>NW_005842205.1:1465268-1545531 GCF_000455745.1 Alligator sinensis | reverse complement strand
GGTCATTCCTGTTAGAAACATGACTTCAAGTAGTGTCTGCCTAACCACTGTTCAGTCTAATGAATAACATTGGAGACTGGTATTACAAAGTGCAGTGAATCATCAAAGGTAATGAAATTGAGATCAGACCAAAGCAGCATCTGGGAGTGAAGTTTTAAGTAGCAGACAGGAATGTGTACTAATTATTGGATTGTTAATTTGTTACATGTGTTGGCTGAGAGGAGATAATATAACTAAGGACAGGCAGTAGCAGAGCCAGTAGCCCTGGATTTTATCCATCACAGATTTGGTATTAAATCTCCAGCTGCTTTATAACTTGTCTGATATAATATATTGCCACGCAGATCTTTTTCATAGGACCAACCACACCACTTATTTCAGATGTCACCAAATTTATGTAGAGAGCTTAGGACCATTTGGCTTTCTGTTGAGCAGGATGGAAAGTTTGGATGAGACAGCTGGACAATATTGTTCTGCTAGAAAAATATTTGCATAGTCCACATAAAACACTGTGGGGTATTTAAGTTCATTAATGTGCTTTGATAAACTTTTCCTATATTCAGTGGAAGGACATTTTATTGAGATGATATTGCTTTATTTCCTTCCAATGCAACATTCCACTGTCTACAGGCACTAAATAAGACTGACAATCTGTGTTTCCTGTTCTGTTGATACAAAGTGTCTCAGATGCTAATGGGTATGAGCTGATTTTTTTTCTAGACAAAATGTGTTAGTGGAAACTAGAAACAGGTCCATTTCCCTGACCAGATAAACCTTTTTCTCTCATCATTACAGATGTGTCTTTTTCTAAGCATCCAAGCTGTAAAACTGATTATAATGCTAACTCACTATTGCTTAGCAGAATAATATTTAGCACTTGAACTTTACATTTTCAAAGCTGCAGAAACATAAACTAATTAATGTTCCAGAAGCACAGGAAGCCATAAAAGTTTAGTAGGGTTTAGCATGTGATGGAGCAATATAATCTTAATCAGTTTATATGACTGGTGAGGAATGAATGAATATTAGTTGTACTAATAGCATAGAAGCAAAGCAGTTGCAACAGAACATGCCTAGTCTTAAATTTCTGCACTCACCAGTTTGCAGAAGTCTGGAAAGAATTCACCTAAATAACATTATTATTATGATTTCTGTCATTCTCAATTCACATTTTATTCTCCTTCTGGGGTTCCTTGGAACAAAATTTTCTCAATTACTCCATGGATGTCCATTGGATTACACCGGATAATTTAGGAGAGAATTTGCTCTTAGCGTGTCAGTAGTCAGTTTAAGGGAAAATGTCTATGAAATACACTTTCAATAATTAAGTGGTCAGAGGGTTCCAGCCTGTTTCTAATTAATTTAAGAAATATGACTCAGAATTGATTCCTACAAGTACAGAAGTCTGTTTTTTTCTGTGTGGGAGGACAAGAAGGGAATTTTGCATACACATAATGTGCATGTCTGTATGCATGTGTGTCTGTATGTGTATGTGTGAGTGTGATGGTGATTGTATAGGTATTTAATTCACCTCTACTGTAAGCAGGAGCAAGGAAAAAAGCCTTGGCATACATCTCAGTTGCTCAACAGTACTAAATGTTCTGACACTACAGCAGTAGCTGGATTTTGTAAAGCTAAATTCTTATATTGATAGGTCAAAAATTCAAAAATTATCTCAGGGGCTACCAGATGGCACCCAAGCACAGCATGTAGATTTACATGAGAAACTGCATTTGCATTAGGGAACAAAACACTTTAAATACATTGGAGTGCGATACAGTTCTTGAGTATCATATATTTTTTTTAATTTCTAAATTTCAGAAGGTTCCATGAACAGCATTTGCTGGGATTCAGCATCATACATACCACTGATATCCAGCTAATAGTGTCTTAAACTAGCCAATGACAGCATGCTACCATGCTAAAGATTTACCCTTTTTAAAAAAAAGGAAAAGATTGAGAGCTTTGCTCAGCCTGCATTGAGTCAGAGGTACAGCATCATTCTGAAGGCCAGGACAGGTGCAGCAGCATATGCCACAGATAAATTTTAGCTTATATTCTTTAAGGTGATATATATAGACAAGCTTCAAGGAACTCAGGAGAAAAACACTTGTCCTGGTGGAAACAGCAGGAGGTGCAACTGCTCTACATTTTGGATGTCTGAGATCTCTAGGACCATAGACTCCACTGTAACAAACCTGTTTGAAAACAGTTTAGGATATAAATTGCACACATACAGGTTGCATCTACACAAGACACATTACTGGACATTAGACTAATCTAATGTGCAATAAAATGTCAACATCTCATGTGTGCGGGACTTACTGCATAGTAAATTAGGCTAATGCACTGTTCGCTAGTACCAACAAATGCAGGTACTAGTTTAATGACTCATTAGCTACTGTGCAACAGTGCATGTGTAGCCACTGACCGGGAGCAATTTACTTCCCGTCAGCGTAGACAACAGGGGGCCACAAGGAGCGGGGGCGGTGAGAAGGCAGGGGGGCCACAAGGAGCGGGGGCAGTGAGAAGGCAGGGGGCCAGGAGAGCTATCCCCAGCTCCAGCACCGCTTAGCTCCCGGCTCAGCTCACTGTTCCCTCAGCCCTGCTGCTGCCCACACAACACATGTCCCAGTCAGCTCCCACTCCCTGTCTGTGCCCAGTGGGAGCCAGGAGCTGAACAGTGCTGTTCCTAGGGGGAGATGCAGGTGGGAAGCAGTGCCAGGACTGGGGAGGAGTCACGGGATGCAGGGGGTAAGCAGCACTGAGGACTGCGGAGGGTGCGAGGGGACAACAGTGCCAGGACCAGGAGGGAGATGTAGGGGGCAAGCAGTGCCATGGGGGGAGAGATGGGGAGCATTATACCACCAGTCCCCGGTGCTGTTTATCCCCTGCATCTCCCCCTCCCCCTGCCCTCCCCCATTCCCCAGCACTGCTTTCCCCCCACATCTCCCCCCTGGTCCCGGCATTACTTACCCCTCACATTTCTCCCCCAGTTCCTGGCACTGCTTCCACCTTACATCTCCCCCACCAGCCTCAGCACTGCTTCCTCCTCATGTCTCCCCCTCAGCCCTGGCACTGCTTACCCCAGCACTTGGGCATGGGGTATCGCCCCAAGCCAGCGTTGCCAAGCTGGTCTGTGATCCCAAGCACTGTATAGCTGGCTTCTGCAGGGAGGCAGAGCAGGGCAGGGGGGCAGGAGCTGCCTTGGACTGAACTGCTCCCATGTATAGAAGTGCACCTGGGAGCACTTCACAGAAAATTCAGGCACATTAATTGCATGTGTAGAGGCACCCACAGAGTGCTAGGCATAATGCTAGGCATTGTGTTCAAGATAGCAAGCCTGCTAGCAACTGACAGTTGACATGGCTGCTGCTAGAGTAGGTCTCATGCTGCTTCTGGAAGCAAGACTCTGGAGTAATACATTGTTTACCCAGACATAGACCAAAATAAGTACTTCATGTCATCCCGCTGTAGTGCCTTCCAAGCCCAGACTGTATCCCATGCCACCCCAGTGTATATAGTGTACGTGTTTCCATGGCCTTTGTCAGTGCTCTTCCTCTCCACTCCTCACTGTCCACTGGGCAACAATATGAAAAAACATCGGCGCACAAAAAACTTACCAAGTAACTTAGAGGATGAAATTGCAGTGCATCATCTACCCTGTGGTAACTGCCCCTATGCGCATTCTTAGCTTGTATTTACAGATGAGGTAACTTACTCTTCAGAGCAAGCTGTCTAACCTTTGTGATGGGGTAGAAATGTGTCTCTAGATAATTCTGCCAAGTAGCTGATGTAGTGAAAGTTCACACCTGAGCTTACCAGTATTAACCATTTGGAAGAATATAGCACACACTGAACCCCATGGCTCCTTGCCTGGCCTCCTGTCATTTTTTATCTCTAAAAATCACTAATAATTTTGAAACTCTTGTTGATCTTATTAGAACCAGAGTAGATGGTGCAAAATCCTAACTAAACTTTCCATACCAACTCCAGCCTGCGAGGCAAAAATAGGTGAATCTCTCAGGATTGCATGCCTCTACCATATGGGAAGAGAAGAGGAGCCAGCAAAAGCAAAAGCTCCCTGGCTGACTTTGTAGATTAGTGTGTTTGGTGCTCTGTTTACTCAGTAGGTGGCAGATGCTATTCAACATTTGCCAGCTTCACCACCTGCCAAATCTGTTTCTCTCTCCTCACACACTCATAGCCCAAAAGCAGCTGGGTCACATTGAAACTGATAAATATAATATGAAGAGCTTTTCTAATACATAAAGATATGTTGGCATCAAACCTCATTGTTCCCCATCCCTTTAATGTTAGTAAAATTTGAATCCAGAAAGTTGTGTTTTGTACCTATCTCTATCTACAACTATGTTCTGTAGTGTTGAAAAGCTACTTGGTCCAAGTCCAGTAGTCATGAATCTTGACTTGTTAGAGGATACTTCTTTGGCAAAACATCACTTGTTGTCTTTGAAGAAAGATTGTTCTTGTTATATTTGAGAAGAAAATAATTGCTGCATTCTACCATATGTCCACTTCTCAGAATGGGAAATGGGATGCAAAAGGAAGGTATCCCCTCTTTGTAGGGAATGGGTACAGCTGGCATTCATATGATGGGCAGGCACGAGTGTGTCCCAGCATTCCTGGGGGTTCATGCAATACTAATCAGAGGGGGACAGGAATAAGGAACAGGCAGATCTGTGAGATTGGACCATCCAGAAAGATCATATTGTGGCCATACTCCACTCACACTCCAGACTGCTCAGGGAATTTTGAGTTGAAGTCCTTCCCAGAGCCCCACCCACCCCCCCTTCCCCACTTCTTTCACTTAATTACACACTAAGCACAAAACCCAGCTGTGTGTATTTCTGTTTGACAGCTCTGAATAGCTTTGCAGTCTGTACATGTGTTTTGGATCAGTATTTAAATGTTAGAAATGCTTTGTTTTTTCTTTTTCTTTTAAATGGAAGTATATGTCATCCCACCATATACTGTCATGTAGGTAGTCCCAGTAGCTATTGCCATGCATAGCTATAATGAAAACAAAACTTAAGGGGACGACTCAGTGAATCTATCATAATTCAGAGCTCGTATTTTGGTAAAAGTTTGCAAGAATATACATGCACAAACTTGTACCAGAATAAAACAGGGTGTCAATTAAAACCATTTATAGTTTTAATTTAAGTGCACATTTGTGTGCAGACAATTCCATTTCCATGAATAAAACCATCATTAAAGTCACTTAGTTTTCATTTGAGTAAGAAAACATCTGTATGTATACATTTTTAAGGACGCTCCTATATATGTCTTCTTTTACAATCATCCTGAGATTGACTCCCTCAGGGGAAAAAAAAAGAAAGAAATGCTGATAGGGCCTTACTGTCTAAAAGACTCCAAATTTTTCTTTTATTGATGATTTGTAAAACAATTGTACCAAAGGCTCCATTTTGTTAGGGATATAGGAGGGCATTGTCCCACCTTCAAAAGACCTTGTTTAAGGTAAGACACTATCAAACAGTAAGATAGAAGAGAAAGCTGGATGCAAAGAATAATAACATATGGGATTGCAAAACTCAATGTGAGGTATTGTGTAGACAAAATTACAGAGGCAATGGGCCCTAAACAGCCGGAAGCAACACTTATGCCCTTAGCTTGAGAGGAGGTTAAGTAGTGCATAGGTCCAATGCTCTGAAGTGAACTTCATTCTGAGTACATTTGCAGGGAGCAGTAGCAGAGATGGATGCATGCAGACTATTTTTGTTGAAACCACTGAGCAATATTTATGTTGGCTCCAGAAGGAACTATCCCACCTGCCCTTCCAATTATATGGATGGCTTAGAGACAGTCTGCTATGGGGCAATAAGACATATAATAGTTTATCTTCATTTTGAAAAGGTAAGAGCTATACACACACTTATACCTATTCATTTACAAGGAAAATTATCCCAGGTGTTCCTTAGTAATTAGAGAGACTTTGAATATAGACTTCCTTGACTTTAGACCTTTTTTTCTGTTGGAAAGACACCAGTGCTTAAATCCAAAGTAAATATATCCTTAGTACTATAAATCAAAATTAACTGTCTCTCTTATCCAGCACACGATGTCTTGTCTCAGTCTGTTATCTGTGACAGGTGTATGGTAACAAAATATGTTACTTTCATTTTCTGTACCAAGGTTGACTGAAGCTAATCTTCTGTCAGAAAACTGACAGAGACAAAATCTGCCTTATGTCTTGAAGGGATTTTGTGCATCTGTTTAATGTATTACACCGTAGTAAGAAAAGAACAGCTGGAATTATAGGACTCAAGTTTGCTCTCCTTGAAGTCAATGGTAGTTTTGCCCTTGACTTTATGGGAGCAGGGCCAGGAATATGGGTTGTATTTCACTGGAATGTAAACCATTGATTTCTAAAAAGAAGGGCATTTCTAAAGGAACCACTGAAGTGGCTGCACAGTTTTTAAGTGTTACAAATATCACACAGATTTCATTTAAATTGTTTCTCTGTCACAAAAAAAAAATGTTGAAAAAGTGCTGCACTAGAGTTCACTTATACAGGGATTCTCAACGGTGAGAGTGTGAACACATGAAAGTTTTGTGGGCTGTATCGCCTCACAGTCACACTGTGCAGACCTCCATCCCTCCCTCTCCTATCACGTGAAGCACAGCAGTTGCATGGAGAAGAACTTCTAACAAAGTTTTGGGGCCAGATCCTTAGCTGATACAAATCGCTGTAACTCTCTTGAAGTAAATCCAGTATTCCTTCTCTGATTTACATCCGAGTATCTAGCATTGTGTATTTTTTGTCACCTTTTAATGGGGTTTTAGAGATGGAAATAAATAGAAGCATCATATGGCCAGACATTTCTATGCAGGCTCCTGTCGGGTGTTCATGGGTCACAACAGATCTGTGAAGAATCACTGAAGTAACAGAAATTCATAAAACAAGCACTACATTAGAAATACCAATTAAGAAACACCCATGAACTCATCTGTCATTTCACATAGAAAATCCCAACACTTAGTATCCAGAAAAGACTTTTTAAAATCTTTTAAAAATGGTACCACTTTTAAAAATGGTACAAATAATCAGCATGAACACATTGCTATGGGTCTTCAACTGCTGTTAATCTGCATATTCATATTTGTTTCACTGGAGCAACTTTGATTTATGCCATCTGAAGGTTTGGCCCATTAGTCTTATCAAGTATGAAGAAAAGCAACATAATGACAACACACCTATTATTTATGTTTTCATATTGTTTTTCTTGTTTAAATGCTGATTTCTGATTACCTTTCAAGGGCTACACTTGAATGAAAAATGACAGCTAAGTATGTTTATCAATTGAGAATGTTTATTACAGTCTAACTACCATATTTACTCCAATACAAGATGAGGCTTTCTCCCCAATTGCCTTAGGGAGAAAAAGCTCCTTGTCTTATAATTGTACACAAGGAAGTCTCACTAAATACACTATCTATCATTAAACTGCTGCCAAAAACAGTATGTGCTTAGCAATAGAAACCAACTATGAACTTGATTAAATGCAGGCAGCACTGAGCGTGACAATTAAACACATGGCCCACGTTGCACAAACATGCTGATGAGAACCTATTACAAGAATAAATTAGTGCAGCCCATCTGAATGAGGCATATGATAATGCCCATTAAGCCCAGTCCCCTTCACTCCTGACTCATTCAAGCCATGGTGAGCCTCAACATTGTATACAGTTCACCCAGAATCCTTCTGTCATCCCCTCTCAGCCTTCTGCACATAAAATCATAGAAAATTAGGGTTGGAAAGAACCTCATGAGGTCATCTAGTCCATCCCTCTGCTCAATATGATTAATGTGGCCCCACCCACCATGAGGTGAAGCTGGACCAGGTTGCCTCATCTGCATATAAATTTAGGAGCAACCCAAGACTTGTGACAAGAACACCTGGTCCAGTCATGAATGGGAGCTAATTAGCACATGGATCCTTTGTGAGGGGTATCTGGAGTGCACACACATGCTAAGAGGTTCTGAGATGTAGTGTATCGTATGTGCTGGAGTTTATTGTTTGCATTAATTGCACATGTAGATGTACCCATTATGTATAATATTAGTCCAATAAGTTTATTGCTTTTAGGTGCCACATCTTCACATGCACCTAGGACTGCAGCATATTGAGCCAGGTCAGAGCCGCCCCAGCTGGCAGGTTCCTGATAGTCAGCCTGCCAGCTGGAGGCTGCTCTGACTTGACTCAGCCTGCTGCTCAGGGGCTGGCTGTGGTATGAGGGTGCACTAGTGCAGAGCTAGCTGGCAGGCAGCCCCGGCACTGAAGCACCCTCGTGCCCCAGCCAGCCCCATGAGCATCTACATTTCACAGATTCACAGATGTTTAGAACTGGAAGAGTTCTCATGAGATCATCACATCCAGCCCCCTTCGCTGGGCAGGAAAGATTAATTAACTCTGTTGCACACTATTCTGCAGAAGAGTTAGTTTCCAGTGGCCTAATAGGGCTGCATGCATAGCCCTTGAGACTTTACCATAGAGCTAATTATGAAGCTCCTCAGTAAATGTCTTGTGTAGATGCGCCCAGTATGTACTACATACAAGTAGCTGCCAAAGTGCTGCTCAAAAGTATTTTGAGTACTTGTGCTAAAATTTGCAGAGATTATAAAAAAAAAAAGGTTCATGTGCATCAATTCTGGATAAACTAAGTGTATGTGTACTATGTCCAAATTGCTATAGCCACACTTAATTTCAAGATTGTTGTTTTCAACTTTCCTCCTCACTTCCATGTGCCCAGGGAGAGCAGGGTCTGATAGTAAGGAGAAGGGAAGGGGCTGAGAGGGGAAAAGTTGCAGGGAAGCAGAAAGCAAAGGGCTACCTAGTTCCCCCAGATTTTTATTTATTTATTTATTTATTTTTGTGATGTAGCAGTAGGAAGGGGACAAATTCAAGGCAAACCCTCCAATGATTAGATTAGATGCTACTCCTGGAAAATTATAACAAATTTATAAAATTTCCATATATAAACTCCAATTATTGGGGAGGGAGGTCCATCCAATAATCAGGGTCAGCTTCTATTCAAGTAAGCACAGTACTAATTTTAAAGAATGATGTTTGAATTGTAGATTAATAGGAAAATTAAATGAAATTATTGATTTTATATGCATGTGGGTAGTTGATCAGAAATAGTCACTAGTACAATTCTGGGATGTCTTCCTTTTCGAAAGTATTTGCTGTACATATATTTAGATGAAATATTAAAATAAAAAGTGCAAGAGACAAGGATTTTTAAGGGTATCTTTTATTAAATCAGCTGTGTGGTTGAACTGAGCCTTGTTTAGCTCAGACCTGAAGAATAGTCCCTTGTATCCAAAAGCTTGTTAAAATCTCTCCCAACCTTGGAGTTTGTCCAATAAAATATATAACCAACAAAAGTCCTTGCCTCTCACATATTTCCTGGGCCATGATGGCTCCAACATCACTACCACAAAATAAAAAATATTATATACATTTAAATATTTATTTTGAATCAGAGTTAAGGTTGTATTACGGTCACATTGGGTCCACTGGGATAAGTGCAATCAAGAGGCCTGGACCAAAGTTAATGAAGTTAATAGTGGAGTTTTCACTCATTTTATAGATTTATTGATTTATAGATTTCAAGCAAGTCCTAAATTAATGGCAAATTAAAGCTTCCTGCTTTCCTTAGATCACTTGTAGAGAGTGGGCTGCATCTTTGTATTATGCTGGGAGGTAACAGAAATTAATTTCAATTCATGAGTTCAGCTTTTCATATGTCAGTTACTCCTTATGAGGTCATGCTCAACATATATGGTAAATACAGATATTTATTTCCAAAGAAAAACTATAATTATAAATGAATGTACTTGTGAATGTTGTACAAATGCTAAAGGTTAGATCTGCCTCTGATAAAGACCTGTGATGAAGTGCGTTGAAGTGAATGTGATGATATTTGTTATGGAACAATTTCTCTCCTTTTGATAGTACAAAACACTAACTCCACCCAAATAAGGTATATAATAATGAATAAAACAAAACAAAACAAAACCCAGAATTTAGCAGCATTGCTCAAAGTGTCGGCTTGTTTATACAATGCTTGATATATCTTACTGGATTGAATGGGGAGGACTGGAACTTCCTTGTATCTATTTGTAGCCTGTAATACCAGAAATAATCATCTGAAATAAGCACAAAAATGTACCCAGAACTTCTGTTTGCCTTTAGAAGGAGTTTATGAGCTATGTTTAAACACCAATTCCAGACAAATCAGCTTCTAATGTAGTTGTCCAGGCATAATGAATATTTATTAGAAGTTTGAACTTAAAAAGTGTTTGAATAAAGGAAAGAAATAATTATGCTTTAGCTTAGATAAACAGGGTGGGAGGGTTAAAATTTACACTTTCACAGTCATCCAGAAGATTCCCACTCTAACTTTCCAGACTAGTGATTCATGTAAAATACTGTTAGTGTGGGATGGATAACGAAGGAATATGAAACAAATCTTACACACTGACTCAGAAGCTAGCAAGTACCTGAATGAAAAATGAGCCTGGATGATAATTTCAACCTGACTTTGAATGTGTCCTTGACAGCATTTCCATCTACCTCAGAAGTCCGTCCTGGCAACACTGTTGCCTTCAAAGACTCAGGTCTTGCTGACATCTGGAGATTATCTCACCATGATGACTCTGTCAACTCCCAGCAGTCCCCACTCACAAAACAACTTCCATCTTTTGCACTGAGACCAAGGCTCTATCTGTAGAAATATTTTGTGTGGTGAAACAAAATTGTTGATGGTGCACTTACCATGAAGCTACAAGTTATTTAATACAAATCCAGCAACGCAAATTTAGAAAGCATTTAGGATGCTGTCAGTAGCTCAAGTCAGTCTTTATCTCTCATTAGTCCAATTTTCTTGTACATGACTTCATGTTTTCGCATTTTCTTCCTCTCTCACATAGGAGGAGGTCTATGTAAAAAAATCACACTGCCCCCTTCAAATGTCTGTATCAAGACTCACCTGTCACAATGCCAATGAAACACTGCAATTCTGTGACTGCTAATTTTGATATCAATTATAATAGTCACTTTGCTACCTTGTGCTTGATCACTGGTTGCTGTTTATGTCTTTACGTGCTATATGTTTAGATGATGAACAAAAGGAAGGCCTTTAAAATGGGCATACAGAATCCCCAGACACAATGGTCATCTACTTCTCAAGGGAGGCCACTAGGTACTACCACAGTGCAAACTTATTAATAATAATATTAGAATGATTGTTTCAAATGGCTTAAGAGATCTAATTTTTTTTTTTTTTTAAATAATGTGACTCAGCTCCCTGCAAAACTGACTTTGCTGGGGGATGGGGAAACTCCAAATGAAGCATGCCCAGGGACTGGCACAGGAAAGCTCCCTTGTGGAGGACACTAAAACAACTGTCTTTGAAAATGCTAACCAAGCAGTTCTCCCATAGCATCTCAGGAAATCAAGGGTGTCAGTTGGGGGCTGGAGGCTGACATTGACTCCAAATATAAGCAGCTTGAACCCTCTGGGTCAAGCTATGGGGAGGCGATGTGAGAGAAACCTAACTGTAGGCATTTACTACAGGCCACCGAACCAAGGGGAGGAGCTGGATCTGGAGTTCTCTCAAGAACTGACAGAGGCTGCACGTGCAAGGGACTTGGTTGTCATGGGTGACTTCAATTACCAGGACATAGATTGGGAGGAACATTTGGCTCGGTCAGATCATTCATGTAGTTTCCTGACTGTGTTCAAGGAACTATTTCTGACCCAGGAAGTGCAAGGGTCAACCAGAGGTAACGTTCTCCTAGACTTGGTCTTAGCCAAGGGAGATGATCTGGTGTGTGGCTTGAACATTGAGGGTAACCTGGGAGAAAGCGACCATGAAATTATCAGGTTCACCATCTGCCGCAAGGTCGACAAGTCAACCAGCAGGATTGAAGTCTTGGACTTAAAAAATGCTGACTTTGACAGGCTCAGAGCATTAGTAGGGGATGCAATGCAGGACCAGGAAGGGAAGGTGAACAGAGTGCACAAACAATAGTCGTTGCTCGAGGAGGAAAGCACAAAAAAAAAATGTTCCTGCAAAAAGGAACGGTAGCAGAAGGGCTGTTAAGCGCTCCTGGCTTAATAGGGACATTGCAGTTCTCTTAAAAAAGAAAAAAAGAGGTGTACATGCAGTGGAAGCTAGGGACGGTGACTATACATTAGTGGCCAGCACTTGTAGGGGAATGATCAGGAAAGCCAAGGCAGTGACTGAGTTTAGGTTAGCCATGGGAGTCAAGGACAATAAGAAGTCCTTCTCTTGGGTATTTAGGCAGTAGAAGGAAAACAAATGGAAGTGTGGGACCCCTGCTTAATACCTCGTGACACTGGTAACCAACATTCAGGACAAAACTGAACTCCTGAATGCCCACTTTGCTTCAGTATTTCACAGGACCAAGGGGAAAGACAAGCAAGATAAGGCTCATAGAGGGCATGCTAAGAATGGCAGCCTCCCACTATGGATGCTGAGTGGGTGCAATACCAACTAGAAAAGCTAGATATTTATAAGTCAACAGGACCGATGGACTTCATCCAAGAGTGCCGAAGGAGCTGGCTGAGGTCATTGCAGAACACCTAGCAAAACTCTTTCAGAATTCATGGCGCACAGGGGAAATCCCTGAGGATTGGAAGAGGACCAACATTGTGCCCATCTTTAAGAAAGGGAAGAGGGAGGACCCAGGCAACTATATGCCAATCAACCTAACCTCTATCCCAGGGAAAATCCTGGAAGAGCTCATTAAAGAATCTATGTGCGATACATTCACTTCCTGACTTTTGCATGATATGCAATGGTTAATGCATGTCAGCATGTTGTTTGCCCTGCTGGCCACAGCATCACACTGCCAGCTCATGTTCACGCGATGGTCTTTCACTACCTTCAGGTCCCTTTCGGCCATGGTGCAAGTCAAATTGTCTCCACCGAGCCTGTAGGTATGTTCAGGATTGTCTGCCCCCAAATGGAGCACCTTATACTTCTGAGTGTTGAACTTCATCTGGTTCTCGTCCGCCCAGCTCTCCAGCCTGTCCAGGTCCACCTATATCTGCAACCTATCTACTGGCATAACCACACTCCCCCATAACTTATTGTCATCCACAAACTTGGACAGTGAGTTTCTCATCCCCACATCCAAATCATTGATAAAGATGTTGAAAAGCACTGATCCAAGCACAGGCATCCTTCTCGCCAGGACAACACAGATTCATTCATGAGAACTCTCTGTGTCCTACCATGCAGCCAGTTTTCCACCCACTCAACTGTTGAGTAGTCATTTCTACCATGCTCCCTGTGATCCTCATCTCACTTGCCAGTATATATAGTTAGTGCTTGATGTTATGTACGTTTCCTACTGTTAATCTTGTTTTTGTTGTGATCATGAGTTTATAATATACTTTTGAACTTTATTGAATCCTCTGTGTATTTATAGGGTATATATGGGTGGGCTTTCGGTCTATGTATATCCCTTGTCTTTCCTCTTGGTCCGGTGAAATACTGAATCAAAGTGGGCATTCAGGAGTTCAGTTTTTTCCTAAGTGTCCATTACCAGCTGTCCCAAGGTGTTAAGCGGAGGCCCCACACTTGCATTTGTTTTCCTTTGTGCTCCTTACATACCTAAAGAAGGACTTCTTCTTGTCCTTGACTCCCTTGGCTAACTTAAACTCAGCTGCCGCCTTAGCTTTCCTAATCATTTCCCCACAGGTGCAGACCCCTCTTGTATAGTCCTCCTTGAGGACTGTCCCTAGCTTCCACTGTGCGTACGCCTCTTTTTTCTTTTTCAAGAGGGCCATGATGTCCCTGTTGAGCCAGGAGGGCTTGCAAGCCCTTCTGCTATCTTTCCTCTTCTACCTTCATTGGAATACTTTTACAGGTAAGTATCCAATTATAATCCAATCCAATAGATCACCCCTCTCTCTCTCACTGCTACAGTCACTGCTTATATGCTCAGACACGCAGGTATGATCACCAACCATGTACGATCGCACACCATTCAAATCTCAGGTACTCTCAAGCATCCATATTCCATTTGCATGCTGAATCATGCCTCAGGATTCCTTAAAAACTCACCAAAATCACACCATGTGTCAGTCATTCCTCTCACCAATCATACTCATGTGTGCATGACACCCTACTATTGTGCTCTCACTCTCAGATGTAGCACACGGCACTCAAATGGACCATACAAGCTACTGCGCAGGCTCCCAGATGTAAGTGGGTCACTGACATCATCAAGGTGGAAAGGTCAGCTATATTAGAACCTTCCCACCTCTAATCAATGCGCACATGCTCAGGAGGGATCTCATCTTATGGACCATATCCAGCAACACCAGATCATCCCTTTGGCCAAGACTAAGTTTAGGAGCGCAGTACCTCTGTTTGGTCCTTGCACTTCCTGGGTCAGAAAGAGCTCCTCGATTACAGTTAAGAAGCTACGTGATCGATCCAACGTAGCCAAGTGTTCCTCCCAATCTATGTCCAGGTAATTGAAGTCACCCATGACAATCAGGACCCTTGTCTCTGTTAGTTGTTGAGAGAACTCCAAACCAAGCTCCTTCCCTTGGTTCGATGGCCTGTTAGTAAACACCCAAGCTGCTTATCTTTGGAGCAAATGTCATCCTCCAGAAAGGTGTACTGCTCCCTCACATAGAGCATTTCACTTTCATATATGTAGAAATAAGAAGGGAAAACTATGATTCTGTAACCCTGAATGCTCAGGCCATAGAATTCTTCCTAGAGCTGGATTAATGCATATCTTTTAGAAATATATATACTCCTGTCTTAAAGACTTTAAGCTGTAGTAAGTCCTCCTTACTTGGCCACTTGGCCAGCTGCCCCTGCCTGTGTATACTGTCAAATCCTATTAAAGGACTGTTAAGACAAGAGCTTGTGGTTGTGTGATACTGGATAAGTCCTAAATCTCTTTTATTGCATATATAAAATGTAGAGATGCATGTGCCTTTTACTAGTTTAAAAAAATGTTAAAATAAGTTGAAATTCTATCCAGCACCTTTGACACCATTCAGTTCCTCGTGGAGATACCCGAGCTCGCTACGAATGAAGTAGTTTGGGTACCAGAAGTAAAATAGCTGCATTATTATGGTGCCCTGCACTGAAGTGAGGTCTATTAACATAGCTAGAACTCAGTATTACATATACCTGAAATGCTTCTGGATCCCACCCCTCTCCAGCTTGTTCAGAGCTAAGTCAAGTACCTCTACACACTTCATTGTGCTATATAGATATGTGTAGTGGCACTAACAGTGGTCACCTGTAGGGTTGCTGCCTTTCACAAACCTCTTCCACTTGAGCTAACAAAGTAGCTGATAGAAGTAGTAAGTAGTGTCTTCTATGAGCACAGACTCTAGAAAGGGAAAAGACACCTTGCCATTGCTTGTATATATTCTGTATATAGCAAAGGAATAATGAGGTGCCAGAATTTTGTGCCATTTCAAATTCTGGAGGAAGGATACTTTAGTGAGGCCACATTCTTTTGCCCATCCTTCCCAAACTTTATCCTTCTGCCCTGTCCCTTCCCAGCTGTCCACTGTCTTTCCTCCCCCCAACCTGGAACATCTCCTTACTTAATCTTCACCTGCCACTTCGTTTCTACCCACCAGCCTCAAGTCAACTTAACTCTCACTTACAGTCCCTGTTCACTTGGTACAGGCACTCACCATGAAAAAATTCAGGCCAGTTGGTTATTTAATAAAGGGTGAACTGATTTTAATCAAAGAGATTTAAAATCACCAATTTTAATTCTTCTTTCAAAATATATTTTAAAATACAAGGAGTAAATGGAAAACTGAATGAAATGAGTTTACTAGGGATAGATTATGCAGGATAAATTTGCTATCTTTCTTTAATAAAACAAGTGATTTTCTGGAAAAGGGATCTAATCTATCTGGACTTCAGTAGAGCATTTGCTATGTCTCTATATGGGAACATGTTAGTTATTATACAAGGACTGTAAGGTGGTAAAACCTGGCACCAGTGGAGAGCACAATGGGTTATGGTAAAAGAGGAACTATTGTTCTGGGTACTAGTTGAGTTCCTTAAGGATCAGTCCTGAGACAGATTTCAGTTAATATTTTCATTAATGTCCTGAGCAGAAAAAGTAGGAATGTACTAGTGCAATAGGTAAGAATACAAAATTGGGAGGCCTCTTTAACATAGAAGAAGCTACAACTGTCATGAAAGAAGTATTGGATAATTTTGACTACAGCAGCATAACATGCAAAATGCAAAATGCAAAATGTAACTTTATGTACCTAGGCACTCAGAACAAGAATATACACTCTAACACATCAGTTGGAAACAACAGAGGAAGTAAAAGTTCTCAAAGTAGGAGTTAATTACAATATCACCGACAACTCTACATTGCAAGGAGCAGGGGGGCCACGGGCATTGCCACCCTCGTGGCCAGCACATTGGAGGAATTTGAGGGGGATTTTTTGCAGTATATGGCCCATGCAGTGTGCAGCCATAGCCACTCCAAAGTTGGATAGCGCAAACAATCCAAAGCTATTTTTACATTTAAAACTAACTCATTGATTAAGCAGAGGAAATACATAGAGTCAATGAATTGAACCGACTGTTCTGGTCACCATGTCCTCAAAGATTTTAAAACTAGTAGAACTTAGCCTCTCACAGCTCTTTTTTACTCATAAATTGAAGGAGAAAACAAACATTTCTGTTCTCTCAGTTCCTAATCATTTTCTCAACGTTGAATGGATGATTCATTCAACCAGTTTGAAGTAATTTGAGTAAACTGAAATCAGGAATTTATTCTCTGTGCACCTGCAGAAGAGCCAGCTGCTCTCAATCTGATGTCAGGTGCTTACTTTCTGATTTCCACCTGTTTGGCAGTTTGACTTCCTTAAAAACTACAGCAGTAAATACAAACTGCTTGAATATTATTTTTAATTAATTAAATGATTTTAATAAATTACATGGAATTTAGGACTTTACATAAATTGTCAACACATTAATTTTTTTCTAAAAGAGATTATTTTAAAAGGGGAAAGGTATTTAAAAGGCTGTTTAAAGAAAAATATCCATAATAAAGGTAAAAGATTTTTAAAATTAAAATATAGTCAACTTTGTTAAAAGTAAGTGACAAGTATTGTCAGTAATTATCAGGCAACTTTAATAATAGGTGAAACTGCTAGCCATGCCTGTAATAAATGAACCATAATGTAATATGCTGTATTTATTTAAAAGTGAGAGATTAATTATCTTATATATATTTCTCTATAGTAGCAAGAGAATTATGTCAATATTGTTTACACAGTTTACATGATTTAAGAACCAATTCTAGCTTTAGAAGTCATGCGGGGATTTGTGCATGTTTCCAACAGCTTCCAGCCATATAGGCCAGGTCACCTGTGGTTATAAATTGATGTAGCTGATATCAATTGTGGGTTGGATTTTTAAAAGTGCTTAGGGGGCACATCTATACTTTCAATTAATGCCCTTGAATTTTCTGCCCAGGAAATTCAGGTGAATTAAACTGGCTCCCTGCAACTATCCAAAAGTGTGCCTGTTAGGAGCAAATTTGCTCCCAACAAGAGCAGTTCAGTTTAGAGCTGCTCCTGCCCTGCTCTGCCCACCTACAGCAGCCAGGGGGAGCTCCAGGCTCCCCTGGGTGCCAGCCCTGGGCTGGAAGGGGCATGGAAGCTAGTCCTGATCTCTGTTGGGTAGAGGAAACCTATCCTGGCTGCCAGGAATCTGCTTCCCAGCCACATGGAGACCCTCCCAATCTCCATGTGACTGGGAGAGCTGTCCCAGCTGCTGGGGAGCTTCCTCTTTGCCCTGTGGAGATCAGGACATATGCCAGTCTCCATGTGGCTGAGAGGCAGCATCCCACCAAGCTGAAATAGCTCTCCCTGCCCCTTGTGGTCCCCTGCTGCCTAGGCTGACCAGGAGCAATTTGCTCCCTGTCAGCATCTACACGTGCACTTCAGCGCATAAGTTTAATGCTCAAATTTCTAGTACCTTTCTACAGGTACTAAAAATGGCACATTACACTAATCTACTGCACAGTAATTGGTGCACATGTGTACATGCTGACGCTTTACTGTTCATTAGTCTAATGCACAGTAAAGCACAGTAGAGCATCTCATATAGACATACCCAGTGTTATTCAAATTCTGTACCCATTGAAATCAGCATTGAAACCCTTCAGTTAGGCCAATGCTGAGTGCTTTTAAAAGTTCCATTGTATGTGCATGTCTTATTTGCTTGCCATACTGACAAAAAGAAAATACTACTGCAGTTAGCATGACAACACCAGTACTGCTTTAAGACAATTCTGTGAAAATTGCCTTTGGCCACTTACACACAAGCAGGGAGCCTGCTCCGACATGATGGAAATCCAGTGCATCAGAGCAGACTCAATTAATGAGGTCTGCTGGAGCATGTAAATAGACGCGCTCTGGCAACCTCACATATCAGGTGCATCAGCGGCGCAGTGCACCTCTGCTCTGAGAAAATGGCAGCAGTGCACTTTGAGCTAAAACACATTCAATGTGCTTTAGTTCAAAGTGCACTGCCACCATTTTCTCACACAGAGGCACATTGCGCCGCTGATGCACATGCTCCTGATGTAGCACCGGGTGCTTTTAATTAGCACAGCCTGCTAATTAAAAACACCCGGCACCATCCATATTTTTTTCCAAGACAGAATAACTAGTCCTTATGAGGTCCCTTCCAGCTCTATTTTCCAATGGCCCTAACTAAGAATCCCATTATTTCTGCTTTATAAAGCTAATTTTCACACATTCTGAAATGCATTTAGGTAGAACTGGCCATATATTTGCCAAGAGCATGTTATCAGACGCTTTATCCCTCTTTGTGAAGTTTCTGTACATAGACTGATTTTTTATAATATACCTGTGAAATATCTGTAATTGTTATAGGTTTATACATTAACATATTTCAGCTCAGAGATTGTTTTCAAAAGGCTTCTTCTAACTATAGCCAATTAACCTCAATTTTTTATTCATTTACGACTTAAATCACATGATTGTATGTCTGCTCACTGACTAGGCAACTAAAAATCTATATAACCTAAGATGTGAAGAGTAGCAAAGTGTTATGTCAAGGACACTGAAGCAAATCCTTTATTAATATGTGGATAGCCTTCTTACCATATGAATATGGACATGTACAGAAACCAGTCATTTTCCAGCACTATTACAAACAAAACCCATCTGAAAGGATGTTTGCTTTAAATGAATAAAAAGTAATGTTAACATGGTTGAACTGAAAAGACATTCAAAATTAGTGACAATTTCAAATACTTTTTCTCATTAGTAAGCCACCTCTACTTAGAGCAGTTACTTGCTTCTCTTGACCTACATCAGCCTCCAAATAGGAAATACCTTAGGCTAGATCTAGCCATTTGACAACACTGACTGCTGTCTCATGGGCAGAAATATGAGAAAGGAAGATGAATGCTGCTCCATGACTGTGCTGAATTATATGCCACTTTAGAAGAAGGATGTTCATTGTACGTCCCTGGACTTCATGATGTATTTAGAAGAGCCTACTGTTGTTCTGCCCATGTAGCATGAGCCTATCATAATCTTTTTCTTGACACGATTCTGTACCAGAAGTATAATATTTCAGAGAACACTTTTGAGAAGTAGAGATGCAGAAGACAATGCCACTTCCAAAAAATGCAGTTCCAAATATTCAAAATAACTAAAACTCAAGAGCATTTAATCATTCTGTATAATGATAGAGTTTGCTATAGTTGGACTCACATTTCTGGTCTTATTTCTGCCTAGGCAGAGACAACAAAATATGATCAGGAATATTCCACATTGTTTTGTTTTTCCTAAGTTAACAAAAATACCTTTCAGTGGGTGCATCTACATGTGATACTAATGTGATGCAATAAACTCCAGTGCAGTTCGTGCTGGAGTTTATTGCTCCCAGGTGCAGTATTGATATGCGCGCCTGGGACCACAGCATATTGAGCTGAGGTGGCACAGCCCCAGCTGGCAGGGGGCCCTGAGGGACAGCCTACCAGCCCAGAGCTGCTTCCCTCTGGCTCAACATGTAGCGGAGGGACTGGCTGGGGCACGAGGGTGCTACAATGTAGAGCTAGCCAGCAAGCAACCCCCTACACTGTAGCACCCTCTTGCCCCAGCCAGCCCCAGTCACCATCTACATATACGTTGCAGCAGGGTAGAGAACTCTGCCATAGGATAGTATCTGTGTCAGGCAGTACTATCCGACAGCAAAGTTAATTACTTTACTCCAGCCTGATAGGGTACACGTGTAGATGATGATACTTTCCTGCGGAGCTAATTGGTCATAAAAAAATCACAAATTCTCTGATTAAAAATGACACAATTCATGTTTTGCCACGATTAAAATGAAACAATTCTATATATATATAGGTATCAGTTGAGCACAATGTTTTATTGATATAATTACAATTTTAAAGCAATTTGGAAGCCTACCAGTACCTCAGTCACTATAATAAAATTCCAAATACTTGTACATTTTGGTATTTGATTTGGGGGGGTTTATTATGGAAAATCAGAGCTCCCCCTACCTCCTTTGCTCACCAAGACAGGGGTCCTGCTGAGGCTGTGCCCCTGCTGCTTTGTGTTCCTGAGCAACCCTAATATGCCAGTGCCCATGTCATTGCCCCTCACTCCTCACCCACAGTCCCCTGGCCCTGCTGGTGCCCCTCAATCCCCACCCATAGCCCCCCCACACCTGCTGGTCCCCCTCCCTCCCCACCCATGGCCACCTGCTCCCCTCACCCCTGCCAGAGGGGGCCCCCAGCTGCCAGGGCAATGGGGCCAGAGACCCAGGCCCCCTACAGAAGCACCTGTGTCCTGGCTGCCACCCACGGGAGGTGGCAGCTGCTAAAGCAGAGCAGAGTGTGGAGCCTGGCTCCGCCTCCACCCTGGGCAGCATGGCCATAGTAGCGCCCATGAAACAGGGCGGGGGTGGGCTGCCTGCTGCGGACTCAAGCTACCTGCCCAGCTGCCCTCCCCTTGGGGGCCTTTGCAGCCCAGCAGGTGGGATCTGGTGTGGCAGGGCAAAGTGGGGTGGGGAAGCTTGGTGCCACTGTCACAAACCCTGTGCTGCCATGGGGAGGTGCCCCCTGCTCACCTGGCAGCAGTGGGGGTGGTGGCATGGGGTTGTGCCTCCCACTGCTGCTGTGTGAGCAAGGAGCACCTCGCCATGGTGGCATGGAACTTGCAGCAGCAGCAATGAGCTTCCCCACTTGGTCCCACTCTGCCCTGCCATGCTAGGTCCTGCCCACTGGGTTGTGGAGGCCCTGGGAGGAGGGCAACAGGGTGGGGAGCCTTGAGCTCGCATCAGGCAGCCCACCCCTGCCCCATTCATAAATCTGACGGGAAAGTGCCCCCTATCCCCCTCCCTGAGAGTGCGTAACCCACCCTTCTGCCCCCTGGATGACCTGTCTGTGGCTCTGTCCCGCTCCCCGCCCAGTCTTTGCGGCCATGCATTCTGGCCCCAGGCCCCAAGCCCTGCACACTTCCCCAGCTGGGCATCAGGCCCAGCTCCAGCCCTCCCCTGCCCAGCCTCCCCAGCCTCCAGGGGCACTTGGCATTCATGTGTCCATGTGCACACTACAGCCATGAAATGAAAGCAAGGTAGTTTATCCATTTTACCTTAAGAGTAAACTCAGGGCTGGATTAATGCATAGGCAAACTCGACACATGCCTAGGGCCCTGAGCTGCGGGGGGCCCCAGTCCTTCCCTCCATGGTGGCAGCACAAATGGCCCAATCTGCCTCCCTTCCCTTCCCTTCCCTCCACCAGCCTTGCCACTGCAGCAACTGCTTCCTAGCGGCGGCTCTAAGCCCCAGTCCCCATGGGTGGCAGTGCCAGAGTAGGGAGGGGGGTCTTGACCAGCCTGGGGCCCATGAGTTTGTTTGCCTAGGGCCCACTAAAGTGTTAATCCAGCCCTGGGTAAACTACCTCAGGTTTACTTCAGTGTAAGAAGATGCACACAGGCAGCCACAGCAGATTAATTGGCACATTCCAAATTCATGCCTTAGCCCACCCATAGGTAAATAGTTTGTGTTCCATCCCTTTGGATAAATCCTGTGTCCCCTTTATCCCATCTATGTAACTGGGATATTTGTACTTACCTGGGCTAAGCTACTAATATGATAATGCATTTAAGAAATAACTTGGATACGGATTATTACTTGCTAGTATTGCGGTAACACTAAGAACAAAACTGAGAGCAGAACTGCCTTGTAGCGTACAGTGTACAAACACAAAAGAAGAGGCAGGTCCTGCCCTGCTCTTACATTCTGGAAAGACGAAAGAAAGGATAAAGGAAAGGAACATC
Source organism: Alligator sinensis (assembly GCF_000455745.1). Taxonomy (NCBI): domain Eukaryota; kingdom Metazoa; phylum Chordata; order Crocodylia; family Alligatoridae; genus Alligator; species Alligator sinensis. The sequence continues at coordinate 1,523,107 of NW_005842205.1, read as the reverse complement.
ATGAACAAGCAGAATGAGCAATATGATAGTAACAAACATTGTATTTATTTTTGAGAGGTGCAGATTTTTTTAGAGATTGGCTAAACTGGAAAATGAAGGAAGAGATGAGACTGTAGGGAGGAGGCAAGGGGAACTAGAAAAGAGAAGAGGCAGAGAAGAAAGAATAAAAAAAGAGGAAGGGTATGGATGGCAGATGGTGTGGGGAACTGAAGAGACTAGGAGAGAGATTCTGGGGGCTGCATCTTTCACTATCTACTTGGTTACATTTCTCAAATATTTTGCAATGTGCTCCCAACATTTACCTTTCTTTCTGCTTTTCTAGGAGATAGAGATAATGCACTACTCACATGAAGTAGTGATTTCCTTTTTGAGTTGGTGTCCATATACCTCTTTGAGAAGTAATTGTATTCAAATCTAACTCAAGGCAGGTTTGTTTGACATTTTATGATAAATTCTTGAAATTGCATCTGCAAAAGAGGATTTTGTAGGTTTTCTGTTTTGGTTCTTTGTCTTCTTTTGCTAGGTAAACTCACTAGTTTTACTTGGTTTAGAGAGATCCAGCTGAATTTTTTGCAATACATTTTCTAATGTGTTTTAAGCAGCTAAATACATATCCCCAGTCTCCCTTTTATACAGCAAAATTCTGAGCTATATTTCCCACCCACCCCCCATTTATTTTATCTGTAGTAGATGAAACAGAATACACTGATCACTAACCCACCAACAAAAATTAATAGGGTACTTTGTCTAAGATGTTAGGGCATTTCTGATAAATAAAGTTATACTCAAGCTACACATATATCTCAGTTCAAAGCTGTTAGAAAGCTTTTGTTACAATTTAGCTTTTTCATAATATATGTTTCTTTGAACTCACACTGTAGTGGGGGAAGATGAGGAAAAGACTCTACCGATATTTTAAACACATCAAAGGCTTAAGAAACTAAACATGCAAGATAAATGCTTTCGTTAACCTGAACTGTATCTTGTTTCCTCATCTTTAATAGCACGTATAGCATTGTGATTTGGGAGAAAGTCATTATTTTGCTTTTTCTCCTACGTGAATCTGATACAGTAGGAAACACTAGTAAATTGGAGGGAGGGCGTTCTCTCATTTTTAAAAAGCACATTCTAATCTGAGAGCAAAGCTTTGAAGGAAGGGGTAAATAATTACACAGAAAATGCTACCCTGAGGAATAACTAAGGATAGTAAGAGAAAGTGCCAGTTCCAAACTGCTTAAAGCAATACAAGAGTAAGAGAAAGGAATTTTATTAGCGTCATTTTACAAGGAATGATACATCAAAATTCAAGGGCCAGATTTTCAAAACAGTTCCATCACCACTTAGGTAACTAAGGGCCAGATTGCCTTCCAGGTCTATAGGGGCCAGACTACCAAAACTACTCAGCCCCACAAGAGACAGAGTTTCAAAAATGCTCACATTCTCTTAGCCCCTTAGATTGGGAGCTAAATGAGTCTTTTTTAAAATATAACCACAAGTGTGGATGTAGAGTTTTTCTTCTGCAAATCTGGCCTAAGTGACTTGGTCAAAAACACAGTCATCAAACTTTTTCCTGTTTTATTTCAGTTGGTAAATTCCTGTTCCCTCACTTTTCTATGTCTGCTTCATATTTTTTCTAACTCACAGTTGATCGCTTTTTTTCTACTGGGTCTGTTATTGGTGCTCCCCTCCATGCATTGATTAATCATGATCTTTCTGGTAAATGTGTCAAAAATGTTGGTTAATTAGGAGGCTAGCCTGGCAGTGGACAGTAGGAAAATAGGGTTTAATGACTCACTGTGTAACCTTAAATTGCTTAATTTTTCTGTGCCTGTTTCTGCATCTGTAATGGGGGGTGCTGATTTTTACCTTATTTGATAAAGCAGTTTGAGATCCCTTCCTTCCATGGTAGGGAAGAGAGAACTGTGACATTTTCCTTGTAAAGATTGCTAAGATCAGATCTATACAAGAACCTTTGCAAATATAGTAATTTCCATTAGCGGAATGATTAGCTTAACCCTGAACAGTTATACTGGCAAAAGCACTGATGTAAGCTGCATCTACACTAGAGGCAAGTCTGGGCAGTCAATGGCCTGTGTTAGGGAGCCCTGCAGTGAAGAATGGCACAATAGTGAAATTCTGGGCACTTGTTAGCAAACACACTCCATGTTGAAACCCATCTCTACATTATTCTGATTACAAATGTGTGTGGTCATTGATGCACAGTAATTTTCTTGATGTGAGAACATCACATTGGTGATAGAGATCATCTTCATCTAATGCACTGGTTTGCAAACTTTTGAGACTCAAGGCATCCATCAAAATGTCAGTTTAGTTTTCATTCAGTTTTTTACTACAGAAAAATAATAGAGCAATGCTTCTGTTGCAAGGAACTCAGAAAACTTGCAACAGGTCAGAATGGTTTGGAAACTGCAGATTCCTATTTGAAATCTCTGAGTTTATCTTATGAATATATCTAACATGTTAATACTGTGTGGCACCCCCAAAAGGATTGCAAGGCAACCTGGTTGAAAAGCACTTATCTAATGAGATTTGGCTGGAGTTCATATATACTCCTAGATGGTCTCCAGTGTGTGCCTAGGCTCTATGCTGTTTACACTTAAAAGCAATTCTCCTTTAGCTCAAGAAGTAGGAGGACTGTTGGGGTACAAACAGACATTGTATTTGTGTCAGGATCAACTGTGCCAGGATGTGAAGAGACAGATGTCACCAGGGGCTGTTGTCTTCCAGGATTGTGCCTCTACTGTTCCTGGGGCTTCACAGGCCTGATTCTGTGGGACAACAGCTCTCCGTGCTTAGCCCTGACCTAGGGTGTGCATCTGCAAGCACAGAGTGCAGAAGCCCAAAGGGTTCCCTGCTCGGCACTTGCAAGTCCACATCTCAGGTCTGGGCCTTGCACCCAGGACCACTGTCCTGCAAGGTCAGGTCCCTGAAGTCCTAAGATTGCCTGCCCAGGGCTGCCCACACACTTGTGCCATGAAAGAGCAGAAGAAACTATTAATTGGAATTCTAGCACTCTCAACTTAGGGCATTTGTGGCACAACACCACCAAAGTCTGCTTGCTTGTGTTTTGTACCACCATAAACATTTTTATAGCGGCACTAGGGTGACATCTGTTTGCAGTCTTGGAGGAGGAGGTTCTGGGTTCTATCCCCACTTCTGCTTTATAACCACAAATTTGTTACAGTACTTTACACATACTGCTTTTCATTTGTAGAGCTTACCAAAAATGCTCTTCCCCTCTAAATATTCCCAGCCTTTTTCCCCTTTAGAATATGATATGCCCATTGGAATTTCCTTATCTTGTTTTAACTAAAAATGGGCATGAACTGAGACTGTCAACTTTGCTTTATTCCATTATAATAAAAGTAGCAGGCTTTAATCATTACCAGCAATATTAGTGACACATCAGTGTTTACATCTCAAATATGCTTCTAATTTTCCCAGTCAAAGGCAAATTGTTGGTGATATCTTAATGTTTTTTTTGGTAGTTAATGCCAAAATTCATGGTTATGATCTTGAACTGAATATTTCCCAGATGTGTTGTAAGGTGAAAGGTGGAACAGCTAACAGAACCTGACTTCCTATCCATGTTAGTCTAACTTAGGTGAATTCTAAGTCAGGCTTAATTAGGGAACGAGACCCCCAGAAGCCTTCACCTTCACAACTGCCGGAGATGAAAGGTTACTGCTTGTGTAGATGTAACGTAATCCACATGTTGGAAGAGAATAAGAATCAGCTGCCACTGTCTCTTTCCACATGATTTATGGCACCCTGTTAACCACCTTGTCAAAAGTCAGTGATCTTCTAAATACTCAATATTACAGATTCAGGGTCTGCTCCGGCCTCCATTAGCATCATCTGCACCCTGCTGACTTCAGTCAGAACATGACAGACCAAGTCTGGGAAGATATTGAGCATCCTTAACTTTCTTGCCCTCCCCTCAACAATTACAGGAGCCACTCAGCACCTTTCAGGAATAGCTTCATGAAAAATGAACACATACTGAAAAACATAATGACTCCAAAATATATTCCAATGGCATGGCCATTGTTAAGATGGGAATAAAAGATTGATTTTAGCTGGTTTAACATAGCAATTAGAAAAGACTGCTATTAAGAGGCAGCGTGGCTTAATGGATAAAATGCAACTCATACAACCTGAATTTCCCAGTTTTGACATTCTTAATATTGTCGCTTGCCTGCTGAGTTACTATTGGGAAAGTCACTTCCATTCTCCATGCCTCAGTTTCCCCATCTGTAAAAATGAGGATGATGTACAACCCTTTGAAACCTCCTGGTAAAGAGTAGGCTAGGTAGTAACTGTGAACCACTGTCAAATTCTCAACTTCCTAAAGCATCAAGACTTCCTGATAGGAGACCCTGGTCACAAAGACTCTAAGAACTGCACTTCTCAGCCGGAGACCTGCAGGACACCATGCTCCTTTTAAGGAATGTTGTTGTATATACTTTGTGGTTAGGGAATAGAAATGTTCCGTGGTTTTCTGTTAACAGTCAACAAGGACAAACATTATCTTAGAACAACCCTTCAAGATGTTAATTAACTAAGTTTCTTTGATTTAGGACAGTATAAACTAGTGCCTAACAATGGTCTCCCTTTGGGATTCTTTGTGGTAAGAGATTTTACTCTGTGTTTCAAGTACCATGGACACTGTGCAGCATAGTCAGTGGTAGTTGCTGTAGCATAACAGTAAGAAGTTACATAAAACAGCTGGTGTTTGTAATAGACTTTGGGACAGAATGGATTACAGTCTCTAGAAATACCACTCAGTAACCGGGAAAGAGAGAGACAAATGAGCCTTAATGACACAGGTCCTATAGCTGCAGGAACTAGTTAATGCTTCTCTTTCTGCACATAAGATGTCATGTGTTTTCTGTCAGCAACAATGAGCTACCAAAAAAACACCTGATGCTGACATACTTTTCAGTTATAACCTAGTCTCACATAACCTATTTTGAGGTATATAAAAAAAGCTGGCTGACAAATGCTAGGTCAGTATTTGCAATCTTCTGATTTTCGTGATTCTGGTCAGTCTCATTTTAGATCTAAGTTTGGGACTGAAATAGCACTAATAACATTATTCACTGATCTCCTAACAACTGTTAAAGATAACATGTTCATTTTGGTGTGTGATGCTTTCCATACATACCACCACAAAGTATTTTTCAGATCTGAGGATCTTGTGACAGGTGGATGGAGTAGCTTGGAAAAGACACTGCTCCTTTTTATTGCAGAGAAGCCAAAGGATCATTTTGGGTGAGAGGTTATACAAATCTAGTGCTACTCATGAGAGACTGCAGTTTTCTAGCTTCTTGTTCCATGTATACATGAAGCTTCTACACCTCTGAAGTTTACTAATGGCTTTTAAGGAAATATTCCTTACCAAATCTGCAGTATGTGGGTGCTTCACTGTTGAAAAAAGGAAGCTGATAGAAGTCTATGCTGTGAGGTATTCCTTGACTTATCTTCCCCCTAGTCTGCCAAGGGCCTGACTTATTATGCTTTTTCCCAGAATGCAAAGATCTAATTTTGGCATGAGAGTAAATTTTGATTGTACATACACATTTTGGTGGATTAGAAGTTCTTCAAAACTGTTTGTGCCGTTACTGGCACTTGCATGCAGGGGTGGATCTAGGATTCTGAAAATGGGTGCATTCAGGATCGGACCCTTGGCCTCAGGACAGACGACAGATGCTCACCTGGCTTGGGAAGAGAGACTAAGCCCCAGTCAGCCATGCAACCAATCACAGGAGGGAGAGGTCTAAAGAAAAAGAAACCTAAATACATTTTCTGGCATTCCCTGGAACCAACGTGGCTGACAGTGAGGACTGCTGAAGCTGCCCCCTTCCTCTCCCAGGGCTGGTTCCCTCACCCTCTAACCTAATTATGGGACTCCTAGGGGGAGGAAGTTCACCCTCTTAATCCACCCTTCATGCATGTAATACTTGTACACCCCCTCTTAATCCACCCTTCATGCATGCTTCAAAATAGTAAAATAAAAAAGGAAATAAATAGACTTTTGCTGTTCAAAGTCAACCAATATGATTGTACTCACATGTTTCGACTAACCTGTGCGAGTAGGGAGCTATTCAATCCAGCTTCAGATCCAGCCACTTTGGATGGCCACAATCCGATCTGGAGCTCTGGACTGGGTTCCCGCTTCAACCTGGCCGAAGCGGCTCCACCTCGGAGAACCGGCCATAGGGTATAATGGAGAATCAATGAAATATCTATAACTTTGTTGTTTGTTGTGTGATTTGGATGAAACTTGCAGGGATGGTAGCCCCTGCTGGGACCATGAAGCTTACCAAGTTTCAAGAAGATCAGTATAGGGATTCAGGGGGAACTGCACCCCAAATTCTTGAAAGCAAAACTCATGTCACATATATGGGCTACACCACACTGGGGTGAAAACTGCAGGGGTGGTAGCCCCTGCTGAGGCCATGAAGCCTGCCAAGTTTCATGGTGAGAAAAGTCAGTCCCACAAGCACCCGTGTCACAAGTGTTGCCTGTCAACAGCCAGAGGTGCAGGGCCCCAGAACCCAGAAGCCCTGCACCTGTCTCCTTGACAGCTGGCCGGCTTTGTGATTGCAGCAGGGGCTACCATCCCTGCAGCTTTCATCCTGCTGCGCCTTAACACACACAGCGTCATCTGTGTCATGAGTTTTGCCTGTCAGCAGCTTGAGGTGAAGTTCCCCCCAAACCCCTGCACCTATCACCTTGAAACTTGGCAGGCTTCATGGCCTTAGCAAGGGTGACCAGCCCTCCAGTTTTCACCCCACTGTGGTGTAACACATATACATGACATGAGTTTTGCTTTCAAGAATGTGAGGTGCAGTTCCCCCCAAGCCCCTGCACTGATCTTCTTGAAGCTCGGCAGACTTCATGGCTTCATCAGGGGCCACCATCTCTGCAGGTTTCATCCAAATCAGACAAAAAACAACACAGTTATAGATATTTCATTGATTCCCCATTGAAGCCTATGGCTGGATCTCTGAGGCAGCTCTGAAGCTTTTCTGAAGTGGTTCAGAAGCTCCGCACCACTTCAGAAAGCCTAAAGTAGCCAGAGCTTCGATCTGGACATGGTGCTTCAGATGCCAGAGCGTCCAAAGCTTCTCTGGATCTGAAGCACGGTCTGAAGCCTCGCACAGCCCTAGTTTCAACCTACTCCTTTTTGCTGAGCCTGTTTGTTAGTAAATACCAGGATCCATAGGATCATAGGAAAGTAATGCTGGAAGCATCCTCACGAGGTCATCTAGTCCATCCCCACACTCAAGACAGGATCATTCCTGACTAAAAACCATCCCAGCCAAATATCTGTCCAACCTGTTCTTGAAAATGTCCAGGGATAGAGATTCTATGTCTCTATGGAGCCTATTCCAAGATTTGACCACTCTCACAGTCAGACAGTTAGTTACTCTTAATCTCCAGCCTAAGTTTCCTCTGCTGCAACTTGAATCCATTGCTCCTAGGTTTTTTCCCTATGGCCACAAAGAAAAACTAATTTTCATCCTCTCTATAATCAGCCTTCAGGTATTTAAAAATTATTAACAAACTATTATCAAATACCCATTCATCCTTCTCTTCTCTAGAATAAATAAGCTTAGTTCTTTTAGACTTTCCTCATCAGTCATACTTCCCAGGCCCCTAATCATTTTTGTTGCTCTTCTCTGAACTCTTTCCAATCTGGCCACATCCTTCTTGAAGTGTGGGGCCCAAAACTGAATGCAGTACTCCAGGTGATGCTTTGTCAGTACTGAATAGAGTGGTAGAATCACTTCCCTTGATTTGCAAATGGCATTCCCGTTAATACAACTCCAGTATATTGTTGGCCCTTTTTGCAACAAGGGCACACTGTTGGCTCATATTCAGTCTATGGTCTACGGTAATCCCCAGGTCTTTCTTAGCTCATTCCTCAGTTTGTATTTGTGTTTGCAGTTATTTCATCCCAAGTGCAGGACTTTGCATTTGCCCTTGTTGAATTTCATCTGATTGAGTGAGGCCCATTTGGTTCATGTAAGATTCAGACATAAGATTGTCCACCAGTTATGTATCTACCTTACAGTACTTTCATATAGTCCATATTTTCTTAGCTTTTTAATGAAAATGTTTTGGGGAATGGTATCAAAAACCTTGCTAAAGTCAGTATCCACTGCTCTCCTGCCCCATCCACAGAGCCTGTCACCTTATCATGGAAGCAAATCAAGCTGGTCAGGCATGACTTGGTCTTGGAGAATCCATGCTGGCTGTTCCTTATACCTTGATCTCCTCTAGGTGTTTCATAGATTGATTCCTTGATGACCTGCTCCATGATCTTTTGGGTACTGAGGTCAGATTGAGTGGTCTGTACTTCCCTGGATCCTTCTTCTTCCCTATATTTGCCTTTTCAAGATTTTGAAGATGGCAGAAGGGTGGGTGGGGGCAAATTAAATGCCTTGGATGCCAGGGCGAGAGGGAGAAAATAATGTGACAGAAAAAGGAGCAATGGTCTCAAGTTGCAGCAAGGGAAGTTTAGGTTGGAAATCAGGAAAGCCTTCTCACTAGGAGGATGGTGATGCGCTGGAACAGGTTATCTAGAGAGGTAGTGGAATCTCCATCCCTGGAGGTTTTTAAGGCCCAGCTCAACAAAGCCCTAGCTGGAATGATCAAATTGGCAATGGTCTTGTTTCGAGCAGAGGGTTGGATGAAATGACTGCCTGAGGTTCCTTCCAACCCTAATTTTCTATGATTCTCTGATTCCACCATGGTAACTTGAGAGGAGGAAAATATGGGCACTGTGAATCATGTTTTCAAGAGTGTTTCTTCAGTCTGCATGACTTCATTTGTAGAACCCAGCTTAGGACACCTATGAACCTGCCTTTTTAGAACTGAAATCTCATAACACCTTGGAAGAAATTAGATGCAAGTCAGATTTTCAAAGCTATTAAACACCCATAACTTTAATAAGAATTACAGGGACCCGGTTCTGCTGAAAATTGTACAATATTTATTATTTTAAGTGTCAGTACTTCAGATTCAGGTAAAACAACCCACATCTTATTATTGTTATCTGCAAATACTCTAATAAAAGATAGTCCTTAGTGTGATTAGTCACAAAGGTGCAATTTTATGAGTGCACACATGGAACCCAACTAAAAGTGCTTTGTGATAGGAACATTGTAGTAACTATGACATCATACATTGAAATTCACAACCAGGAAGCAGGATGTAAGACAGCAGCCCAGCCTAACCATGAACTCTCAGCACACTTCGCAAGGGGTAGTGAATTCATGAATACAGGCCTAGTAGCCACATCCCTGCACTCTGTGGTTGCCAGTGTGAAGTAACCACTGGGTAGCATGGGGTTCTCAGCATGGCTGTTCCCTCCATTTGCTCTCTCCCATGCATATTTCTGCTGTCTTTTCCTACATCACTTCATTAATTTCACTTCTTGTAACTCTTGGTTACCTTGTTTCCATCAAATTCTACTGAGCAGAGGCTCCATGATGAACATGGCTGCCAAAAACTAATAGGTTGAATGTAGGAGATACTTATGAAAGAGCTCACGCAATCACAATTCAAGTATTGTCATTTGACTGTGCAGTAGGCAAAGTTCTGAGTGCCTGTGTGCAGGAGGGCCAATATTTTAAGCAAAGAAAAGTCTGCAACAGCTCAGTTCTGGAATCAAAATCTGTATAAATGGACAAGACTTGAGGCACAAGCTTGTGCAATTAGATTATGTAGCCCAGTGCACAAAACATAATCATTGGCCACTCTCTGAGGATGTCAGCAGACAAGATGGGAAAACAATAAAAAGTAGACTGAAGAATAATGAGAGCAGAAGGGTGTAAAGTGATTGTGCTCTTCAGATAGGCCTTTTAAGTTTCTGGGCAAGATTGACGACTTTGCCTGCCTGCTTTTTGATGAGGTGTTGAATGAATATTTAACAGGATGGCACTTATCACTGTTCATCAGTGTTTAAAAAAATGTGTTTGTACTAGAGCACTTGAAGATACCAGATCCAACCAGGTTAGGAGGTATTAAAGATGGAAACACTGTGAAAGATATATGTCAGGTGCTTGCCGTATACCAGGCAATTGTTTACATGTGTGCAAGAGGACAGACCTTATTACTTGCTTTCACACTGCTGCATACCTCTGATAATGAAGGCAACATAGTGAATGTGTGGTTAGATGCAAATATCTGCTGTAGAAAATCAAAAGCTAATTGTACAGTAATGCAATTAGAGCATTACACACAATGCTAGAATGCCATATTTGTGATCAGTCTGCCAGGGTGTAGGACAAATTAAGTTACACACAGTAACTAGTACAGGAGAGATTTAGGAATGAAGGAGGACTGTGAACAATTTGCAAATAATAGTTTGGTCAACAAGTGTTACCTTTTTCTCTGCTCTTAATTGTCCAATAACAAGTCACAATGCTAATCGTCTCTTCCCAGTTGCTTGACTAGTCATTTGGCTGAACAAATTCTAGCCTATAGCTGGTTTGTAAATTGCCCAGCATGATTCTTACAATTCATATAGCACAGTTATTCTACTAAATCTCACTCTATATTGTTTCTGATCCTTTGTTGGATGATAGAGCCTTTATTAACAAGAGAGTCTAAATAAAATCAAAATATCTTGGATTTTATCAGGACTGGGTGGGTATAGATAAGGGGACATTTTAGGGGAAAGAGCATGCAGGAGATAGGTAGGGTCAGGGAATTTTATAGTGTATTAAAACACTCGTGTTTTCCCAGTTGTATCCCTTACCTACTGATAGTGTCTTTTGAGTGCAAACAGAACAATAATGAGCAACACCAACCATGGACATCCACTGAGGGGATGCCTAGCCTGACAGCCAATACAGCCAACACAGCCCCGGCTGCTACTGCTGCTGCTGCTGCTGTTGCTGCTGCCACCACCAACGGCACAGACCATGGCTATTACGCCTCTAGTTGCAATGTTAATCCTGTCCCTTACAACCATTATAAAACCTCTTTTACTGGAAAAAATTACCACTGTGAGCAAGAAGGACCAGGGAAGTGGTGAAGAAGGTTTAGCATTGCAGAAAAAATATGAAGGATGACGGGTAACTGCCACCTGAAATAATTACTCTTGTTCACGTAATTATTGCAGCATGTACAGTAGCAATAAGTATTGTATTGAAAACATGTGGATTCCATATTTCAAAATACCATCTGTTTCTTTCACTGTGACAGACACAACCCATTAGAAGAACAACTAGTTAACATCAGGGCTTAGTGTATTTGGCAAGACCTGATTCACATGCTAAGTAAGGTCAAACTCCCTGCAGACAAGCCTAGCAGTAGCAGGCTGGCAGTAGAAGCTGAGTGGACATAATCCTTTCATGACTTTAGATTTGCCAGTGTTTCACTGAACCCCTGAACACCTTGGTATCGCACAGATGACTGATGATTGTCTGGCAAGAGTACTGGTCTGATTGTCAGTACAGCTTTTACTCATAGTTTGAAGCATCTGCAGTTTCCCTTGTTTTGTGCTGCTGTACAATACATAAAATGTACCCCTTTGAGTCTTTAAGGGGTTATTTAGCACAACAATGTGCTATATTCAGTGAATAGCCCGTATGCCTGCTCAATGGGCAATATGAATTTGTTGGTCGTTTTTAAAATAAACAAACTACTACTTCCTCAAACTTATTAAAGACAAGAACATTTAATTAACTGCAGCAGATGGGAAGGATGTGTCTGTCTATTAATATATATCAGCTTCTTAATGTGCTGGGTGATTGTTTTATTTTCAGAAAGAATACATGCTTCTTTTTCCTGGACACTATTTGACTTCAGCAATATGATGTCATAATCCTGAATGAGAAAACAGTATAAGCTGTTCTAAATTTTTTATTTTTCCATGAAATTTGGCCAGTGTTTTTTCAAAATTAAATTTTCACAAACATTGGGATTGCCAAACCAGTACAGTTACTTCCTTCATTTATCATTTTCAGTGAGTGTCCAGAGGAGAGTAACAAGAATGAGAAAAGGCTTAGAAAACATGACCTCTAATGAAAGGTTGAAGGAATTGGGTTTGTTTAGTCTAGAAAAGAGAAGACTAAAGAGGGACATGATAACAGTCCACCAATGTGTGAGAGGTTATTATAAACAGGACAGTGATCAATTAGCCACCATTTCGATAAGGGAAGGGCAAAAAAGGAAACAGCTTAATTTGCAACAAAGACGACAGGCTGGATATTAGGTAAGCTTTCTAACCATATGTGTACTGAATCACTGGAGGAGCCTACCTGGGAATCCCCTTTAATGTGGTTTATCAGGAATGGGCAAGGTGCATCTTTTGGTGACAGTGTAGATCTACTTTATCTTGCCTTAGTGCAAGGCAATGAACTCCATGTTTACTTGAGATCCTTTCCAGCCCTAGCTTTCCCTGATCATTTCTCCTCCTTCATTTATTTTCAGTTTCTTTTCAGCAGGCTGACAAATCGTCATATGGTAGGACTTCTTGAAAATGGAAGTTTTCTATATTGAAATTCTAAAAAGCATTTTGAAAAATGTTAGTCATTGGCAAATATATAAAAATGTATGAAAATTTTAAAATACAAAAAATCTTCCCACTCTGAAAGGCAGAATCAAACTTTCTTTGAAATATTTCCAACAAAGTAAGGGGAATAGCTCTATATGCCATAACAACAAGGTAAGTAGTTTGTATGAAACACCATAAATCCTATCTGCACCGGTAGGCATTACTTCCAGGATATTCTCCCTTTTAAACTTATCTTGAGCCAGATACTTTCATCCTTACCAGTAAGTCCAACACTTTTCCAGTGTTCTGTTGTCTTCCATGTGCCATTCCAGACAGAAAAGGAGCCCCTGTGGAATAAAATGGCTGTGCTCATTGAGTTGACGGTGGCAGACTCAAGTTATAAATAACAGTCCTTCGAAGTACTATTGCTTTAGAGCGGTCATTCACTCCTAGATGCAGTTTGTTTGGTCCAAATGACTGGAACCTAAGTATTTAGTAAGCAGCCCACCTGCATCGCCAGCCATGGATGCCCCCGCTCATCCTCACCATCATGCTCACTGCAGACACATCTCAGAAGAACAAGTTTTTATTTCTCTCACATCAAACAGAGCTCCGTCCATCATGCACCCCACTCACCAACAATAAAACACCCTCTTCCCTGTGCAAACTATTTACAAAGTGCTTTGTGTGGTATCCCAGGGTGGAGGGCCACAGGGCAGAACCAAAGGACAGGTGCCCAGCACCCTGGCCTCTGGTTTTCCCCTGCAGATGTGGACACTGTGGCAAGTGTGGTGGGCAGGGGGCTTGCCGGGGGGTGACAGTGGCTGCTGACCCTGCTGTGCAGGCACCTCCTCTTTCAGCAGCCAGTGGCCAGAGCCAGCGGGCACTGCTGTAGGCAGCTCTGGCTCTGAGCCCATGTAGAGCCGGGGTGAGTGGCGGGGCTGGGTCTAGATGAGGGGGCTGGGTGGTGAGGTATCTAGGGCGGGGGCTGGGCCAGCAGCTTCTGGCTGCTGGAGGTGGCACAAGACCCTGCTCCACGCCCCCACGTCCGCAGGCTACCTGCTCTCCCGCTGCTGCCCAGCTCATGGTGGCAGGGCTTAGGGGGTGTGGGGCTCCCAGATGACTAGGATAAGGAGCTGCCCATGCCCCCGTCCTCCCCAGAGGGGGGCTCTCCAGGGAAGTGCCATGGAGCCAGCCCCCCAGCATGCTGGTGCTGCATCCTGAGCGTGCCCCTGCTGCGCATGTTGCAGGCAGTGCATGAGGAGCTGTTTCTGTGGACCAAGCAGTGCCTGACCCACTACACCCTGCTGATGATGACTGCCATGGTGCCCCGGGCACACCTGCACACCTGGCATGGGACCCTGAGCTTCAACAAAGTGGGGAGCAAGCCCAGGCTACCCCACAACCTCCAACACCACCTGGAGGGCTACCTGTGGCTGCACTACATATCCCCCACCACAGCTGAGGAGGACATCGCCACCGACATCAACACATTCCTCGGTGTGTGAGAAGCCAGTGCCTGCCAGCTATAATAGCAGGCTGCTTAATAAAGTTCTTCATTGCCTCCCACCTCCCTGCATGCTGTGTGAAGGGGAACCGGGGCCAGGGGAGTATGGGCAGGCCAGGTGGGGAGTGGGGGTAGGGGCAGGGACATGGACAGGGGCGGGCAGGTGCCTCCCCCCACAGCAGGGCTTACCACATGGATGGGGCTGGAGTGTCTGATGGCTCCACTTGGTCCTGGGTGGCAGCAACAGTGTGCAGCTCTGTGTGGTGTCCTCGGATGACAGGCATCGGTTTGCAGGCACCCACCCAGGGCTCCCCCTGGGAGGAGCTGGCACTGCTGGTAGCCAACAGTGCCATGGCTGGCTGCACCTCGTAGCTGGCCCTGGGGCTGCAGAGGTGGCAAGGCAGGCACTAGCCTGGGATCCCCGAGCTGCTGGTAGAGAGTGTAGCCAGGGAGCTCAGCAAGACAGGCCACTGGACAACTGGGGGGCCCTTCTCCAGTGACATGTCCTGGGGGTGCCACTCTGGGGCAAGGACTTGGGCAGGCTGCCCATTCTACTGTAAACAGCATGGCTATGGCCTGGGTACTGGGGTGCCAGGATGTCAATCAGCTGCTGCATAAAGGGCATGGACTTGTGGGCACTGCCAGACTGGCAATTGTGACCAGTTATTGTGACCCACTGTGCCTACAGGGCCTTGACCTTTATGCAGCACTGCTGCGCCAACCAGTTGTACCCATGCTTCCACATCCAGCCTGACAGTGCCTCAAAGATGTTGGTGTTAGAGCACCCACCCCACTCAAAATGGTGCTGCACCTCTGCCTCGCCCCACAGCACCACACAGTCACAGTCTCCTCCTTGGACCAGTTGGGGCCCTGGGTGGCGGGCATGGGCATAGGCATGGGCCATTGAGGATCCTCCTCTTGCTCTCTGGGCCCCTGCATGGCTGTCCCTATGCTGCTGGCCCTTGAAAACTGCCTGCAGCACCCAGTGCAGGGGCGTGGCATAGCACTGGCAGCTGCATACCAGAGGCAATGTCTTCCAGCACCTGCAGGCTCCAGGTAGCTTGCTCAGGATGTACTACACGCAAGCTTGTCAGCCAGAAGCTCCCTAAAGCTGGGCCAGGAGCCTGCAGCACCCTGCAGGCATGGACAGTGTTGGCCTAGCAACCGCATAGGGGTGCAGACCTGCCCGGGGGACATGAGCCTAGAGTGGCCTCAGGCTCCCTGCTGGTGTGCCCCAGGGCTCAAAATGCCTGCAGGCTTCTAAAGCTTGAAGCAGGGCTGTCATAGAGGCAGGAGAGGCTCCCAGCCAGGAGCCCTGGGGTTAACCTCAGGCCAGCCCCCTAGTGGCAGGGCTGACCTAGGACTAAACTTGCTCCTGGATCACATCTACACGTGCGTAACTGCGCAGTAACTAATCATGATTTGCGGGTTTTCCTGCACAGGAAACTAGGTTACTGTGCAGTTAAGCATCTTGTGTAGACACGCCTTGTGTATTGGAGCTAGTCTGTGACAGTCTGGTCCTTTATATGATTTCTGTGCTCCTACTGTAATTTCATACTGTCTGTTGACATGATAATGTAACAAGGTTCAAAGGTTCTGTCCCCATAGCCTTCCAAAAGCTCATATGTTTATTCAAACTTATCCAAATGCTTCAAATGTGAGAATTGGACTGCAAATCTCACATAGACAGGTTTCTTGCACGATTTCCATCGCATCACATTCTGGCTTCAGGGCTGAGTGCAGACAATCAAAAAACCTGAGGCTGAATCAATTCAGTCTTTGCAGGCTAGTCTAAGATGCAAAGATTAAACTGAGAAACAACTGAACACACATTTACCTTTGATTCAGGAAATACAGCTGCATGCCTGCAGTGGGTCAGGCCAGAAGCCAGGGGGACACTACAGCAGGGCTCTCTGGCATTGCCACTTCCTGCTGCCCCTAAGGTCTCTGGGATTTGCCATCCAGCATCCCAGAAGCAGCACTCTTCAGGGTTGCTCATCACTTCCTTTTCCTGCTTCCAGGTGCCCCTGGGATTTGTAGTCTACAGTAGCAGCCAGCAGTAACTTTCAGTACATTTAGCAGGTCAGACCATCTCTGTACTTGGGGGAAGAAGGGTTTCTTCCCTGGCTAGGGTCCCAGACCCTACCCAGGGTTTGCTGGGGTGGAGGGGAGGAGGGAGGGCAGTCCCTGTCTCTCCCACTCCCTTCTACCCACCCAACCCTCCTCTGCTGGAGCAAACAGCACAGCACAGGATGCTAGGGAACTCTGATTTAACTTGAACCAGGAAGGGGTCTGGACAGAAGTTTCATAAACAGGTTTGACCAGTTAAGTCTGATACTACATTCAACCAGGCTTATCTTTCAGGCATATCAAAACGGGTTTATGTGCACTGAATTTCTGTTCTGTTACAGGTTTAACCTTCTGATTACTTAAACTGGTTTATGTGTAAGCCTAGGCCAGTTGAACTAAGCATGACATGTTAACATCTTTAGGGTATTTCAGTCCTTCCACTTCGGATTTAAAGCAGGAAGCTTGGAAGGCTGTGCTGCTGCTGCTGCTGCTACTACTAGCTTCTGATTTTTTTCCTAACTCCAATAAAAGTTCAGGCATGGGTCTAGATCTGGGATGTGGTTCAAGGTGGTTCTTATTCATATGGCTATTTTACCCTAATTTAAAGAGGTTATTTTTTGCTGGACTTGTAAGAAAATAATTTTGCCGTGATCCCTAGATTGTAAATTTCCCTTCACAGGTTACATTGAACCTTTGATGATTATTTCCTGAAATCAGTTTGTTTAAAAGCAAGTGCTTCTCCAAGTCACGTTCTTCACCCAAAACTAAATTCCAAGGCACATCATATCTGATTCTCCATTGCCTTACACCCGGTTACCAATACTTAGGAGTCTGCTTAAACCGCAGTTAGACTTACCACTTTTTACAGGTTGGTGGAAGCATAACAAGCAAATTCTGCAGACATCTCGCAGATGTGCTCCAATGGCCCCACCCCTCAGCACTGATTGGCTGAGAGGCCTGGGGTGCAGGAGGGATGAGGGGGCAGCCACCATCCTGACTGCTGGCTGTCCTTCATGCAACCCCACTCCTCAACACTGATTGGCAGAGAGGCCCTGGAGAGGAAGACAGACAAGGGAGTAGTGACCATCTTTTCTGCTGCCTTTCATGCTGCCCCACCAGGC
Source organism: Alligator sinensis (assembly GCF_000455745.1). NCBI lineage: Eukaryota > Metazoa > Chordata > Crocodylia > Alligatoridae > Alligator > Alligator sinensis. The sequence goes on along the minus strand of NW_005842205.1, from coordinate 1,505,871 downwards.
AGCATCTTCCTTTCTGGGGCAGGTTGCAAAGCTGGGCCACAGTGGCAGCAAGGACCACTAGTTCCCACTGGGGCGCCTCCATTTTATTTTATTGTTGTTGTTGATTTTGCAGACAGTCCCAGATTTTGCAGTTTCCATTAAATCCACGAAGCTGCAATTTAAGTACACCCTGGGCATGTCTACACGTTCATTGGCTACCCACTAGTAGTTGTATAACCAGTTGTATAACCAATCTAACCAGTACTAAATCAATGCTCAGTAACTGGCGCTACTGCACGGTAACCCCAGCACACAGCTTTTTAGTGACATTAACTGCACAGTAGACTAAAACTACTGTGCATTAGTGTATTAGCATGGTTTTTCCTATGCATGCTAGTGCGCAGTAGTATTAGACTACTGCATAGTTAGCATCTCGTATAGACGCACCTCCCCCCCCCACCAATACTTATGCAAAGTGAGTATAACAGAAGTCATGTTCTTATGTGGTTCTTATCGGTTGTCATTTTGCATTTGCTTTATACAGGTGTAAGTGACAGTAAGTTTTAAGGCAGTGGAGAAGTAAGTTCCGTGTCTTCATCCTTTTCATGCTTTCATCCCTCTTTTTCCATTACTCCAGCAAAGGCAGACCAGATGGCTGCCTACTCCTCTAACAAAGCATACACAGCTGATTGCCCCACCTTTCTTCAAGCTGCCCAAATCCTAAGGCACCAATCAACAGCAACCCCTTAAAATAGCAAATGCCTCATGTTAGGGCTTAATGCATTCCTCACCACCACTCAAATTTGGCCCTGACCCAGGCAGCCCAGAGCACCCATTTCATACCTGCAGATCCTTTAAACCCACCACAAAAATGGATTAAATGTTCCAATAACCTCATTTTGAAAAATGCTACCAAAAGCCACTCTGCAACCCACTTCACCCAACTGAGCAGCAGCCATTTCCATACACCCAGCAGCCTGTTGTCTGCAGGCATCTGACCAGTAGGAAAATTTGCATTTCAGCAGCTTTCTAGCATTATCACATTCCACTGAGTTGAACTCGTTCTTCATCTGTGATATTTTATGCATGGAGGCAATGCCTGTGGGAAGAAACCAGGTTAGAAGCATAACAGATCACCAGCTAAACGATAGATGGAATGGAGGGAAGGTGGCATTATTAGCTAGTGCATGAGATGTCTGGGGTCACAGGCATTTTTAGAAAGTATACAGGTGTTAAGTATATAAATTATAAGACAACAGAAGAATGATTGAATGCCCCACATCACAAAGAAGCAAGGTTTGGTCCTGGAATCAGGTGATCTACAGTTACCAATTCTTTTGGCCTCTCATAACAGCATTCATTTATTATTATGATGATATCTCAATAAAGTATTCAGTAGCATCACCAATACCAAGCTGTCTGTCCCATGATAAATTGCTCAGTAGAATGCCGCATTAGCCACATAATTTTCTGTATATGTTTTATGTTCATATTTCCAGCACTTTTATAAGAATCCAAGTTTACAAATAGCATACGAACAATATAAGCCTCTTTCTTACAATTCCTCCGTGTGATGCAAGATCACCAGTCATTTTTCTGTTGCCTTCTTATTTACATAATGAACATTTTTATAAACTATAAAAATATAGTTTATATAAGATAAATATACTCGGTTCCTGTGGGGAATATGTTTCTAGCATTTGGGACCTGTAAAGCACAAATAGAGGCACAGCTACAGGGCACATCTCAAGTTGATATTTCGAATGTTTCTAATTATAATGAGTTGGAAATGATTTGGGTATTGAAAACCATGCTTTTACAGTGGATGTGGTGAAATGGGATTAGTTGTAATTGTAGCAGTTTATAGAGTTATGACTGTAAAATAATAGTGTGCTATATGTTTTAAAACCATAATAGAGGCCACAAAGGGTATCCCCCCCCGCCTTTTTCTTTCCAAAATCCTAAAAAAAAATCAAACAAATGAGCAAATGCTAATGAGAATCCCCCAAACTGTTTTATTTGTTTTGTATGGTGGTGATTATCAAGGCAACTTAAAAGATCTAATTTTGAAAATCTTTATCATATCCATATTTTTATTCTTATTCCAGAAATACTGAGGAGGCACAGTCATGGCTTATGACTGTGTTACAGCATTATGCACTATATGGATGTATGACAGTCTAACTGAATTAGATAAGAAGGTGACCCATAATGCAATCGGACAGCATTTTCTTTTTCAGGCAAAAAATTATTTTAATTAGATGATGAAAATATTTATTACAATTTTAGGTTGTTCTATTGTAGGACTCATTTTTTTCTTTAGATACTTTCCTGGAGCACTTGATGACACAGCAACTCAAGGATTATGAACACAGGTATTTTCACCTTCATACGAAAGGACATTGGATTGAATCCAGGCCAGCTTATAGATTCTGAAACAAAATACAATTTGTTGTTGGGTGATATATGTCAAATGAGTTAGTGATCTCATTCCAAATTCTACTACGTATATGTCAACATTATTGAAGTTAGTTTAAGACTCCCTGGCCACATCTACATGAGATGCTGACTGCGCAGTTGTTACTTTGAATGGTTTTCAGGTGATGCTGACTGTGCAGTAGCTCATTACTACTGCACAGTAGTCTCACATCACGCTTCATGCCATGTGACACTATTCCGCAGTAGTAATGAGCTACTACACAGCTAGTGTCTCATGTAGACACGGCCCCATTTTCTTAAGACAGCTGTGGATCCGGAGTCTATAAATTATGCCAAACACAGGGAGAGAGGCTACATGATCTAGATGGAGCCAAATTCTGTATAGACTTAGCATGCACCTCTACTGAACTGTCTAGGGTTGTACAGACAGAAGGGGCAAAAGTGAATAAGGAATTTGACCCATACTGTACATGAACTCCCTGGTAGATTAAGAATATCAGATTCATTTCGAACACAAACTCCCACTGAAATCTCAAGAAAGACTCCAGAGGTGGGAGTCCATAAAGTTATAATTTGAGACTTCAGTAATGTTTTTCATCTGCACTTCCAAGTTTGTAAAGCATGCTTACTCAGGGAGAATAAATCCAAAGGAATGAGATGAAGTTGATAATACTCTGGAAGCATTCAACCACCTTTGGACCAGCTGGACAACCATCACTGGGCACAGTCAAATTCTTGTAGTATACAATGTAATTGCAGTTACTTTCATCTGGATGAGCACTTTTCAGCTTTATCAGCGAGAATGTGATGCAGTGTGACTACTATTTACTAGAAAATTCTGTTGTATTTTGATGTGTTACGCTAAATATTTTCCATTGCACAGCACTGACTGAAGTACTGTATCAAAGTATGATGTTTCTGGACCATTCAAGCACAAACCAGAAATATTCAATCCAATGCCAATTTCATACTTGAACAATATACTATCCACTTTCATACTGTTCTTGAAAATTTCACAAATACGTTGGTCAATAAAATAACATGTTATTTTAATATTATTCGTGCAAAGATAACATGATAAAATTTAATTCAATTTAATCTATTTCAGCATAAAATAATTAATGATGTTCCTTGAAATACTCATGTAGTATTTTTTCCCTGTGGTTGTTAGAAATGAATCTGGTCTGGTTTTACTGCTATACTAGCAGTTTCAGCAAATTAAAATTTCCATATAATTAATGGCCTGCATTCTTATCATCATTGTCTGACATGGAAAGAAGCAAAAACATGTCAATCAAACACAGAAAAAAGGGGTCAGCTGGCAAAGAGGGTAGTGCTCACATGACAATTTCTCCCCTCCAACAGGCTATCATCAACAGCCATTATACTTAACAGTGCTTGGCTTTAAACACAGATACTTTGAGGAGGGCCAACAGGAGGCTGGAGCAATATAGCAATTAAATGTTCCTGCAGCATATCCTGCACGAGATTTGTAAAAGTGAATGTAGCAATAAATCTTAAAGGAGCAGTATCCATGTGGACCAGAACCAAAATGTGTATAAACTGACTTAATCTGCTTAAAACAATGGAAATATACTATTTTACACAACTGATTGTATGGCTCTAAGTAATCGATCATCAAAACTCTTCTCTGAGGTTACTGTCCCATTTCACAAATGGGGAAAATGTGACACAGGAAGATAAAGTGAAGAGTTACCACAGAGTCATTTACAACTCAGTAGCAATATTACTGAGATTAGACTTCCGCTTCTAGCTCTTCATTTTACCTCATTCCCTATACTACCCTGAAACCTTCCATTTTCATAATATAATCTCTAGCTACACACCTAAGTCATTTGAAGTTAGCCTAGCTTGAGTGAGATCTGCTATGTGGCTAAGTAACATCATCGTGACTGGACTGCCTGCACAGCACAAATGGATTAGCATCATAGAACAGATGCAATCCCACTGCAGTTGTAGCTCAAACATCAGCAGCATCATTAGGGTTCCAAGCCATATTCCCAATGAGCCTAAGTACAGCTGAGGTAGCTACCGTTTAAAATACCATATAATTCTAGCTTCAAGTCTTCACATTCAGCTGGAAGTTAGGTTAATGGTCTTGAGCCAACACTGCAAAGTAGACAAGCCCTAAATGAGTAATGCACATGTATGCCAATATGTCATAAACTGAGCTGTCATACGCTTTCATTTATCTAATGGCTCATATATTTCCTGACTGGAGTTAGTCAAGCAGTTCCAGATACCAAAGGGATCCTTGCTGCTACCATTTACTCCATTCCTTCATCTTGCCTGGCAAAAGACATGCATTGTGCTTTCACACAATGGGAAGTTATTACAGATATTCCTTGATTAAAATGTTGTCAGCTGAAGAAAGTTTGTTGAAATCTGGTTCTTTAGGCTGCTGCAGCTCCTCCAGTGGTAACAGCTTTATGAAAATCAATATAGACAGACTACTCTTAACTACCATGTCATATGGACCTCTTCCATTTATAACCCAGTGAGAAAGGGTTGGCCCATCACATTGACTAGACAGCTATTCCACTTAAGCCTGGACCAATTTAAAAATGGTTCCTAAAGAAGATAAGAATCCCAATGTGGATGTGCACAAAGGACAGTTCAGTCTTCATATCCATTGACTCCTTGTTACAACTGTAGATTGGCAGTTCTGCTGGTACTTTGCTTGATGCTGACCTTTGTCCAATAGTAGCTGAACAGAAATCTCTAACTCATGTAAGTAGTAGTTGCTTTCAGTACTCCCAAGTAAATATGAATTCAGACAGATGACCTAAAGATGAAAGGCTCTGTATCCCATCACTGGTCCCTTGAACCATTCAGTACTCCAGAAAGAGTTCATCCGAAAAGCAAAAAAGGATAATCACATTTATTATAAACAGAACAGAGTGTTTCTGATATCTGAAAGACAAAGATAATGTGGATGTCAGGGTTAGTCTTACTATATCCCAGAATGTCAGCACACTTGCCAAAAATGAATTTATCAGATCTGTACAGCCAAGAGATTTAGTTTATCTAAATACCCTACAAAAATAATTAGTTTACCACTGTTTTTGAAGATTGAGGTAAATCTGACATTCTATTGACATATGCTATAGATTTAATTTAATGCTGTGGGTCAGATGTCTCTTCTGATAAATTTTAGTGAAATCTATGCTAAGAAAAGTAGAGCCGTTTCAATATTTATGAGGTTTTAAATGCAGGGTTAGCAAAGGAAACTTGCTAATTGAATCAGTGTATATGTATACTCTTGCCGGTATTTGGAGAATAATGTTTCTGAGGCCTTTTGACTGGTTGATTTAAAATATTAATAGAATTTTAGCATGATTTGGTAGGACCCATTTTAAATTTCACCCATATTTTATGATTGACACGTCCTCTCTTTATTTAATGAAGTGATTAAGTCATCAAGCTGAGCCTTTCTATTTTTTCCTTTTTTTTTTTGTATTTTAGGCATATTGGAGATAACATCTGTGGAAATTGGAGTTGTTGCAGTTAAGTCCATTAACAGCAACTATTATTTAGCCATGAACAAGAAAGGAAAAGTCTATGGCTCTGTAAGTATACTACTTTTGTTTTCAAAGTGGATGGTAGTAGGCAACAATATGATTCCCTCCACAACCCCTACCTACTGAATAGCCCAGTTATCTGTCGATTAATAGTCATTAGAGCTGCAATGAGCTGTTCATTAGAATTTCAGCCTCTGGTAAACTGGCCTCTATCCTGACAAGCTCACTGTTCTATAATATTTCAGAAGTTTCTAAAACCCATCAGGTACTTCTTTGTCCCTCTTCTGACTCATGATGCTCTAGAATGGCAGCTTTTCTTTACAGACTGATGGATATGAAAAACAGCCCTCCTGGATATGAGAAAAACCATACACAAGATATATGCAGGTGTGGGACAATACTGAAAATTGTTTGGAATGATCTGTACAGATTATTCATGGCTTGATGCCAAAATTCCTGCTAATGAAATTTCTTAACTCTCTCATCTATAATTTGGGAGGAAGGTTTGGACCATAGTGGAGTTCTGTATCTGGAAAAAAAAAGAACTCAGATAAGACTTATTTTATCAAATATGTTCCAGTCACTATTACTGACTAGTTAGGATGAGAGGGCAAAAGGAAGACTCATTTGTTTTAATTATTTGAACTGTTCAGTTAGGAGCAGGTCAGAATTTATGTAATTTAGAACTGTAGTGTAGATTAGATGCCAGCTACCTTTTTACTGCACTGAGGAAGAAGTTGGCATGTTAAAGCAAATAAAATAAGGTCAGTGCCCTGATGTTTATGAAAGTGATAAGTATGAGGGTTATCTTGGAAATGGAGAGTATTTTTGGAAAATGCTTCCCCAAACTTGCATAGTTTTGCTTAAGTTACTGCTGTAAAATGATCTTTCTTAGAGTCACATGTATCAATCAATTATGACATAGAGAAATAGGACTGGAAGGGACCTCCAATCTCCTGCCTGAGGCAGAATCATCCCTTTCCAAATTATCCTATACAATCCATAATCTAAATTCTGTCTAAGACTACCATCAACTCAGACACAACACAACACAGACATAACACACTAACTTGCCACAGGTAAAGCAAGGAAACCATGGCAGCCAATATTCTGCTTCAATAAAACATTGTCAATATATGCTGAAGAGATCCCTGGTAGAGGGTCACACCTCCCCTCTGTCCCTTCCCCCAACTACAGAGGAAAGCAAAAACCCCCATAGTCCATAACTATCTGACCATGGAGTGAACTTCCTTCCTGACCATAAATATTGTTATTGGTCTGACCCTGAGTGGAGGGGCAAGATCCTCTAGCCAGAATCCCAACACTCAGTGCCTCTGAGGGAGACTTAAAAGCACCCTGACATGTAGCAGAAAGGTGGGGTAGGGGCAACCAGCAAAATCCAGAACCATGGGAATTTGTTCTTCACACAGAAGTACAATTGCTATAGTTTTACCTGAGAATAAGTGAAAGTAAGGCTCTAAAACATAGCTGTGTCCAAATATAACCTCTTACTCACTTTTTAAATTCAAATCTTTATGAATAGGAAATGAAGATATACTCTTTAAAAAGGAGTCGGGTCTTACACGTTGCTTCTGTGTTTCTGTAATTATTTTAAGGGAAAACCTAAAGAATGGATCTGTTTTTATTTAATGCAGGTGTTTTCAATTTATTTAATTGTCAAGGCATCTAATAACATTCAATATAAACAACAAATTAAAATGTCTGAATCAGCCCCAAATAATTCTATTCATACCATGATGAACATTTTATAATTTCAACACTTGATTTGTCTTAGTAGCATTTGAATAGAGAGCTTAGATATACCATCTATTTATAGGCCATCTCCATGTTTATTCACCACTAATTCTCCACCCTCGGGTGCTGCAAGATACCTTTAAGGGTTCTGCACAATATTAGCACTGTTAAGTGTGCAAACACTTACATATGATTCACAAGATAAAAACCCAGGGATTTCAAATAGGAATCCATGTTGTCAAAAACAGTCTGACCTGTTGCAGTCTTTCTGAGTTCTTTGAAATAGGAAAATTGCTCTGTTATTTTTCTGTAGTCAGAAATGAATGAAAGCTAAGATCTGGCAGTTCTGAAGGGTGGCCTTGAGTCTTAATGAAGGGTGTCTTGAGTCTAAAAATGTTGAGAAGCAGTGCTCTATTCCACTGTGATGATCCTGCACATTTCCTCTGAAGCAATAACTTGCTTTCTAAAATGCAGGACTTACAGAAATACATAATGATAACATCTACACATGCACTTAACTGCAGAGTAGACTAATTAGCTGCACAGTAAAGCATCACAGTCTACATATGTGACACTATTAGGCCGCTGTAAACTAATTAATGCTGTAGTAAGATAGTACCATTAGGGACGGTACTATCTTATGCCAGGATAATTAACTGTGATTAAATATATATGTAGATGCAGACTGCAGGCATAAATTATGCTCGGTCAGCCCAGCTAATGTGGGGCCAGACTCATGCCTGCCACCTAGCCATACAGCTCTGCACTTTCAGCACCCTTGTGTCCCAGCCAGCCCCTCCACCACCTGATGCCACCACCTGGAGTCCAGGGCTGACCCACCCACTGTGCTCCTGGCCCTGGCATAAACTGTTCCACCCTGGCTCAAATTGCTGCTGTCCTGGGTGTACGTGTAGACACTGCGTCCAAACTGCTCCAGAGTTTATTGGTTTGAATTACTTGCACATGTAGACACATCCAATGCTTTATTTCTTATTGCTGATTATAGTTTCAAATGACTTTGCAGAAGTCTTCCAATTTGTGCTTTGTGGTTTAATTGAAAGTGCTTCTCTCATTTTTTTCTCCCAAATCTGGAAACTATATCTTCTCATCACTACTGAAATACAAATATGTGTCTGTGAATATTGTCTGTGTATATTAAACATTACAGAAAAAATAGCTTTTATATTTTACAACCTCTTTAAGCAAAATGGTACCTCTTCTTTAAAAAATCAGTACATTCATCTTTGGGAGGGTGTATGCAGAAGCTTGTTTGGTTCTCTGCGAAAAATCTAACAATATGAATATTGGGCCAAACACTCAAGTCTTTGAGAGCCTCATTCTCATTTATACTAAGTCCTTTGACTATGTTCTAGCAGATTAAAGGAGCCTCACAGCCACATGAAGCAAATTTATGTGGAAGAGTGATTCATTTCCATTAAAAGGGCCCTTTGTGTTATTTTTGTGGTGTAAAAAGAACTGGAGTTAAATGAGAGTAAGGCTCTATAGATTTATTTAACATATGCAACTAATAATCTGGAGCAAAACACCTCAAGGTTTGCATTTGCTGGAATTGAAATATAGTGAAGGAGTCCATAATTTCTGTAACCAAAAGATTTATTTAGTATCTACCACATTCTGTTCTAGAAGTAACTGCATTTCAATAGTGACTGAATTATATACTCATCATTATATATGAACTATTTTTTACCCAAATGATTGCATTTTTATTTTGTAACCTATTTGATGGGGGGGGGGGTTATACATGAAGTTATATCATTTAATAAGAAAATTGTATAATTATAAAATGATGTTCTAGATTAGGTGGAAATAGTATAAAGTACATTAGAATTCTTTAGAATATAATTATTTTAGAACTATTTTTTTCCTCGATATGCTGTGCAAAGATGTTTACATTTTGAATTTGCCTGTTTATTTTCCTCTTTTAACAGAAAGAGTTTAACAGTGATTGTAAACTGAAGGAAAGAATAGAAGAAAACGGATATAACACATATGCATCCTTAAATTGGAAGCACAATGGAAGGCAAATGTTTGTGGCCTTGAATGGAAAGGGAGCTACAAAGAGAGGACAGAAAACAAGGAGAAAAAACACCTCAGCCCACTTTCTTCCAATGGTAGTAATGTCATAGAGAAGGAACTGTTTATTAATGCAGTTGAACCAAAGGCCCTTTTTGTCAAGTATTCTGGGTAATCCTCTTGAAGAGTAAATGCAAAGAAACAGTGCAGACGTCTGCTTGTTTGAAAAGCAGGGGTGGGGGGAAGCCTTTGAAGGTTTTGTACTCACTGCTGGCACATGAAGTACTTTTAATCAGTTCTGTGTCATATCTTATAATCAAGATACAAGCTGGATCAAATGGGATAGGAGTTATTCCCAGTGTGAACAATGTTTTTTTTTTTTTTTTATCTCTGCGATAGAATTTAAAGGACGTGAGACAATCTGTTGAATGATCTTCGGGGAAAGTTATTTATGGAATACTAACTCATATCAAAGACCTTCATTGCTCATTCAAGCCTAATGATCCAATGAACAGTTAGACACGCAAGCATTTACTGGAAGCACTTGGGTCATATGCACAAAAGAAGTTTCTGGAGTAGCCTCATGGAAGAATGGATAGGATTAAGAAATATAAGCACATTAGAGTAAAACTGTTCTAACAAAACGAATAGTATGGTCTGTCTGTATATTCTAACTTCAGTTCTTTTTATTTCTCTCTAAGTTATTTATTTAATAGGATGTTAAATATCCTTTTTCGGTTTAAATGTTTTTTCTCATTTGATTCCTTGGGTTTTTTTTCCTTTTCTCAGCTTTTCATACAGAGGTTGATGGAAAAAAATTTCAAAACCTCATGAACTGAGACTAGTAAATGGACAAGGTTTTAAAGGCAGCAGTTAATGTGTTTAATCTGTTTTCTTCTAACCTGGTTTGCACTTAAGCAAAAAGACCCAACATGTAGTGTTTGAATTTTTGGCATGCCTTGGGTGTGTTTATGTCTGTGAGACCTCCTACCTGCTATCACTCACGAACAAACTTCAAGAAATATGTTGTATGAAGGGTCACGCTGCTGTTATGAAATGGACAGAGAGGGGTAAATCTGTGTTTGTGTGTATGTATGTGCATGTGTGCGTGTACACAAATGTGTGTGAGTATACAAATGTGTGCGAGTATAAGTGTATTCAGCTTTCATTGATTTCTATTTGGAACTCAATTAGAACCTTGGGTCTGATCCTAAATCCAGTGCAATCAGATGAAATCTTTCTGCTGATTTCAGTGGGTTTTGAATCAAGTCCTGAACGTGGACCCCACCCTACCCCCATTAAAATCAATGAGATTGCATAAATTGAAGAAAGAACAGAATTATCCTATGAGAACATTTGAGGTCAGAAAATCCTATGAGAAAATTTGGCCCTAAAGTGGTAGGTAAAGAAGAGCATAATTTTGCATTCCTTATAGTTAACACGCCTATTCAACACTATTATCCGTGTTACAAGCTCCTACCATCATGTATGTTCACTGAGAGTGGTATTGGAGTAAAGAATAGGATCTAAAACATGCTAAAGTATATTATTCTCATGCATGTGACAGAAGAGCCAACCCTGAAGCAACATTGGTGTCCAGATTTAGAATGCCTTTCGTATACATCATAATAAAACATGACTCAGAAAACAAAAGTATTCAACACTTTTTGGAAAGTGTTAATTACTCCCACAGCTTAATTTGAACAAATACAATATAGCTAAGTTGAACATACTATGAAGACTGTTCTTCTTAAAAGGTACATAAGGTTTGTTTTTATTTAACTTTTCTCTGTGATTTTAGAGAGCTCTGGATAGCTCATCAGTATAACCATATTGAGATTCATTTTGTTAGAGCAGGTAAATAGAGAACAATACATCAACCAACATGTACCACTGTCTTCACATTGTATTCCACTAAATAAATAAGCCTTCTTTGCAGTGTCTGTAGTGAGAAACAAAAAGTAGTATAATATTATTTTGTTCTAAATACTTTAAGTGATACCTATGAGATTATATTGATGCTGCAGTTTTATCTTCAATACTTCTTGTTGTGAAAAAAGTTGGTTTTATTTTTATTGTTTGGAAACTGTATTTTGGTACACGGAGAGTCTTGCTTAACATTCTTTTTAACAAAGTTAAACCTCTAGAAAGGCTGGTGTTGTGATCTTCTATAACTTATTTGAGTCAATGCTTAACCAGCACTTCCAATGTTTATGTGTTATTTAAGTATTAGGTGTAAAAACAGAAGCTTTCCGATAAAGTACAAAATGGTCATTTTGCATTTCCTGTTCCTTAAATAACGTTGGCTGTTTTAAAATAAAAATGTCATTTGAGGCACAGCATTTTGGCTGCTAGATAACATTGTATTTCATGACAGTTTATTTCCAACCTACTTCTTGACTAATGAGCTTCTTTTAAAAAAAAAAATCTATCAACAGTAGAATTTCAGATTTTTAAAGTAACTGGTAATTAAGACTGAACAGCAAAACTTGTTGTTGTTACAAGAGCGAGTTTTTTTCTTTTTAATTCTTTAAGTACTAATTGCATATGACAAGGCATAATGGACCACCCACAACAACAATTAAATGTTTCCTTGGACAAATACAGTATTGGATGACCACTTTAACAACATCCATGTTACAAACCAGGTTCTCATTTCACAGAATTATTTAGGGGGGGGGAGGGGTTGTATGTAAACATTCATAATTATAGGATTCAAAACATTAAAATTGCTTCTAGCAAAACATATCACTGTTCAGAGGCCCCCAAAAATGTCAGTTTTCCAAAGGAAGTTAAGATAGGGACAGGAGCAGTTCTGTGGAATAAATGTTTGATTCCTGAGAATTAATGAAAATAAAAAGCCCTTGAAGACCACTGAAGAAAAACAATGGCCCTGCATGACTGACTGGCATGCTGTGATATCTACTGTGGCAGGATTGTGCCACAGATGGTCTTCCCAGAGTATTAGAGATCTTTAACCAAAAGTGTTTATCTGTGTGACCCCCACCAAAGAGGGGACTCCTGAACAAGAGCAAAAATTGGTTATTTAAAAAAAAAGGCTGAGCAACAATGTAAACTATGTTATATTTAAATAAAAATAATAAAATGCTGGGAATATAGAGAATAAAAGAATTGTCCTTGTTTGTTTTATTGGCCTGACATGATACGACATAAGAAAAACAAAAAAGGGGAAAGATCTGTTTTACTACAGGATGTGGTTTGGTGCTCCATAGCCCCAAAACAAAACAAAAATCACTCTAACATTTGTAAGGTTTCTTTAATTTTTTGCATGTGTGAGTCAGCTATCTTCACTTTAATAACAACCAAATGCTTTAGATTCTTTGTGTAAGTATTCAGATCTACCTAGTTTATACAGTGGAAAAAGCAATGAATTTAAAGCAAGCACATTTGATGAAAAGAATGAGGGGCTTTAGGAAGACCATGAACTCAGATTCATAAGCATACGTTAGATAAATAGCCTATACCTTGCAGACTGCTTCATCTGAGACTCAAATTTCTAAGGTACACAAAGGGATGGTAAAACATGAAAAATATTGGTGGATGGAGGTAGACTTGACTTGACTTGACTTGAAGCTTTAAGCTTTAAGCAGCTGAGTGGGTGAAGCTCTCTATTGAATTAGTCATAGCAGTTCTGTGACTGATCCTCAAGTCAGTAAGATCAATGGGACCAAGCCCCATATTTTGATGTTATGCTTTTGGTCTCTTAAATTAAAGACCTTTTTCTCTTGCTATCTTTTTATATAATAAAAGACAAAAGTAACACAAACCACACAGACCTTTTCTGCTGAAACTCCATCAAGTATGAACACTAGCAGTATTTTCAAGAAAACTGCACTGTAAAAACAATTTCAGAGGAACTGCCAGCGAGAAACTTATAAATACACTGCATTTTCTTGCATACCACACATCCTCAGATAAAACCCCCAGATAAAACACACAATTTGTTTCTGGAAGACAGAATGTAGAAAAAAAAATTCAGAGCCATGGCCAACTGTGTGGCAGAGTAAGTCCTCCTGGAAACATAGAGCACAGACAGAAGTTGTTTGTCACATGATCAGGGGTTTGCTGTAACTCATGGTATGTTCTGTGAAGTACCATGAGTTACAGTGGGGAGCTGCACATCTGTCAGCACCCATGGTGTCCAGGAAGGGTGGCACCCCAGGAGACAGTCTGGAGCCTCCTGTTATGGCAGGACAGCAACAAACCTATGTCCCAGTTCCTTACAAGGGCAGTTAAGAAGACAGTTATTTCTTTACTGCTAATAGTTCTTTATATAAGTACTTATTATATAAGTAAATAATAAAGAATTTCCACATCACAAATCTCATCGAGTTACTTTAGACTGCATGCAACAGTTCGCTCATCTTCAGCCAGCTCAGTGGCTCTTCAGCTAAAAGCTACTACACCACTAGTGACTCTTGAGAAACTTAACACTGGACTTTCCCACACCCACCACTGTTTGCAGGTCCAGGGAGAAGTGGCAGCCATCTTGGTAGCCAGGAGTCACAGTGCCTGCTTGCACTATTACAGCCTGCCACAATGAAGAAAAGTCTATTCCATCTATTCCAGTGAAGAAAAATTAGCTTCCCTGTTTAAGTTAAACACTCTAGTTTTGGAGAGCTGATTTTGGTGAGAAAGGTGTGTGTGGTATGTGAGTAAATACAGTATCTGGGAAATTACCTTGTATGGCCAAGATAGTAAACATGAAAAAACAATGTTTATAATCTATTGGACAGTCTATATTGACATATGCCTAGTCAAAAGATCTGAACCCAATATTTAATTTAATAGAAGCTCTTTGGAACTTTATTTTGGGACTTGGGGATGTCATTTTCTCATAAAGCACTTAGAATATTGGTGCTTGATCCTTGACTGGTTCCTCTAGAGGCTGTGAGCATGCAAACACAAATCTGTACTGTGCAAGTTCTTTGCTAGCATATGCAAGGAAATTGTGGACACTGAGAAATTGTGGACATGTGAGAAATATAAAGATATACGATGAATAAAATGATATTCTGAAGGTGAAATAAAAGGCACATATTTGATCATTTAGTTCAGTGTCAAAATACTAGAATATCAGCATTCAATTATGTGAAGGAAAAAGCATCAAATATCTAAAGATAGGGCATGTGGCATATATTACCATAGACAGCATACTTCAAGGAAGCAGAAGAGCCTATATTCTAAGGCTTATAATTCAGGATTCTTTTGATATGAACTAATAAATGAAGAATCAAAACATTCCTTGTTTTTCATTACTGTTGAAAGGGTCCGTATAAATTTCTGCAGCATATCTCTTGACAGCATAATCCAGCTTCAAATCTAAAATAGTCTACAGCTTTGGTTTATTTATCTCATATTAATTTTAGATGGCAAAATTGCTTTAGTAATGTATAAAGTACTTAGCTGTTATTTCTATAAGTCTTTTGTCTATTAACAATCCTCACAGTATTGCCTTGTTTTGAGTACAGAAATAGTGCCAGTGTTACACACTGCGTAAAGTAGATAACACGTGCTGTTCATGAGTATAGAAGAGAAAACTAAAGTATAACATTTAGTTAAAGTGTTTAGCAAGAAAGGAACATGTTCCTAATGCCAAAAGTACAGTCATTTAGAATGTAACAGGTATAACAGCCTCAGTTTATTGCCTGTATAAATATCTCAGTCAGAGATCTTAGGTTTAGGAGGCACCAAAGCCAAAGTACCCAATTACAATAGCAATTACAAAATATCTACAAGTACTGCAGAATCTCTCCAGGATAATCAAGTTATTAACCATAATTCTGAAATATAGGCTGGAATGTTTGGCACCCAGATAGAACTGCCCTTAAACAGTAGTCTAGCGTACAGTCAGATGGACTGTCTTATCAGAATTTAACACAACCAGTATTACATGAAAGGATAAGGAAGAATAAACTCTGAAAGTTAAAGGCCAATATACCCTTCCACAAAATCCATGAGGAGGATATATGACATAAGTCAATTTATCTCAGAAATGTGGGATTTCCTGATGCTATACTACAAATAGGGTGTGTCTATGCGTGCTTTCACATGCACCTACACACTTAATGTGCATTAGCCTAATGCGCGTTAAGGCAAGTTAGGTGTGCATATACACATGTACATGCTAATGCGCATTAACACGGGGGTGCGGACCAACTTGGGACTAAAGTTAGTCCCAAGTGAATGGACGCATGAATGCATATTAGTGCGTCTATACGTTTGCTAATGGGATTTAGCTATTTGCACATAAATTTGATATCTGCTTTATGCAGTTATCAAATTTAGGATAGAATGGCCTTAAATTGGCATTTTTAAGGCATATTAAGGGTGCGCACATGTAGATCCATGCCTCTAATGCACCTTAAATAAGGCTAATGAATATTAAATGCACACATGTAGACACGACCATAGGGATTTTCTCAGCCTCAGGAGGAGTGGCCTGGCCAAAAAGGTATGTTGTTATGCTAGTGGACTACTAATGCAGATTCTGTTAGCTAATCATTTCTGAAAATTTTGTATTTTTTGGAAGATGTGCTGCAACTATCAAGGTAGGCACTTGGCTGGGGTGGTATAGTCAAGGATGGTCCTGTCTTAAGGATAGGGCTGGACTAGGCTCATGAGATCCCATCCAGTCCTGTTTTACTATGATCCTATGACCCTAACTGGATTGTCTGTTCCTCAACAGATTCTAATGATTTACAGATTATTAGGAAGCTAATAATAGCATGGTTCTATATAACGAGATTGATAAGGTTACATTAAGATTACAAAATAAATATTACCAATTCTAAAGGTATCAAGCTGATTATAGAGAATTCCTGGAAGGCATATCATAAAAAACATCTGATAGTTGGTGGAAAAGGCAGTAACATTATAAACTAAGACAACAGTAGTTGCTTACATGAGAATTAAGATATATACAGCAATTTATCTTTCACCAAGAAGGCATGCTGAAACAAAGATGAAAAGGATCATTGAAAATATATATATATAATAACCCTTCTTCTGTTTATGACTGGACTATTATCAAATTGCATATCTTTAAAAATTATGGAACGGATATACATATATGAGAATTTAACCAAAATCCTATATCTGAAACTTCTGGAACTTGTGGAGCAGAGAGTGGAATAAGAACCTATAATGCTATAGGTAGCATTTCTCTATAATAGGACAAACCAGAGCTCCAGACATGTATGTTCCCAAACAACGGAAAAAAGGCCAAATTCAGATCCAGATTTAGACTAAAATTTGCACCTTCCATCTATCTGTAACTATGAAGTACAAAATAAAGTATACCCTAAGGTTCTAGGAATCTTTTATATATATCTGAATGGAAAGAAATGAAAAATTCCAAGATGTATATAGCCAATGATCCATATAGCCACTACTTTCAATACTTGCAGTTAATTTTTCACACGTTGACATATATTGTTGACCTAGAACCTACAAAAATACTTCTATCCCTGCCTTTTACTTAATGAACCTTGTTTCTTGAACAATCTGACTCAGTTCAGTAAAGGTGTTCCATAGTGGGCGCATCTACACATGCATTAGGGCACTTTTCCTAATACGCATTAAATTTAGTACCTCCAATGTGAGGGCACCTATATGCAAGCAGCAAGGCTGCACTGACACACTGTAATTATAGCACGTCAGAGCAGACTTCAGCATCTCATGTATCAGTGTGTCTGCACTTAAAAATGGCAATGGGAGTGCTTTAACTAAAACTCATTCAATGAGCTTTATCTAAAGTGCATCATTTTAATGCACAGTGCCTCTGATACATGAGACGTTCCAAGCACTTTAATTACAGTGGCTCATAATTCTTAGAGACACTCTAATTAAAGTGCTCCCCACCCCACCCCCCGCTCCCCGCCCCACACACACGCACTCCCTGAGCACATGTATAAACACCCTGGGGTACTAAACAAATGTGCATTATGCTGCCTTAATGCACAGTAGTGAATGTGCACAGTTTTTAAGTGATGCTTAATGTGCGTTAGTGTAATAGCATGATTTTATATGTGACACTTTAATGTGGTGCAGTAAAATAGGCTATTATGCATTAAAGTGTGTAGACATGCCCAGTTGTAAGTACTTTTTTATTCAAATTACATTTAAAATAATCTATTCAAAATAATCAAATTAAACTGGGACTATGGTATTAGCTACCACTTGAATACTGCTAACCATCAATGTAATGAAACAGTCCAGTTCTGGAAAAGGCCCTTACAGGAGATGAGGGACAGGGAAAGTCACTGAGGCTCTGAATATATTTAGGAGAAGACTCTCCTAGCTTATACTTAACACTTGGCTGATGATTATACTGAGTGGCAGAATAATACAATTGCTAAAGTGCTACAAGTGCTAAAAAATACAATTGTTAGCTTTCTGATTCCACGTGGGCTGTTATTGACAAGCAAAACACGATGAGCACAAACAAATATTATTTATTGTTTGACTCCCACTGACTTGGAGGGGATAATTCATTTCATTAAAGTTAAGCAGGAGTATAATTGCTTGTGGAATCAAAGTGTAAATTTAGACTGTGCTGATAATGATGCTCTTGTAATAAGATATGTTGAAGTTTGCCCAGAAACTCTCCTTCACCTTCTTTCACTGTAAATTTGGTGAGAGGAGGTAGGTTAGCAGGAAAAAAGGGAACCTTTCAGGACCAAGGAGCAGTGAATAGGACAGCTTACAAGGGAGTTTGCTAGGGGGAGGTGGTGAGGCTCTGATACATCCTCAGCCATGAGAAGTGCATCAATTTAATGAAAGAGACCTCTAGGACTGTGGAGGAAGGACTGTCAGAGGCAGCACTGGAAAAGAAAGAGGACATGGATTCCCAGGTAGATGGAAGCTGGAAGCTTGTGACCTCTGGCAGCAAACAGAAGTCTTCATCCCCATCTGCAGCAGTTTGCCTGGGGAACAGATACGGAGCCCTAGGAACAGAGAAGAAGGAGCACGGTTCTTCAGCGGAAGAGACCAGGCCAGGCCTCCCCAAGGTTGGGAGGATTGAGACCACTGCTACCAAGAGGAAGCGGTAGGTGGTGATAGTTGGAGACTCCCTTCTATGGGGGACAGAGACAGCCTGACAGCCTGACCTGTTGTATCAGGAGGTTTGCTGCTTGCCTGAAGCCTAGATGTGAGCTGTCATGGAAGGATTACTGAGACTCATCTGGCCCTATGACTACTACCCCATGCTGCTCATATATATGGGCACCAATGATACTGCCAAAGGTGAAACTGAGCAGATCAAAAGTGACTGCATGGCTCTGGGTGCAAGGGTGAAGGGGACAGTGGCTCAGGTAGTGTTCTCCTTGGTCCTTCTGATCATAAGGAAAGGCCCGGGCAGGAACAGATGCGTCCTGCAGATCAATGCATGCTTGCACAGATGGTGTCACCATCAGGGTTTCAGCATCACTGACCATGGGGCTTTAAACTAGGTTTGCCAGGGGATGGAATCTAAAGCCCTGAGATAAGTGATAAAGCAGGTAACCTGGGGGAAGTACAGGCAGGAGGGGACAACGAGGGAGGCCTTCTCATTGTTCCTGAGAAAGTAGGGCAATTGCATAGCTACCGAATTGGAAGTCCTTGCACAGTCATGAAACTGTGATGTGTTGGTATAACAGAGACTTGATGGGATAGCTCGCATGACAGGAACACTTTCATGGATGAGTATAAAATGTTCAAAAAGGACAGAAGAGGAGGAGTAGTTTCTCTTTATGAAAAATTGCTGTATAATTACTCAGAAATACAGTATGAAACTGGAGATAGGTGTGTTGAAAATCTCTGGGTTAGGGTCAGAGGAGAGAGCAATAAGGGTGATGTCACGTTGGGGGTCTGGTACAGACCGCCAGACCAGGAGGATGCGGTAGATGAGGCTTTCTTCAAACAGCTAGCGGAAGTTTCCCAATCACAGGCCCTGGTTCTCATGACAGACTTCAGTCACCCTGACATCTGCCAGGAGGACAATACAGCAGTGCACAGGTGATCCAGGAAGTTTTTGGAGAGTGCTAGGAACAACATCCTGGTACAAGTTTTGGGGAGGCCAACCAGGGGACATGCTCTTCTTGATCTGCTCCTCACAGACAGGGAAGAATTGGCGGGAAATGTAGTAGTGGATGGCAACTTGGGCAGCAGTGACCATGAAATGATTGGGTTAAGGATCCTGAGGAAAGGAAGGAAGGATAGCAGCAGACAAAGGAGCCTGAACTTCAGAAAAGCACTTTGACTCACTCAGGGAGCTGATAGGCAGGATCCTCTGGGAGGCCAGGAGAGCTGGCTGTATTTTAAAGAAACCTTACTGAGGTTAACAGAAGCAAATCATCTCAACACACAGGCAGACTAGCAAGTATGGCAGAAGATCCACGTGGCTTAGCAGAGAACTCTTCAGTGAGCTAAAATACAAAAAGGAAGCTTACAAGAAGTGGAAACTTGAATAAAAGACTAAGGAGGATTATAAGAGTATTGCTGTGGCATGTAGGGCTGAAATCAGGAAAGCCAAAATGCAACTGGAGTTACAGCTAGCAAGGGTGACAAGAAGGGTTTCTACAAGTATATCAGCAACAAGAGGAAGATCAGGGAAATTATGGGTCCCTTACTGAACAGGAGGAGGCAACCTAGTGACAACCTAGATGATGAGGAAAAGGCTGAATGCCTTTTTCACCTGAATCTTCACTGGCAAGGTGTTACCAAACTACTGCGTGGGTGACTGGTGCCTCCTGAGTCTGGGGGGGAGGTCCCCCAGCAGCCGATCACCAAGTCAGTGGCAAAACCGGAAGTGCACTTCCAGTTTTGCGGCTGGCACTTCCAGGGGGTGCACGGCCGATCGTAGGTGGTGCATGCGTACCTGGGTGCACCCCCTATGTGTTGCCAATGGCACCTGGCAACATAGATTGAAGAGAAAGTGAGCAAACAACAGTGGTGAAAGAACAGGTTGAAGACTATTTAGAAAAACTGGACATGTACAAGTCCATGGGGCCAGACACAATGTACCCAAGAGTGTTGAAGGAGTTGGCTGATATGAAATGCACCCACAGGGCTGGGAATGAAGTCGGGGACTGACTAGCTAAGCAGCATCTCTTCAGAAAAAGACCTGCAGAAAAGGGTTACAGTGGATGAAAAGCTGAATATGACAGTGTGCCCTTGTTGTGAAGAAGGCTAACAGCATATTGGGCTGCATTAGTAGGAGTATTGCAAGCAGATTGAGTGAAGTGATTATTCCCCTCTATTCAGCACTGGTGAGGCCACATCTGGAGTACTGTGTCTTGTTCTGTCCTGCTCTCCCCACTACAGAAAGGATGTGGACAAATTCGAGAGAGTCCAGCAGAGGACAACAAAAATGGTGAGGGGGCTGGGGAACATAACTTATGAAGAGAAGCTGAGGGAACTGGACTTCTTTAGTTATGAGAAGAGAAGACTGAGGGAGGATTTAACAGCAGCTTTCAACTACCTGAATGGTGGTTCCAAAGATTGTGGAGCTAAACTGTTCTCGGTGGTGGCAGATAAAAAAAACAAGGAGCAATGGTTTCACATTGCACCAAGGAAAGTTTAGGTTAGATATTAGGAAAAACTTTCTCACTGCGTTGGAACAGGTTACCCAGAGAGGTTGTGGAAGCTTCATCCTTAGAGGTTTTTAAGACCCAGGTATACAAAGCCTTGGGTGGAATGATATAGTCGCGGATGGTCCTGTTTTGAGCAGGGGGCTGACCTAGGTAATTTCCTGAGGTCCCCCCCAACCCTAATTTTCTATGATTATGAGAGTCATTTAGTGTCTGTCACCTGTACTATAACTCCAATTCTCCTTTTCTTGATTGATTTGAGGTTGAAAGAGGGAAATCACACCATGTCATTATTGGTGCTCAAGATCTTAAGTGCTTCTCTCAACCGGCAGCCAGGACTGACACTAAACTCTCTTTATAGAAGCTTTCTTTTCCTAGTCCATGTCAGAGTGACACTAGAAAAAACAGCAATCTCTTCTTCCAGTTTGGTAATATTCAATGAAAGAATTCAAGTTTAAATGGAGAACAAGAGATGCCTCTGAAATCCGATAAAAATTACTACAACATCCTTTACAGGACAGATGTGAAAGTTTACCTAATAATTGTTTGCAAAAGGCTTTAAGAGTCTCAGATGAAAGCAAAAGTTCAGGTAATAATTAATATTGATGATGATGATTATTTTGGAGGGACATAATAGAATCTGTCTAGCTACAGATTTCACATGAGTGAATTAGCAATTTGGTCCAGACTTGTGTTGAAGGACACTCCCAGTCAACCCAACTATAAAATGGGTACCTTGTTCTTTGGACTGAAGATGTCAAAGGTGGCTAGGCATAATGCTAGCTGCATCAGAGTAAAAACAGATGTTGCCAAATGAAGCGGATCATCTCTTTGCTTTATGTGGTGAAACACATATCATGCGTTGTCCATCATCCTGAGGGATAATGGGCAACATGTTCCACTTACCCAGGGACTGCCCACATCTTTCACTGCTCGCCTCCTCCCTCAGACCCACGTCAGGTTCTGCTCCAATCTGTGCCAACTCATGCTTCATGCAGAAGCACAGATCAGTGTGGGTCCCAGCACTGAGGCATGGGGTTGTGTGTGTCTTGGCATGAGACCCAGAGAATCCTAGGGTTGGTCTCTGTAGCTGGGGAACCTCAACTTTCACTGCTTACAGAAAGGTACCCTGAGATTCCCTAGGGATGTCTCTGTAAGCGGGCAAAACCTGACAGGTGCCACCCAGGGTTTAAGGAGCCTGATCCTGTGCAGGAATTCCTGCAGGACTGGACCTCTGCTGCTCACATTCTCCAGTTACCTCTGGCATCAAATAGACCTCTGATGCAATAAAGCAACACTATTTTTCAATGCCCTTTGTCAATGTAGCATGACAACAGATAGAGTTGTCTCTGTTAGCCATTTGTGCCGCCATACTTTTTTTACGGAGGTACAAATATGATGTCAGTAAATGTCTGTTTCTACCCTCAGTGCCATATGTGCTGCTGTATCTTAACCATGCTTTTTCTATGGGTCACTGGGTTTGGTTCGCACCTTTGACTTTGTCTGAGGGAAGTAAAGCTTGAGGGAGGAACAAAGTCAACTCTTTATTCAGAACTGAAGAAAGAGAGCAATTGGCCTTTGATGACATATTTTTAGCATTTAACTTCATGTTTCTTTCCATCGCTTGTGCTATATTTTCCCCTGCTTTCTTGTACAAAATCTTAGCCACCATTATCTAGCCTAGTCCTTTATTACTCTATTTGAAGTAATTTTAGTGTCCCAACCCCATGTCCCTCTTTCATTAACAGAAGTGGAAATTCTCATATAAAAGTGTAGCAAGACTCAATTGTACAAAACATGACTGCATCCAGATGTCACTTCAAATCTCATAAAACAGAAGATGGGTAATTAAATGATTTATTCACTTCTTTATTTTCCCGCTGAAACAAAGACTTTCCATCCCAAGCCAGTAAGGTTTTTATTTGCCAACTTTCTTGAAACCTGGAACATGGACATGCAACAGAAAGACTGAGTTGTCCGCTCTCAGAGCCTGTAACATGAACTCCCTTGGTAAATCCTTACATCTCCATTTTTATCTATTATCTTGAGCTCAGTGTGTTGGATAAATGATCACCTGACAATTTTACAGCTTGTGTCAAATTCTTCAAGTATTTTCAGGATCTTGTCTTATTAATGACATGGAATGTACCTCTGTCTTACCAATGCATTCTTTTTTTCTTTCATTACATTCCATCTTCCCACTTCCAAATACTTCTGCACTGGCCCACCAAGTTGATTCAATATTGTGCCTCCTATTCTTTCCTTTTCTCAGCTTGGAATTTTGAAAGAGCCTAGGGGAGTTTCTTTAGGAGTTAGGCATCCAACACAATTATTCTCCCATGGAAATCCCAGAGTTTGTTCAATTTAATTACCATAAAAACTTTGTTTCTGGCATACCTTACTTTTATTTTTTTTAAACATCTACAGCACTGAAGGAACAAGTTATGTGTACCTTAAGAAAAGAAAAAACACACCCCATGCCATGCATGCCCTTTTAAAAAACAAAGACAAATATCAAACACAAAACAGAATACCAGTTTTCCTGTAACAGCCCTCCAAATCCTGATTACAAGTGGAAAATAGGAGCATAAGATTCACGTGGCACGAAGGAGTTAGACTTGGGTCTACAAAAGGATTTAGCCTTAGTGCCCCTCAGTATCGCCAGGTGTGGAATTCACAGACTTGAGTTAGCAATCTAAAGCCCCAGGCCTAGTGTTGTGCAAACAGGAGGAGAAGTCAGCACAAACAAATGACATTCTCAATTGCTAGCTTGCTAAGCACAGGTAACTGCAGCCCTGAGATAGACATCCACGTGAGACAGGGTTTCACAGCCCAGAAATCTTTCGCAGACTTAACCACCTACATCATTCTTTCAGAGATGGATGACTGACTCACTCTTTTTTTCTAAAGTGTGGTGGTGATAGTGCTGCCGTGGTAGCCCATCTTTAATGTGGAAGTAGAAGACCTAACTTTCGTTCAGCAACCAGCAAGCACAGTATGTGGATCCAGTTATTTGTAATCCCATGTAGAGAGAACTCTTTTACACTGTGGCAGATCCCGAGTAATCCTGTGCTTCAGGGGGTTTGCTGGTCACAGGCAGAAGTAAGTAGGGATTTTTTCCCCTCATGAATATTTTGTTGTTGTTGCAGTTTTTAGCTTATTTATTTCTTGGGTTTTGTTTTGGAGCAAAAGAAGGGATTGGAGGGGTTGTCATCCTCTCAAACACTGGATACTGGCTGCAGTTAAAGCTGGGAGTTTTGACTGAGATGTACTGTGCTCCTACCAGGACTTGAAAAAGTCCTAAGTCCTAGCTAGAGAGCCCTGAGTCTCTTCTCAGAGTGAAACCAATCACTAAATTTGGGACTAGAAAGGATTTTTTCCACCCCATCAGCTTGGCAAGATCTGTGAGGACTTGGGCCTTCTTCAGCAGCATGGAGCATGGTCCTCTTCTTAGGATCCTCTAAACATATATTAACCAATTACTTCTCTGCTATTGCACTAGCTGGGCATTGGCAGTGCCCTTGTATCTTTGCTTTACCCATGGCATATGCTTGGGTGTTTTTGGTGTTCCTAGTTTTGTGCCTTGTAAATTGTGATATGTGAGGACTAGAAGTGGAAGATTTTTAGGAGTCATTCAGTAAACGGTTGCCTGGAATGGCAAGGGACAGACTTGATGGACCAGAAGATGCCTTCCAGTCCTATCTTCTTATGGCTTCAGTGCTCTTCTCTGCCTTAGAGAGTTTCAAACTCACTTCTCTAATAGTAAAAGCAAGGATAACTATGAATTCTCAGACATCTAAGTCATTATCTAATTTTTTTTTTAGATCTTTTACTTGAACAGAGGTACATAAGTGCTTTTGCAAATCTGGGTCTACAAACATAAATTCCACAGCAAGAATCAACTATTTGTACCAGTCACTAAAGAGGAACATGATAAAGCTAGCATGTTATAATTCTTTTCACAAGACTTAACATTCGTTTTCAACAGAAAACATACATTTATTTGCTGACTTGAACTTCAAAAATTAGGCTTTTTGGCAAATCTGCAATGATTTCGTGTAAACTGAGTCTGGATTGATAATCTCAGAAACTGAAATTCTTTATTAACTATAGAACATGTTAACCATAAGCAGCAGCAATAATTTCAGCTCTCCGCACTGCCCCCAGCTGAGGCCAATGTGCACCACCTGAGCTAGAAGTATAGCAAGTAGGTTTGAAAGAGTGATTCTGTTTCCAGTCCTGTGTAGTCCTTGCCATCTGTTCAGACTTCCAGTCCAGGCTAACAGTGGTTACTTGGATACCTGTCCACTTGCAACTAATCTAAGACCACCTACTCATTCTCCATAGAACACTGCAGCCATTTCTGGTGGTAACTTTCAATCACCACCAAACCAAGTCAAATTCAAACCAGCAACTTGTAGAGGAAATGCTCTATATCCCATTACAAATCCCCTGTGCTAGCCAATCCCTGATAATTAGGTATATAAATGTGTTGTACTGCAGAACAGAAAGGAAACATAAGTGGCTTAAAACTCCGTAACTAAAAGATGTTGGAACAGCTAAAAACACAAGAAACTGCCTAAGTGCAGATTTTTCAGCACAACACAAGCTCTGCCAGGAAACTTCAGTGAGCTGATACTTTTTAGGCTGTTTTTGCTAAACAATATCTGAGAAAGATGAAATATGTGCCTGACTCAAGCTTCCATTGTACACTGATTGCAGGAAATGAGACGGACCCCTAGTCAGTTAGGACATGGAAAGGTCAATATCCACCTCCTTCTGACGTTTGGTAACTTGCATGAAAAACAACAGAGAATTTCCATAGATAATTGTTATCTTTAGTGGACCTCAAATGGATAATGCCACAAGAAGTAAACTTCAAGAGTAACCTACTCCTCCTCAAAAATGTGCTATGCCCCAGTGTCTGATGGCTAGTGGATACTATCCAAAAATCTTTTTTCATTTGAACTAGTATTAACAGCATTATAAATTATCCAGTAAATCAGTTTATTCCAATTAAGGCTAGTCTTTGATCTGATGACAGTTTAATAAGTACTTGCGCTTGTGTCTTGTTTGTTTTGTTTTGTTATTTCCAAAGTGAATGCAGTAGTTCATAGCAATAGCCAGACCCTAGATTGTAGTTTTCTATTGATCCACAGACTAGGGGCAGCATAGACTACAGTAGTGTGAGGGACACCAACCCCACATCATCACAGTGTATAAATCCAGATTTGAAAGACACAGCTGGACAATAGGGGGAGCCAATTCTCATGCCCATTCAATCACTGCTGAGACTGTACAATCTTACCCGGGTACAGAAGACTTCAAATAGAGAATCAGTGCATAGACTCTTGCAGGTAGCTGACTGTAAAAGACAACAAAAGGAAGGGAAAGTTTGTGGTTGGCAGCACCTGGGCCAAGTAAGCAGGAGGCCTAGTCAGCTGACCAAGGGGGGAGGAGTTAATGGGATATAAATCCTTCCTCAAGACAGAGACAGAGGGAATGGTCCCAGCAGTGGAACAGGATGGAGCTATCTGAGGCACAAGGGCCTGGGCAAGCCCTGCTAGAAGAGCCTTTGCTCTGGAGGAGAAGCCTCTGCTGGCAGAGATTGAGTGGGACCTCAGGGGGTGCAGAGGATTAAGACTTTTTCTGTTGTGCTAGCTGAAACCCACAAAACATTTGTGATTAAACTTTTATTGCAAAAGTATTTCTTTAAATACAGGATTTTTTGTTATCCTTTGACCAAATACTTCAGTGGAAACAAAACTTCTCACCCTTGAAAAGGCCACATAATGCTGTCCATGTAGAAATACAGACTTAGGAATATAAATACATATTTTGTCAAAAGTCTGACCTTCTGACTTGTTTATAGTCATAAAATAAGAAGGCCACTGCACGTGAGGATATTGCCTCTCTTAGTGGTTTAATTGCCTTTTTTAATGATTTAATTACATAAAAGTGTACACATTCGGCAGCATGTTATGATTAAATTTCTTAACAGTGTACACATTTGTCAGTTTATTTCGATTTAAATGATTTTTCTGCGTAGGAAACTAAAATACATCCCATGTCTTTTAGTTTGCTACATAACAAATTACAGCAATATTTCTCATGTGTACAAGGGCCCTATACAGAGAAGGTGGCAGGGATCGTGTGCGGGGTGCTGGAAGCCCAGGTGTGCTCAGGGAAGCTCAGATTCAGCAGGCTTCCCATGCCCCATGCACAATCCTCGCCATCTTCTCCAGCTGCTACCACATCCAATCACAGGTGTCCAGTGCTTCTTGAGTTGGGGGGGAAGCACGTGCCCCCCCTGACACCAGTCAGAGACCTGGGTGGGGGTTGCTTGTGTCATGACCCAAGGGTATGATTTTGTGTGTGCGTGCTTCGGCACTGCAGAATTATTTCCCACCACGAGGAGCTTTCTTTGCACGGTGCAATTCTCAGTTGCATAGAGAAAACCCCGGTGCAAAGGAGTTCCTGCCACCCGCATGCAAATTTGTTTCCCACTATTGGCTGTTTCTAAATTATTCCCACGTGGCGGCTAGCGATTGGCTTGCTAGCCGTATAAGAAGCTTAAGCAGTTTCCGCCCAAGTTGGAGGACTCCACAACCATCTGGAGGAGGAGAAGGAGGACTTCACATCTTATGAAGAACTCTAAGCGCTGAGGAGCCTAACAAACCCAGCGTGTGCCTTAAGAAGGATATAGGGGCCTGATCAACCTCTAGCCTCTCTCTGTCGCCGCCTGATCCCTCGACGTACCCTTCCCTGCGCGCTCGTTCCACGGAGCCTAGCAAACTCCGTGTGTGTGTGTATCCAGAGCTCTTCTCCGAGTTGTTTTCTCTGGTTGATTTGACGGGCTCGCGATTCTAGAGCTTTCAGCCGGCCTTGGACTAGAGTTCACGGTTAGAACTCTTGTCCGCTCTTCTTTCCTATCTGTAACTGCAACGCAAGCAAGTTTTCCTGCCTGCACCGCGACCATCTATGGTGTAAGTAAAATAATCTTTAATCAACCACTATGCGTCTGTGCCTAATTCTAGTTCGCCGTCCTGCATTCCCCGACCCACGTGCCAGGGCTGCTGGCCACAGCCCGCCGCGCGCCCCCGAAAGCCTCGGACCGCTCCCGGCCTGCACAGTTTGCAGGGGGGGCACTGGTGCTCCCACCTACTCCCTGCCTACCAGCTAAACAGGGAGTGTGGCCTGATGGGGTGCATCGGTGCTCTCAGGAGGTGCACATGCACCCCTGTGCACCCCCTACATGCTGCCACTGAATCCAACCACCCTACTGCTGCCTTCCTGGAGCAGACAGCCCATTCCTAGGCAGTCCCAGGCAGCAAGAAGGTGGCCGGGAAGGTGCACAGGGTGCTGGAACCCTGCCAAGCATGTGCTTCCCTGAGCACACCGGGGCTTCCAGTGCCCATGCACCTTTGGATCTGGCAGGTGCTGCCTATAAGGTGGGGCTGCACCTGCGCAGCTAGCACCATGCCCAGGTGGCCCAGGGAGACACCACCACAGCAGAAGAAAGCATCAGGATCCCCTGCTGTTAAAGGGCTATGTGACCTAGCAGCAGCTCGTGCAGGCAGGCTCCGCCAAGGAAAAAAAAAAGTGGCGAGGGGTCTGATCTTTTTTCTCTCTCTCTCCTGGAGCCTGCCTGCATCTCCCATGGCCAGGGAGCAAGCTGCTAATGGATCACACAGCCCCTGAGCTATGGGAGACCCTAGTGCTTTCCTCTGCAGCAGTTCCCCCCAGGCAGCACCCATCTGTTGGTGCCTGGGTGTTCCCGGGAGCTGCTGCTGCCATGGGGGGAAGCACTGGGGCCTCCCACAGCTCCCACTGGCAGCCTGCCACCCTGGCCATGAGAGAGGCAGGCTCCAGGAAAAAAAGAGGATCAGGCCCCTCACCACTTTTTCTTTCTTTTTTTTCCTTCCATGGAGCCTGCCCACTCCATGGCGGCGGCACCTGGTGGTTCATTCTAGCTCTGACTTGCCTGCATATCTATTTGAAATGCCGCAGGATCTATAATTATGACACCCTTATTCTGTCTGTAACAGAGCACTCTGGTTGTTTCAGTAAGCATAGTTACTGGCTGCCAAGACAACTAATCAGAGTGTTCTGGACAGACAGAATAAACCTATTATTATTATAGATTGACTCAGAAATGACCCTGGGAGGAGGAACCAAAGGAATGCAGTGTGGGGGATTGTTCAAACCCTGGAGGGGCCTTGTGGACTGTGTGCATCCAGGGGACTAAAGATGGTTCAGATGGGCCCAGGAAGAGCCCAGTGAAGTGGATGCATGTGGTGAGCTGGGGCAATTTATTTTAACCCATTGAGGGCCTGTTTTACTTTTTTTTTCATCTTTCCTCTATTCAGGTATTGGTAATACCTAGCGGACTGGGGTGGCTATGAGGATAGGTAGAGAGACCACAACAGAGTGCTCAGTACCCTGAAAATTTTCCCCTGTGGTTTTTAGGGTTAACCCTTTCCTAATAATTTGTGGTGGTCTCAGAGAGGAAGGTAGGTAGCTGCCTCTACCAGGCAGAGGCCTAAGAGGGCATTGAAGCCCCAGAGGGGCCAGAAGTCCTGACTGGAGTGAGGCAGGCTACAACCCAACCAGGTTGAAGCCCCAGCCAAAGATAAAGGGGCAGAGCAGGGGAGAGAAGGACATTCCCCCACTACCCAGGAAGGTCAGTAGCCAGGGAAGAAAGAGGCAGGGCAATGCTCCCTTGGCTAGACTCCGGTTACCTAAAGTCTTAACCAACATGCTAACTATAATATCAAGACATGGCAGACAAGAGGGAGGGGGCATATTAGGGAACAAGAGCAGGCATATAGGTGCCACACAACCACTTGGGGGTACCATGACCACCCTTAGATGTTCACCCTGTTACAATTTGGTACGTTGACTAGGAAGCTTCCCACAGATGGTTGTGACAGGAGGGGAAGTTCCTGTGGACCCACCAGCAGTGACAAAGTGCTGAAGCATTTTGCTTAGCAACAAGAGGCACAGAAATGTAGAACATACTGACACAGATAGTCCAAGGGCAACAAAGACAAATTGAAAAGATGATTTGTCACAGCATTCAGCAGGCTAAAGAACAAAAGGCAATGCTTGCATGGCAGCAGGCCCTGGTTGAACAGTTGGCATGGGTACTGCAACAGCAGCAGAAGGGCAGAGAAAAACAACTGGAAAGTCTGTAAGGATTTGCCCCAAAGAAAATGACAGGAGGGGATGACCCCGAAGCTTTTATTTTAAATTTTTGAGAGAACCACATAAGTGCTCAGCTAGGACAGTACCACTTGGGCCACCTGGCTGGGGCCCTTGCTAATTGGGAAGGATCAAACCACATACCAAACTCAATAAGGACAAGTGCAAGGTCCTGCGCGGTATGACAGAACAATCCCATCCACCCATACAGGCAAGGACTGACTGGGTAACCAACATCTCTGAAGACAAGGACCTGGGGATTTAGTGGACAAGAAGCTGAATATGAGCCAACAGTGTGTCCCTGTTGCCAAGAAGGCTAACAGCATACTGGGCTGCATTAGTAGGAGTGCTGCCAACAGATCAAGGGAAGTGCTTATTCCCCTTTACTCAGCACTGGTGAGGCCACATCTGGAGTACTTTGCCCAGTTTTGACCCCTCAAGACAGAGGACAGAGGATGCAGACAAGTTGGAGAAAGTCCAGTGGCAGGCAATGAAAATGATTAGGTGGCTGGGGAACATGACCTATGAAGAGAGGTTGAGGGAACTAGTCTGCTTGAGTCTGGAAAAGAGAAGACTGAGGGTGGGATTTAATAGTTGCCTTCCACTGCCTGCAGGGTGGTTCCTGGGTGGAGCTAGACTGTTCTCAGTGGTGGCAGATGACAGAACAAGGAGCAATAGTCTCAAGTTACAGCAAGGACATTCTAGATTAGATATTAGGAAAAACTCACTGGGAGGACAGAAAAGCACTGGAATAGGCTGTTGGCTTGGAAATGGCATTTAAAGGTTGGCTTTTGAAAATTGGCTTATAGATATATATATTCAATAGAATAATGGTTGTAGCAGCAAAGGTTAATTGATTTCTAAAGGGTTTGGGTCTCAAAGTCACACAGGTTTCCCAGCCTTCAGAAGCACACAGAGCGTCTAACCCAGGCAGAAAAACAGCAAGGAAAACAGCAATGTCTCTGATATGAAAATAAAGTTTGGATGTTTTCAGTTACTCAGGATAAATGAAAACATCCAAACTTTATTTTCATAATAGAGATAGGCCTGGCTTCAGGGCCATAGTGCTTGCTTGCAAAAAGCTTTAAGCTTTCCGACTTTGGGGAGACAGACCAAATTAGGAGGACACCAGTAAAGCCCCAAATTAGGAGGTGGGCATGTGATAGGTTTGTGAAAATAGGGTTTTGGCTAACAACAAGGGACGTGTCACTGTGTTACCAACCAGTGACAGCCACAGATCAAGAGTCATCAGAAGTCACCGAGAAAAGAAAGATACAAAACAAAGAGTTTTCAAAACAGAGAAGGGGGAAACAGTTACCATCAGCCCCTGATCTCCAAGGCTGCTGACGTTGGACACCCAAGCAAAAGACCTCGAGGTGGTGTTTACATACCAGACGGGTGGACCGCTTGCCTTGTGTAAGTTCTGGGGCTGGGGAATTTGGATAACGTATGCTGTACTTGCTTTGCCTGCATTGCTTTTATTTCCTATCACTGTGTATCAGTAAACTCGCCTATTATCAACCGGCAGAGGTTGTGGTCAATCTGAGGGTTGTGCTTGCCCAGAACAAAGGTACCAGGGCTAGGTTGTGAATCCTGTGCCAACACAAGCTACCCAGAGGGGTTGTGGGATCTCCTTCCTTACAGGTTTTTAAGACCCAGGTGGATGAATGGTCCTGCTTTGAGCAGGGTGCTGGACTAGATGGACTCCTGAGGTCCCTTCCAACCCTAACTTTCTATGATTCTATACCTCGGTGATTATTAGTAGTGGAAATAGTCAAATAGTAGTGCTTAGTCTGAGATACTGTTGTTACTAACCAAGAGGGTTCTGTTGCATTTGAACCATACACACAAATTAAAAAAAAAAACTTTGCCCTAATGAATTTACAATCTATATCCTAGATAGCATGCAACGTATACCCAAAACATGCTGAGGGAGGCACAGTGGGATAAATTTATATTGTCATGGACTGAGTGTAGCATAAAAATATAAGTCAAAAGCCTTTGGTGTATGACAACTGTGTAAATTGTCTTTATACCATCACAAAAGAAGCAGATAGACATAGAACTTTACACTGATGTAACTCACTCAAATCCAATATAGAATTCACTGGAAAATTAAGGGAAATTGGGAAAAAAAAACTACACAACCCAAAGTCCCCTGCTTAAGGTGGGCAGGTTCTTACCTACTACAACACCATAATAGCACTGACTACATAAAGCTACCCAAGGGGCACATCTACATGAGGCTCTTTACTGCACAGTAGACTAATCTAGTGAGCAGTAAAGCATCATCATGTACATGTATGCAGCATTTACTGCACAGTAAATGAGTCTACTGCACAGTTGGCTACTACCTGTGGATACAGATAGTACATTAACTGCTCAGTAACTACTACGCAGTAGTGTACATGTAGATAGCAGATCAGGAGCAAATTATTCCCAGTCATCCCAGACAGCAGAGGGCTGATCAGGGCATGGGGCTAGGAAGCAGCTGCTTGGAGGAGGGAACAGTTTCCCAGCCCCATGCCACAATCTGACAATTGGGGCATGGGGCTGTGAGGCAACTGCCCTGGAAGCAGGACAGCGTCCCCCAAGGCAGAATGGCTTCCCTCACCCTCCAGAGCCCGGGCCTGACCCTGGTGTCCTGTGCCAGCCCAGGGCTGACACCCAGGGGAGCCTGGACCTTCCTCTGGTTGCTGTAGCGGGGCAGAGCAGGGCAGAATTAGCCCTGCACCAAACTGCTCCTGTCTGGAGCAAATTTGTACCAGATGGGCGCACATGTAGACATGCTCCCGAGGAAAGTTTACTGCACCTTATTTTACTGCGCAGCAAGCTTACAGAGCATTAATAGCATGTGTAGATGTGCCTAAGGTGCTAGATGTCTACGGACTCCAGATCTTCTTGAAATGTACATTAGCATTCCAAAAGAATGAAATGTCCTGCTGGCCTGCTGCCACTTATACCTGTGTAAATGTATCTTGTGTCCAGGTCCTCAGCTTCCCTAATAATCAGTACCAGTTAGAGGGAAACTGTAGGAATCAAAGCAGGAGTAGATTTTAACAAGCCACTTAAATATGGATAAAGTAGCAGCTTTACAAGTTTTGATGGGGCAGTTTTTTCCACCTCATGCAGTGGGATAAGTATGGAGAAAGCATAAGCATGTGACGGGGAGGGGCAAACAATTAAAGCTGGAATCATTGGCTCAGCAATTCACTAGATCAGGGGTGTCCAACCTTTTTGAATGCGGGGCCGGATCATGAACTTTTTATCACCCAGTGGGCCAGCGGGCTACATTCAAAGACCTCACAGGAAGTGGTATCACATCAGGAAGTGATGTCACGTGACCTTTGACACCAATGAAGTTGCAGGAAATGACAATGAAATGGGTCTAACCAGTTCAAAACTCTCCCTCTATAGCATCCACCTCTGCCACTGTTCAGGACAGGATACTGAGCTAGATGGACCATCGGGCTGACCAAGCATGGCACTTTTTATGCTCTTATGTTCTTTGACTGAGCTTCCAAACTATGGCTGAGATTTGCAAAACGGGGTAGATAGGCATGTTACAAAGTTGTCATAAAAGATTTGGAGCCCTTTAAATCCCATTCATTTTAATGGAAGTTGGCCTTTGAACTCAGCTTTGAAAATCTCAGCCCAAGGTGCCAACCAAATAAGTAAAAATATATTTTGCATTTCTGTGCGGTGCATCTATGTGGGGCTCTCCAAGCATTTTACAAACATTAAATGAACCTCAGGACATCCCTATTTTTCTGAAGAAATGTGGTGGTGAGGACATTCTGGGAACATCTCTCACTGTGTGTGTGATCCGCTTCTACTGTCCTTGGACCACCCTAGAAGGACCCTTACTGCCTCATTTCCAGTTCAGAGCAGGTAAAGTGTAAGTGGGTAGGAAGGGCTTATTTTTTGGCAGCAGGTCTGAGTGGCTTGAAGCTAGTGAAGATGTACCCACAATTAGTCACTGACCAGGGTGGGAACACAGTTGTCCTCACTTATTAACATGGCTCCAAGGCCCTACACTGTCTCTGCCTACATGTTGTTCTCATGTCCTCTTGCTTTCCTAAATCTCATGAGAGTAGAGGATTCCCATCATGCCTCCTGGACTGCCGTCACCGGATAGCTGTCCTGGTTCTAAGGTTGTGCTTCTGACTCTTTTCGTGGCCTCTTTTAGGGTGCACACTTAAAACTCTGGCTTTTCCTTCCCGCCCATTTTGCTGAATAGTGATTATTACCACAGGGCATGAATTTAGCTCAGTGGCTATGATTCTGCTTTCTCATACAGGGCAATGACTGTCACAAAGTATGGCGTATTTTAGTGGGATACAAACATTTTGAAGGCCATACAGAAAGCAATAAGCAGTCTTTACTCACATGAGTTTAACAGGTATCAACCACCTGCTACTTGGGTTCCTAGCAGGTATAGACACAAGTTTATTAGCACATTGTTCCAGTGAGTCTCTGTGCCATAGCCTACATCAGGTCTCAGATCTAGGGAGCCTGACCCCTCCCCAGCCATAGGCTTGTCACATTATACCAATCTGCTGGCCAGTGCAGACCCGGCTGGGCTCCTCCCATCCCCAGCAGCACATGGGAAGCCAGCTTCAGCTGCATGCCACTTCTCCTGGCCGGTGCTGACCCGGCTGGGTCCATCCTATCTGGAGCAGCATGCAGCTGAAGCTCGGGTCCGCCCCCGGCCAGCAGAAGCAGTGGCAGAGCCATGTGCCACTCAGGATGGGATGAGCCTGGCCGGAGCAGCACGGGCTGAGCTGCACTTTCCCCCTGCCTGCGCCGGTGAGTCCTGAGTGGCGCACAGCTCCGCTGCCACTTCTGCTAGCCGGTGTTGACCCGGCAGGGCTCCTTCCCTCCCCAGCAGCACATGAGAATCCAGCTTCAGCTCCATGCTGCTCCAGATGGGACAGACCCACCTGGGTCAGCACCAGCCAGCAAAAGCGGTGGCGGAGACATGAGCCACTCAGGACTGACCAGCGCAGGTAGGGGGAAAGTGCCGCTGAGCCCCCTGCTGCTCCGGCCAGGCTCATCCTGTCCCGAGCAGCACATGGCTACTCCTCTTCCCACACGCACCGTGTCGGCAACGTCAAGCTGACTCGGTGTGTCTGGGAACCTTGTCCCTTCTCCAGCCCTTCAGCAGTCATTAGGAAGCTGCTGAGGGGCTGGGGGACGGACAAGGGATGGGAACGAAAGTAAGCCGTGTTTACCTTCATTTCCCGTCACAGCACTGCAGGCCACAGAAAACGGCTTGGCGGGCCGCATGGTGGCCCACAGGCCGCATGTTGGACAAGCTTGATATAAACAGTGTAGGGCAAAATAATGAAGAGGCTAAAGGACAAAGACTTGTGAGCTTGAGGAAAGGAACTAAGTGGTGGGATGTAAAGATGAGGTGAAGAGCCATGAGTCAGAAAAATGATCCTAGTAGGAGGGTTTCAAATCTTAGAGGGGCACAATGTGACTTGTATCAAGTGAGAAAGGAAAAAAAAATTACAGTAGTTGAGGTACATCATAAGGGCCTGAATAATGGGCTTGGCGGTAAGGTGAAAAGAGAAGGCTGAGTCTGCTTCACTTTAAAAGTGTTGTCTTCATAACAGGTTAGACTGTTTCAGGAGACATTTACCTCCAGTTATGAGAGGCGCATGATGCAAGTAAACCAGCTTGTAGCTGGGTGACAGGCCCTCTGAAGAACAGCTCAAATTTATAGCATCTCGTCCATACCTTCCTTGGGGGAGAAAGAAACAGCTAAGCAAAAGTGTACAGTTAATGGATTGAACAGATTTATTTCCAAAACCTGCAGAGAAATGATACTAGATTCATATGTAAGTAGAGAAAACAGTGTTGCTAATGTCTCTGCAATAGTACTCAATCTAGACACCAAAAAGACTAATGGAATAAGCCTGTCAGTTGAATAACCACAGTTGTTGTAGTGTTTCTTAAATATTTTCCTTTTTAAAACATCTTCTGTCAAAGAGAACTCATAATAACTTTTGAAAAGTTTAAATATATTTATATTTATTTCTGATTTATTAAAAACATCATCTATGCAAGGTGCTTAGAATCTGTAAAACCATTAAAAATACAACATAATATAAAATAAATCAACACTACAACAAACACCCCTTTCAGTGACTAAGAACCAACTTTTATTACCCATTGTCACAAGAAATCCTCAAATCATCCTTCTTGACAATATTTCTATGTAGGAGAAGGTTTCTGATATAAACAAGGCCCAAGTCAGCTTTTATAGATCGAAATCAGGACTCTAAATTGAACTCAGAAGCTACTTGGGAGCCAATGTACTAATATTATGTACTTTTTGCATATTTGACAAGTACACTATTTATACCACAAAATAAGCCTTTCTTACCTGTATCATTTAAGACTTAGTGAGAACCCATAAACATGTAGACATAAAATGTGATGGGGAAGAGTTAAATTAAATTTTCTGAACATCAAAAAAGGCTTCATTTAGTTATGAGGCAGAACCCAAGATGGCAGAAGACTTAATTTTCCCTAAACCATTCAACCTATCCATAAAAGCAAGTGCCTATTTGGTTTTAATTATTTACATCATCTTTGTTTGCTTCAATTCCTCCCAGATTCTCCATGTTGTTAACGTTTCACTTGTAACATTACTGTGCTTTGTGTAAATATGGAGAGTTTTCAACTTGAGCCAGATAGCATTTAATACTGCACTGTATAATAAGCAGCCCTAATTAAATGGAGGACAGATGGCAAACCTCTTGCAATACATAGAAAACTTGTGAGGTTTCCTATTTTTTTTTCTTTATTGACCATGAAATACATAACAGATCTCTTGCCACCTAGGTAGAATTGAATGAGATACAATTCTCTCCTTTTCCTTCCCCCTTATACTTGTATATATGTTTTGGAAAATTCCACATGGAAAGAAGCATTTTACTTTCAGGAGTTTTTGTGGATAATATAACAATCGTCCTTGCTCTTTTAGAAGAATGACAAAGTATGAGTAGAATAATGGTATTTTACAGGATATGATGGAGGCAGGAAGCAACCAGTGCTTTATGGGACACATTTTGGTGAAGTTCTATAAACATTATAGAACTTTGTTCTATAAACATTATTTTTAGCTAGTATGGGGAGGGAAAAAGAGACTGAAGGAACAAAACCAAAAAACCAAACAAAAAGAATGAATGAAAGTGAGACACAATGGGTGAAATGGCAGAGAGAAGTGCAGGAAGGACATTGCAATTGGTCAGGCAGTTCTATCTTTGTACAATACAAAAGGGTGCAGAATTTGAGCTTAGATCCTGTCTCTACTGACTAAAAATGACTAAATTATTCAGTGCAAATAATCCAAGCATTGTTCACATGTCATTGTGATTAATATAACTTTCCTGTTGCATAATTATTTGACCAACACTGAGGAACATATTTGGATCTATGATTGTATTCTTTATCTAGCTTGACTTTACAGTTACATCTATATATACATAATACCATTATTGCAGATGCTTCCTCAGCCTGACGAAGGGTATTTATACCCAAAAGCTTGCCAAGAATAATTTTTCCAAGTATTTGAGCTGGTCTAATACAAGATATTAGATATACCCAAAGAACCTTGTCTGCCTATGTCCTTAGACCAACATGGCTACAACAGATACCACAGTTACCATCTATGCATATATGCAGCTACATCTATATCAAGCCCAGTAACTTATATTAAACTAAAGCATATATTATAGAAAGGCAACCAGTCTTGATATAAAAAGTCCCCAAGAAGCAGGTGTATTTGACACCTCTGACCTAACCCATGTCACTTCTCTTAGGCAGGATCAAGTGCCTATACAATCCCTGATCGAGGTCTATCTCGCCTGTTCTTAAAACCCTTCAGTGATGGATATTCCACAACCTACCTAGGTACTGCTTAGTTTTTTCTATATTGATGTAAATCTTCCTTGCTGCAAAGTAAGTTACTATCTCTTCTCCTACCCTGGATGAATATGGAAAACATTCATATTACTTTCATTCTCTGCTCAGATTTCATGTTTTTGTAAATTTGCCAATTTCATAAATTTCTGATGGTTTTGATAGCTTTATTTGAGTTTTCCTCCTGCTTGTCTAGATCTTTCTTAAAGTGTGGTACCTAAAAATGGACAAAGTGCTGAGGCCTTATCAATGCTAAACAGAATGCAATAATTATCTGCCACATCTTACACACAACACTGCTATCCCAGAAAAATATTTGCCTTTTTGATTCACCTTGTTGATTCAAATTAACTTTGTGATCCACTAAGCCTGGTACAGACAATACACTTTTACCAATATAAGCAATCGGAAACTGATCTACACCTATAACAGAACCAAAGTTCAGCACATAAAACCAGTCTATACCCATAACAGAACAGAAATTAGGCATGCACAAACTGGTTTAAAAATGGAGGAACCAGTCTAAGATTTGTCTCTCTCCTTCCCTCATGAAAAGGCAGATATGTATTCTGTCCACTACTGAGCTAAACTACATGACTTACAGAAAACCATTTAACTTATACCAATTCCACCTTGGGCTTTTTGAATGTCTGTACCTAGTCCTGTATATCTGTTTTTTGGTTTGGTTTTGTTGCAGTACTGTTGCCTTTCCAGTTTTGCCCATTGAGTATTAATGCTTCTTATTTCTCCTCTAAGTCTAGACATCTGCATTTATCTTTACTGAATTTCATCTTATTGATTCCATGTCTCCAATTTATCATTTTCAATTGGAATAGCAACCTTCTGACAACCTAGTGTTTTGAAACCCCCCTGAGATTGGCCTCCTTTGCAAATGTTATAAGTGTAACTAGTCTTCCATTATACAAGTCATGAATAAAAGTGATCCAGGACTCAATAACAGATCCAGGAGAGACCCATGCAGAGCACCAGTTGATATGTCCTCACAATATGATGGAGAACTTCTGATAACCTCTCATCATTTTCAAATGGTTGTACAACTACCTTATAGTAATTTCACATGTGCTGTATTTTACTAGTTTATTTATAAGAATTTAATGTGGGACTGTGTCAACAGCCTCCAATACATATACTGTTATCCCAAACTTCTATGCAGAGCCAAAAAAATATCTGAACTAAAATCCTTTCTCTCTGCCAGCTACTGGCAAACTCCCGAATCTTCTCTGAGTGATGATTTAACAGGTTTGTTTCTCATGGCCCAGGAGGTCAGAATAAGCCTAAACTGTCCAGCTGGATTGAACCTATAATGGCCAGCTGGAGTGATTTTCTTACAGAATCTTGAGGGATCACAGCCCCATAGCTAAAAACGTGGGTTTTTTTTCAATTTGAACTTGAGGTTTCAGAGTCGCATCTAATCAAGACTTCTAATGCCAGATGTATCCATCATGTTTGGATGCAAATCTAATAGGCGAGAGGTTAGGGTAAATCAATGTTTTTCATGTATACCTACCCGGATTAGTTCACCAGATCTTAAGTCTCTAACAAGGAGTGCAAGGCCGTAGTCTATAGAAATCTGCAACAATCTCACATACCCCAAACACTGTATTTTAAATAGCTGAAAATAACTAGGTTAGATGTCTTCAATAATAAGCTATTTTCTGATAATTACCCTCCAACACTGCAGTCTAAGAAAGCAAGAACATCTGTTAAAGTTATGAGTGCCTTGTTAACTCTCTGTTCAGGAGCAGGAAAGCCTATTGCTTTAGATTTTTCCTGAATGCCTTAGGACAAAAGTAGTCAGAATGCGGTCCACAAGACCCCATAAAGTTCTACAGTTTATCCACAGTTAGTCTTACATTCAGTACAGAAAGGCAGATCAGAGGGACCAGAGGACCCAGTAAATGGCTCCATACTAATCTCATCAGAAGCTATTTGGTTCCAAGTGGAACACTATGCTGAAATCTTATTCCAGGGTATTTCTTTCCTCTTATTGATGATATATGTAATTTCCTCTATTTGTTTGTCAAAATATAAATGAACCTGTTTTCTCTCATTATACTGAGAAAACAGCCTCCATCAGAGAATGATGCTAGGAAGCCAAATAAC
>NW_005842205.1:1431856-1465237 GCF_000455745.1 Alligator sinensis | reverse complement strand
ATTCCTGCTCAGTTCAGGCCTGTTAGAAAGCGTTTGCTGAATTTTCTGCAGATTTCACAAGAAAATCTCTGATGGAGCAAATAATAATCAGGATCTCTACTACAATTACAGGACCACTGTAGCATCAAACAGTAACTGAAAAAGAAAGACCATCTGTCCCATATTCTCAATGCTTCTTATGTTGGCATGTAGGCAACAGGAAGAGGAAGAGACTGTTTGAAGGAGATACATGGGAAGCTAGTCCTGGCAGTGTTGCAAGGAGGAAGTTTGGGCCAGGGAATTGAGGGGTGGGGACACTCCTGGAATATGGGCTGGAGGACCAGAAGGGAGTGAGATCATGAAATGGAGCCAAGGAGAATGTGTTATAATGTCAGCTGGGAGTGAAGGAGACTGGAATCAGGAAAAGTTGCTAAATGGATAGAACTAGGATGAAGAGACAAAGGGGAAGCTGAGACAAGACAGAGATGAGGGAGGACCGGGGCAAGGATAGAATGCAGGAAGCCTAAGGAAGGGTCAGTCTTGACAAGAAGAAGGATCACAAGCATCTCTACTATACAACAGTTCAGGAGAACTGGGAATTGTCATGACCCAATGATTTTGTGTGTGCTTCGGCACTGCAGAATTATT
Organism: Alligator sinensis; assembly: GCF_000455745.1. Classification (NCBI taxonomy): domain Eukaryota; kingdom Metazoa; phylum Chordata; order Crocodylia; family Alligatoridae; genus Alligator; species Alligator sinensis. The sequence goes on along the minus strand of NW_005842205.1, from coordinate 1,464,610 downwards.
TCCCGCCACATGGAGCTTTCTTTGCACGGTGCAATTCTCAGCTGCAGAGAGAAAACCCCGGTGCAAAGGAGTTCCCGCCGCTCACATGCAAATTGTTACCCCATTATTGGCTGTTTCTAAATTATTCCCACGTGGCAGCTAGCGATTGGCTTGCTAGCCGTATAAGAGGCTTGAGCAGTTTCCGCCCAAGTCGGAGATCTCCGGGGAGGACCTCATTTAGGGGGACTCCGCATCCATCTTGTGGAGAACTCTGAGCCACGTGGTAGAGCCTAACAAACTCTGCGCGTGTCTCGGAGCCGACCGGTGGTTTGATCAGCTACCAAGACTCTCTCCCCGTCGCCGCACGATCCCTCAACGTACCCTACCCTGCGTGCTCGTCGAGAGTCACCTTTCGGACTCTCATTTCGGTCGTTCCACGGAGCCTAGCAAACTCCGTGAGTGTGTATCCAGAGCTTTGTTCATGTTTGTTTTGTGGAGCCTAGCAAACTCCACGTGTGTCTTTTTGTAACTGCAACTCAAGAAAGTTTTTTCTGCCTGCACCATGACCACCTACAGTGTGAGTAAAACAATCTTTAATCAACCTCTACACGTCAGTGCCTAATTCTAGTTCACCGTGCCGACCTTTTCCCCGGCCCACGTGCCTGGGCTGCGGGCCACAGCCCCTCGGCCCCGACAGGAATATAAACTGTTAGGGGCCTGGGCAATAGGCTAGCCAAATTGCCACCAGCTGGTATCTATTGTGAACATAAAAATAACTATAAAAGGAATCAAGCTTTCAGAAGAAAACAGTGCATAGATATCTCAATTTGGGTGCATGCAACTATTGGATGCTTTTGACATATCTCTATGCCTCAGCTGAATAACATGCAACATAAATATTGTGTGGTACCACACATTAAACAAAGTAAGGCAATCAGATAAGATATTAAACACCTCCTCATTTGATAAACATGCTATGCATTAGGGGTGTGCAAAATGCCCCTATTCACTTCAGATTTGGATTTGGCTTGAGTCAGGGACAGTGATTCAATCCATTGGTTTGAGCACTGCAGCGATCATGAGCCCCTGCTACCTCGAGGTATGTAGAAAAAACAATTAAAGCTATGTCTATGTCCAAATTGCTGAATCTGTCTGATTCAATTCGGAGGGTTCCGATTCAATTTGGAGAGATTAAAGGGTCCTCTGATTCTAATCAGATTTGGAGATTCGGCCAACAGATCAGGCCAAATCTCCACTGAATTGAATCAGGGACCGGAGCTTCACACAGCCCTACTACACATGCAACGTTATTAGGCCACAGTAAACTAATAAATGCCACAGTAAGATAGTACTGTCAGGGACAGTACAACCTTATGCAGGCATAATTTACTACAATTAAAAGCATGTGTAGATGCTGACTGCAGGCATAAATTGTGCCGAGTCAGCCCAGCCAGCCAGGGACAGACTCTTGCTGCCACCTAGCCACACGGCTCTGCACTTTCAGCACCCTCATGTCCCAGGCAGCCCTGCCACCACCCAGAGCCTGGGGCTGACCCCCTGTAACACCCACCAACCTGTGCCTGCTCCACCCTGTCTCAGATTGCTGCTGTCCCAGCTGCAGATGTAGATGCTGCACCTGGGAGTAGTTTATTCTAGCTCAAACAGCTCTAGAGTTTATTGCTTTGCATTAATTACACATATAGATGGACCCAGTAAGTCTGTACCCTTACTTTCCTTGTGACAATTTGTTTCTATTCACATATCCTCATAGATGGATCTAGAATTTTGAAAAGGGGGGTGCACATAGTAAGGTGCATCATCACATATAAAGCAACACGTCAATCTGTTCATATATCTTGATTTTCAAAAAGCCTTCAATCTGGTATCCCATGATCGTCTCATAGAAAAATTGGTCAACTGTAGCCTCGGCTACATCACAGTCCAATGGCTGGGGAATAGGTTGGATCCAGAGAGTGGTAGTAGACAGAAGTAAATCATCATGGTGCACTGTGACCAGTGGGGTCCCCCAAGGCTCCGTCCTTGGTTCTATACTCTTTAATATCTTTATTAATGATATAGACATTGATATCAGAAGTGGACTGGCAAAGTTCGCCCATGACACCAAACTTTGGGGTAGAGCGTCCACACCTAATGATAGGATAGTGATCCAAGCTGACCTAGACAGGGTCAGAAAATGGGCAGATGAAAACCTGATGGTGTTCAACACTGAAAAATGCAAGGTACTCCGGCTTGGGGGAAAAAAACCCTGCAGCACGCTTATAGACTTGGCATTGCTATGCTTGCTAGTACCATGGCAGAAAGGGACCTGGGGGTCATGATTTACCATAAGATGAATATGAGCCACCAATGAGATGTTGCAGCTGGTAAAGTGAGCAAACCTCTGGCTTGCATACATACATGATTCTCACGCAAATCCCAGGATGTCATCCTCCCGCTGTACTCAGCCTTGGTGAAGGCACAGCTGGAGTACTGCATCCAATTCTGGGCTCCACAATTTAAAAAGGATGTGGAAAAGCTTGAGAGAGTCCAGAGGAGAGCCACATGCATGATCAGAGGGCAGGAAAACAGGCCCTATGATGAGAGGCTGAGAGCCATGGGACTCTTCATTCTGGAAAAGTGCAGGCTCTAGGGGGACCTGGTGGCTGCCTATAAGTATATAAGGGGTGTACATCAGGATCTGGGGGAACACCTGTTCACCAGAGTGCCCCAAGGGATGACAAGGTCAACCAGTCATAAACTCCTCCAAGACCGTTTCAGGCTGGGCATAAGGAAGAACTTCTTTACTGTCCAAGCCCCAAAGGCCTGGAACAGACTGCTGCCAGAGGTGGTACAAGCACCTACTCTGAACTCCTTTAAGACACATTTGGATGTTTACCTTTCTGGGATCCTATGACCCCGGCTGACTTCCTTCCCCTGGAGCAGGGGGCTGGACTCAATGATCTTCCGAGGTCCCTTCCAGCCCTAATGTCTATGAAATCTATGAACACATATTTTTGTCCTGTTAAAAATAAACTAGAACTATTACTAATACACTAGGGGCCTAGGGCTATATTATTCAATTTAAGATTGAAGCAAAAATAAATGTAATTTTATTGCAATGAGTCAAAAACAATCTGCAGAAATAGGTGCTTTATTACCAGGAGGAGCTAACAGGCAGCAGAATTGCTAAACAAAATATAGCTTGATTGGTGCAACATCAAGACCATAAAAAAGACAAGAGGGTCATTAACACTTGTGAAATGAAGAGTTTAGAAAGACTCAGGTAGATTCAAATGAGCCATGAAGTCAGGTGACTCCCTCAGAGCAGTCTGGCTAGACATGCTGCTGCCACTGCCTGGCAACTGGTTTTAAACTTTGGGTGGAGCAAGAATCAAAGAGAGGTGCAAGTGCACCAGTCCACCTCATTAGAACCACCCCTGCATACCCTCTAACTCTTATAATCCTGACACCTCATGTTAGATGCAGTCATCTTGCTAATGCTGCACTTAACAATCAGTCATTCTACAGTTTTTATCCTTGCTGCTAGGTAGAAGGACTTGGGGCTAGATCCACAATAGGACTAACAGTTTTAGGCTTCAAATTTCAAAATTCAGTACCTCAAAAACCTCACTCAGCTGCCTCCTGACTGCTAGTGCTCTTGTTTACTCTTAGATCAAGTGGCAGAGGTTGTGCTATGCAGCAACAGTTTCAACCCTTCCTTCATCATCATTTTTCAAAAAAATGAATGATTCATTGAGTCAAGAAGAAAGTATGTACAAGAGAGGCAGTAAACACAACTCACTAATCTAATGGCTAGTGCACTCATCTGGGAAGTAGTCCTGTGTTCCAATCTCTATTCCATTAACTGTTTAGGTATTTCATCCAATAAATATCATTACATCAGGATTAGAATCAAGGTCTTACCCCTTGCAAGCATCTCTCTCAGTTACTAGGCTGAACAGAAATGCTCACTCCCTCTTTCTCACTGCCTCTATGGTCCAATGAATCGTTAACCCTTTTAAGCAAAGTGGAGCTGTGAGAAGAGTGGAATTGAGTGTCCCTTCCATAATCTGGTTTTTATGTATGGGATGGAAGATAGAGCCCTGAATGCCATCTCAACCCCATCTGTACAAACAAGGAAATTGCATGCAGTTTTCCTACATCTTGGGTAAATGCACTAATTATGAAATTATGATATAGAAGGTAGTGGACAGTAGTGGCATTTTAAAGGAAAGGAGTGACCTCTGCTCTGTAGACACATACCATCAGGCAATAATAAGTGTGCGCCAAGTTGAGGGAGGAACCAGCTGTCAGTTGTGAATCCAAATATTAGGCACGTAACTCTTCTCAGACATTTTACAAGGGACCTATGTGCCTAATTCAAGACTGTGGATTCTGTTACATGAACCAGACACCTAGAACATAGGCACTGGACTATTCAGCATCAAAGAACATAAGTCTCTCTGGATCTAGCCTTTAGTGGCTGCTCAACAGTTATTTTTATTCATGAAAGCTCACGTATCCTTGAAGACCCGCTTTCTACTTTTTACATTGGACTCAAACACCAACACTCACAGGCCTGTACTGGGTAAGATCAGTTGTATTATATGGACAACCAAAGCATGGTGACTATTTATAAAGGTTACAGGAATTTAAAAAAAATTAAAATCTAATTATTTCTAATTTTAATGATTTTCCTATTCAAATTCAATCTTTTTTCCATTTTTACTATCTTATTTTTAATTTTTTTTAAAGATATTTCATCATTTGGACTGGAACCTTGCTATCTCTGATTCATTTCCACCAAAAATTCAACAATCATCACCCCTCCATCAGACTATCACTTCAATACTCTAACACAAGGATTTCCTTTTTGGACACCATGATCAATATCCAAGATAGTAAGATTTAAACTACCATATATAAGAAACCCATGGACCAACATACATATGTACAAAGAACCAGTAATCACCCTAAACACACCAAAGAAGCTGTAATATACAGCCAAGCTCTCGAATACCACCAAATTTGCAGCAAGGAGGATACCCATGATTGCCATCTCACAAATCTCAAAAGGGCCTTCAGCCAACAAGGACACTCCTCCAGAGAGATAGATCTCACTTTTGAAAGAGCCATGTGAAGATTTGCTACAGTACAAAAAGAAAATCTCCTGTGTGGCAGGGATGAGGCCATGGAGAAGAATGCACCTGAAGAGGGAGACAAACAGAGCCAGCAGGATACCGTGCTGAGCCAGAAGTGTGGCGGAAGCAGAGCCACGGCAAGGAAAAATGCCGTGCTAGAAAATGAAGGAAAAAAAGGGCAATGGGTCTGGGAGAAGACAGAACTGGCTCCCATGCCAGCGTGGACATGCTTTATGGTGGCATGCCGGTGCTGATTCACCAGCCCTCGGAAAAAGGGATAAAAACCCTGACAGACCAGAGGCAGGGAGAACCAGAAGTGGGTTCCCCAGTGGGCCCAGAGTGGCCTGGAGCAGAGCATAGCCCCACTGAGGGAAAGTGGTGGCAGCCCCAGGAAGCGGCCTCTGAAAATAAGCTAAGCCCAAGAGGGCTAAACTACTTACCTGAGACGATGCCATGGATTCCAGTCATCTCCAGACAGAAAGGGACCAACCAGGAACCTAAGGAAAGAAGAAGGGATGGACACTTGGACCCCAGCAAGTACAAACCAGAGAGAGGGAAAAATACACCCGGAAGCAAGGTAACCTGGGCTCAGGAAAGAGTCTAGGCCAGTTCCAATACAGCTAAAAGAAGTGAGACGAGACACCGTCCGAATGTGACTATTATAACTTGAAAGGCCAAGATTAAAAAACCTATACCATACCCAGCCCTAGAGAATTGGGAAATAACATCCTTGGTTGGTGCTAGGTGGGGTGTAGGGGAAGCAGATCCCCAAAACAGGAGGATGGAAGAGAAGATTGAAGGAGGGTGCCAGGAAAGGCGGGACATACCATCTTCCTCCCAATTAAAGACGTTTATTCCAGCAAAACGTGAAAGGCGAGACCCCCTGAGGACCTTCCAAGAAATCTAACCCAGCAGCAAGTGAAGGCAAAGTCTGAAAAACCCATACAAACAAGGCACACTGGTGAACAGGACAGGAGATTACAAAAACAAACTACACATCATTAGTTATGACATATCACCCTTTCCTGGAACCTACATGGAAAATCCTCAAATAATTGCAACCCATACTAGAAGAAGACCAAGTTCCAGAAGCACCCATCCTAGCCTTCAAACAAGCACCGAACCTTGCTAAACGCATCACCAGAAGGAAACTCCCTATGACCTAAGCCACACTGAATGGATCCAGACCATGGCAGGACAATAAATGCAAAACCTGCCAACATATCTCCACCACCCCCAATATAACTACATCCTACAACAGAACTATCAACATTCTTGGATCTTACAGCTACACCTCCAGAAAAGTTATATATTTCATCCAGTACACCAAATGCCCTGATGGAAAATATGTTGGAGAAACCAAACAACAACTGCTCACAAGAATGAAAGCACACCAGAAATCTATCAATGACAAGAATGCCCATCTACCTGTGGGAGCGCACTTCTCACAGGACAATCACTCCCTCTCCGTGCTCTCAGTTCTAATCCTCAAAGGGAACTTACAAAATACCTTTCATAGACAAGTCTACAAACTTCACTTTATAAATCTACCGGATACAAAAAATCATGGACTCAATATAGACATTGGTTTTATGACACATTCCAACCTGCCTGATATCTGATTCAACAGGTACCTACCTAACCTGACTTCTTACATTCTTCTTTTCCCCAACCTTTTCTTTCCTCCCCTCCCCTACTTTTCTGCCTTTTATCTCCCTGATTTCCTACTATTTGCTTCTTCACTGAGAGCCTCTTTCTTACCCTGTATATTTACCTCAGTAATGGTTCCCTTTGGTCTTTTTTCCCCCCTGCTTTCTTCCCCCTCCCTCTTCCACTTTACCTTTTGTTTCTCCTTTCTACCTTTTTATATTTACACTACATCCTCTCACACTTTGAGCTTCTATTCTACTTTTTTCACTGACAGCCTCTTTTCCACCCTGTATTCTGTAAGGTCTCCCTTTAGCCTTTTTTCCCCTGCTCTCTTCCCCACCCCGCCTCTGCTTTATCTTTTGTCTTCCTAATTTCTCCCTGTTTACATTCTCACTGACACCCTGCCACACTTTTAGCTTCTCTCATTTCTTGGAGTCTGAGAACAGCAGAGACACCCTATGCCTGAAGAATGGTGACTGCGCCTGAAAGCTTGCTAAGAACTTTTTTCCAACTACTCAGTTGGTCTAATAAAAGATATCACATCTACTCAAAGAACCTTGCCTGCCTATGTCCTTAGACCAGCACAGCTACAACCAAAAACCTAGTAATTTAGGATACTTTGCATAGCACTTTCTGAAACTTTACCTTTCCTTAACTTGGACACTGCAAAATTGAGGCTAAGACACTTAAGTGTTTGGGAGGGGTGTCAGAACCCAGTATTTGTATGCCTATGGCACAGTGGAAAATTCCATTGGTTTGATACATGTGCCACAGTGGAAAATTCCGCTATGTCAGAACCCAGTGACTAAATGCTACATCACAGTGGAAAATTACAGCTTAGAAAAAGTTCCCTCCAACTTTATGCAAACACGCACACCACTATTGGCCGGTTCCAAATTATTCATATTTGACGACTAGCGATTGGCTTGTTAGTCATATAAAAGTTAAAGCAGTTTCCGCCCATGTTGGAGAACTCCACACATTTCTCGGAGTAAACCTGGCGGACTGATCACCCACCAGTGACTCCCCGTCACCGACCTACCCGACGTACCCCACGCCCTGCATGCTCGTTAAGCTGTTCACGGACGTCTCGTTTCGTTCACAGAAAGCTTTCATCTCGTTCTGTTTGCAACTGTAACCTAAGTCAGTTTTCCGTCCTGCACTGTAATCACCACCAGTGTAAGTAAAGCAATCTTAGTTTAACCAATATGCTTCGGTGCCTAATTCCACTCCATCGGTCAAAAGTACCCACCTGCCATTTCGGGCTACTGGCCATAGCCTCAGCCTGCCACTCGACCGCCACATGGCGTCATGAACAGGATCCGGGGAAGACACGATGGAGATGGAACTAGTTAAACACTGCCCATGGCGCAGTGGGGAGCGCCAAACGTCCGACTCGGATGATTTATGGGCGCACATTGCCTATCATCAGGCAGGCGGGAGGAGTGAAAATTTGGTCGCCCGCTACTTCTCCCTCTGGGGAGAAGAGGGAGTCGGAAGGGAGTGGGCCGCCCAACTGGGCCCAAGCTCCTTTGGGTGTGTCATGAGTGGAAAACGGGTCGTGTACCGACCGTGGGATGAGATAGAAACGCTGTCCCTGGCACGGGTGAAAGCAAAGGGCACGGAGAATCCACATCCCGCCCAAGAGTTTGCCCGCTGTATTCGGTACGCACGGGAAGGTGGGGAAGGAACTCCCCCAGACAAGTTCAACTGTCCGACTCTGGCGCCCAGTCGCGCGGCCACAAGCTGCTTACTCAGCTCCGGGAAAGCTTAGAAATGATGGGCCAAACCACGACCAAGTGGTCGGGACCTAAGTGGGACAAAGGGAAGATGATTAATGTGCTGTTCCGATCAGTCTCGCTTTTGCTGTGAGAAAATGCTAACTTAGAGACTCAGTTAGCTACGGTCAGCAAAGCTGCCGCGGAAATGGCGGCGCACCAAAACCCTCCGCCGCCACCAAAAAATGGCGCCAAGAAGAAGGGAAGGTACCCAGAGGACCCAGAAAAGAAGGGCAGAGCCACAGAGGAACAGGCTGGACTCCACCCAGCAACCCCGCCCCAGGAGGTGACGTCACTCCCAACGGCCCCACCTCCTTATCACGGGGAGGAGGCAACGAGCAGGAAATTGTATCTGACCCTCCCACCAGATACAGTAACTATTTCGGCAGCCGCTCACCCTGTAGCGATAACCAAGCAAGTAACCAACCCGCAGGGTGCAACCACCACCACCACCACCTATAGCACTCGTACTCGGACTGAGCTACAAGAGCTATGCAAAGAATCAAAAGTGAAACCCACCGAGACACTAGTGATTTGGCTGGGTTGTCTCGTAGTGGAATATGGATCAGAACTGTTGGATTTAGAGGAGGCCAGCTTCCTAACTCGTCAAGCCTCGTGGAGTGGAGGACATGCTACCGACCTAGAACTGGTAGTGAACAACGACAAATTAACTGGTAGTGAACAACGACAAATGGAACATTCCACTCCCGTCCCTGGTTGCGGGACAGATTAAGAACAAACCTCACGTGTGGCACGACGGCAGGTTGGGAAAAGCCACAGCAGAACAACTCCTACTAGCCATAATAGGGGTATTCTATTGTTCTTGGAACCCGAAGTTACATCAGTTGGGGTTGACGCAAGCCCAGCAAAGAAGCAACTGGCCTCACCGGTTCCTACAAAATCCCGGAACGGTCCCAGCTACCTTGGATGCCATTGAAGCATGCGTGGAGGTTTACGGGGGAGAAGACGCCATCACCCTTCGCCTCCTCCTCAACCCATTAGCTACTCAACCAGCTGGAAATATTTTAAGTCAACTTCCACGGCTGCAAGCTCTCATGAAATCAGCAACCGCAAACTCAGCCGTCGCCCTAAGCCATCTTACTGCGTACCCAGTCAAATATCGAGAGCCAAGATATCATCAATTCGACCCATGGAAGGAATCAAAACCGCCACCCCAAAGGACACCGGAGGAAAGAGCAATGTTTGGATTCCTCCTAAACCGCTCTAAGCTTACTAAACAGCAACTACGCGCCCTAGGAGATGCGGGACAACGGCAGCTAGCACACGAACTGAGCTTTCAATACATCGAGAAGCCAAAAAACGAATAGCTGCCGCCGGTCGGGCTGGCGGCGACAACCTTGGACCTGATCCCACGGATCCTCGCCCTTACACTAAGCTTATCGTTTACACTCCCACTGACCCAACAATACAATGTGATGTCTCCTTCCTTCTAGATACAGGGGCTCAAGTTAACGTCATCACTCCATCGACGCCCCATACGAAAACCACGAAGGTTATCATAGTACAAGGGCTAAATGCCACGGCGACTACTGCAAAAGTAAAGTTCTGGGTGGTCAACCACCGAAAAGCACTCGAAGCAGTAATAGGGAGCATTAACATCTTGGGAATTCCCGATATCAAGATGCTCCAACTAAAAGAACAGATATTGCAAGCCCTCCCACTCTCTATAACCGAACTCAGCCACCACCAACCCACACTATGTAACACATCCGTATGCCACTACAAACCAATCCCGACCAAGGATCCCCTGAAGGGGGCATTGATGGATCTCCTTTGACGCCTCGAATGACAGGGATGTATCCAACCGGTTACAGGCAGCATTTACCTTTTGCCAGGATGGGGGCTCGCCATTCAACTCCGTTGCACTCGACAAATTCGCACGCCTGCACAACATCGCTTGGCATTTACACCTCCCATACCACCCCCAATCCAACGGAGTAGTGGAGAGGCACATCGGCCTCTACAAAGAACGATTGCGCCTAAAGGGAAGCAGCACCTACAAAAATTGGACAAAGGTGAACCATGACATTCTCATCTCGCTCAACGCGGACAAAACTCTATGGGATAGATCCATCCCTCGACAACCAGAACCGTGGAACCCAAAATTCGCGCCGAGTGAGCTCGTATGGATCACCATCCCACATCCACGTCAGTCACATCCACGAGTGTACGAAGGAAAAATCATTCAAGCGGAACCATATCCGAACACCTACACTGTGTGCTTTGAAGAAGACGGGAAACAGTAACAAATTCTTGCCCACCATAATTGGTTATCCCGCCGCTCACAACTCCACACAGACACTGTAACATAAGCAAATTTACTGCTCAAGAATTTTTCTTCGCAGGTTCAAAGCCCGAGACACGTGATGACAACAGAGAGCCACCGCGGACGCCAAAGCCGACGTGTGACGTCACCATGACGAGACCCAGGGCACACGATGGCAACAGACACAGAGATAGAGAGCGCGATACCTGGCAACATCTTCGTGCTTGGACTTTTGTTAACTAACCCAATTTTGATTTTCCCATTAGATGTAGGAGACCCCTCACAACCTAATACTGTTTTAACCTTGTTATCAGTTTGGGCTGATGCCATAGGTGATCACACGGGGAAAGACAGTCTTACAGCTTGTCTACGCCTTCCCCTCTCTGTTGATGACCCTGTTTTTATCCCCTACCTAACACCTTTAGATGTCACCGACTGGTTCAAAACTAGGTCCAGAGAGCCGTGCACCTCTATCAATATAACTCGCGGCGAGCTGGGGGAAACCACCAGCTACGGTTGGCTGACAAATTTCACTTTTGCCCACTTTAACGCAACCGGGAAAAACTGCATGTCTACATCCATTGTCCATGTAGCAGGGAACTCGGGGTATGGGAGTAGGCGTTAACATCTCACTCCCATGCTCTCAGGTCCCATGGGGAATCATCCCCAAGGCATAGATTGGTCTAGGCCAGATAACTCTCTGACCTGGGACCCACGGACCGTAACTCCCCCCTGGTACCCCACACTCCCACCTTGTACCAATTCTTATGCCAATTGTTTGGGTGCCTGCACCCGCTGTCCACCTATACCTGGCCCCGTCCCCAAGGTTACCCTTTCGCCTCTTCATAAACCCCCACCTATAGTCACTTGGAATGTATCGTTAGCAGTTAACGTATCCAATAATCAAACCTGGTATTCTTTCTATTACCCCATTTTGTGTGCAGCATTAATGAGTTCTGCTTGTCACAGCGCGAACCTCAAGGTTGTTAAGCCCAAACGGGCCTGGCAAACCTCTTATTTCTTGGATGACTGCACACAGTTGTCTACTCCCGCTCCCTTAGGAATGTTATGGGCTTGTTCAGATGGACACCTATATACAGCACTCCCAGCCACACTTTCAGGAGTACAATGCTTTTTGACCACCATATCTCTCTGTCCCCCTTTGTATGCCAACACTTCTAAACCTCCTAGTCCGACGTTGCTCCGCCGTCACAAGTGGGAGCCGGTCTGGAGTTCCCTCTCTTCGGAGGAAAAGAGGAACCAATTCCTCAAATGGGGACTAGAAGGCACCTTTGGCTGGGGAATATTATCGATAGGCAAAGCCCGAGTAGCTATCGCGCAACTCGCTGAGCAAGTAGAACTGCTTGCCAATCATACTGCCAAGAGCCTAAATTAAATTAATCAGCAGTTACAAGCGACGTCTCAAATGACTATGCAGAATCGTCTGGCTCTAGACGCAATGCTCCTACAGCAGGGAGGTCTATGTCAGTATCTTAATTTATCCCGTGATCTCTATTGTATTGGTATCCCTAACGTCTCGATACCCTTAAATGATCAAATCGAGGCAATCCGAAAAATCGCCACCGACACAAACAATATCTCAGGTATCGGAGAAGGATGGCTATCAAATCTCTTTAATTGGTTTGGATGGGACAAATCCTCATGGTTCTTAACCCTTCTAACCCCCCTTATTACCCTGTTAATGCCTCTTGTTTGCATTGGTATTTGCGTATGTGTAGGTTGTTGTTTTGTACAATACCTTAAAAACAAACTCATTTCATTATCAGCCTTTGTATATACCCATTTACCATACGAGCCTCCCGAACAAAACGATGACGACTTAACCGGTTTGTAAGCATAATGGTTCCAACTGTGCCATCGGCAAGGGGGCATGTCAGAACCCGGTAGTTGTATGCCTATGGCACAGTGGAAAATTCCATTGGTTTGATACATGTGCCACAGTGGAAAATTCCGCTATGTCAGAACCCAGTGACTAAATGCTACATCACAGTGGAAAATTACAGCTTAGAAAAAGTTCCCGCCAACTTTATGCAAACACACACACCACCATTGGCCAGTTCCAAATTATTCATATTTGACAACTAGCGATTGGCTTGTTAGTCATATAAAAGTTAAAGCAGTTTCCGCCCATGTTGGAGAACTCCGCACATTTCTCGGAGTAAACCTGGCGGACTGATCACCCACCAGTGACTCCCCGTCACCGACCTACCCGACGTACCCCGCGCCCTGCATGCTCGTTAAGCCGTTCATGGACGTCTTGTTTCGTTCTCAGAAAGCTTTCATCTCGTTCCGTTTGCAACTGTAACCTAAGTCAGTTTTCCGTCCTGCACTGTAATCACCACCAGTGTAAGTAAAGCAATCTTAGTTTAACCAATACGCTTCGGTGCCTAATTCCGCTCCATCGGTCAAAAGTACCCACCTGCCGTTTCAGGCTACTGGCCATAGCCTCGACCGCCACAAGGGGGAACTCTCATAACTGCTGAGTACTTTAGGCTACTTCCCTGCTCAGTATGCTGGCTTTTGTGGAGCCTATCCTGAGGTGCACAACTTTCCCTGAGCACAGAGTTCTGAATATCCCTCCGAAGGCCAAGGACCTCAAAGCTAGGTATTGTCCTGTCAAGTAGGCACCTAAATCCTTCACTGACTCAGACCCTCTACTCTCTGTCACAGTTCTTCAGCTGTAAAATGAGTATAATCATATTTCTCTCCTCCCATCTTTGTAGTAACAAATAAGGAGCACCTTTTACCAGCTTCATCTGATGACAAGGCTGTGACCCTTTCTTTCAGATTTGCATCTGGCCACTAACATCCATGGCACTGTAACCTCAAGGCTAGACAATGTACTCTATGTACGGCTGCACTTGAAGACTGTTCAGAAGCTGCAGCTGGTGCAGAACATGGCAGCATGCCTTCTAATAGGGGTGGATCACCAAGCACGCATAACTGCAATGTTCCAGAGTCTGTTTTAACCCCTATAGCATTCCAGGCACAATTCACAATTGGCTTTAACCTACAAGGCTCTGAATGGCCTGGGCCTTAGGTATTTAAGGGTGCCTATGTACCTTATCCCTTATGCCCCAATACAATATCTAAGGTCAGCCAAGAGCGACTTCCTGCAAAGACCATCAAGTTCACTTGGTAAAAACATGTGGGAAGTCATTCTTAGTAGTTGCCTTTCAGCTCTGAGACTCCCTCATCCTTAGGTCCACCAGAGCCCAAACCTGGCAATCTTCTTCCTTGTGGGTGGCTGCAGACATGCTGTGGGGCTGCTCCAATGCACGGTAATTACAGTACATTGGAGCAGACTCGATTAATCAAGTCTGTCAGAGCATGATACTTACCACATCCCAGCCAGCCTTTAAGTCTCATGTAGTAGTGTTCCCATGCTTCAAAATGGCAGTGGGGGCGCTTGAACTAAATCTCATCAAGCAAGCTTTAGTTCAAGTGCCCCCGCCACCATTTTGAAGCACAGGGATGCTAATTCATCATGAGACACTGAGGCACTTTAATTAGACTGTCTCTTGGAGCTGCTCTAATTAAAATGCCATCCCCCCAGCCCCCAGAGTACACGTGCCTTATAACATTCCTATTTCATCAGCATTTAGCAGTCAAGGCAAAGGTGGGATATTGTTGTGCAGGGGAGCATGGATGCTATATCTTTTATTCTAATATTCTATTGGTTTAAGTTATTTTGTTTCTTCTGTTTTGTTTTTCTTATTCACTTGTTTTTTATGGTGTTTTTTGCTTTCTTCTGTAAGCTATCTGAACCATTGTTGGGAAGGCCTTCTTATAAATCTAATAAATACAGTATATACATCTCTACATGCTATCATAAGTTTTTGTAGTTAAAAGTAGCTAGAAGGTAATCGTAGCCTCAATCTATAAACGTATTTTGATTGCATATTCTTCAAGCAACAGATCATTCTTTATATACCATAGCTCTTTACTTTGCAATTACTGCCTCTGTAGTTGGGACATAACTGTATGGATCACGATATTTTTATACTGTAACTCCTATTGCTTTGAACTCAGTTTCATTTGCATGTTTAAAAATTAAAGCTTTAGCTTTTTAACCTTAAATCAACTCTTTTTTAGTCTTTCTTCCTTGTGTATCAGAAAAATTTATTTCAGTGAAAAAATTTTAAATGAAACACACATTAATAGTGTATTTTGAACACTCTTGCATACTGTTGTGGGCTGGCAGTTATTTTTGAGAAAAGCCTTAAAATACAGCTGGAACACTGAGGTGAATTCCATATCTAACACACATCTTTTTTAAGTTGAACTGTTTGTGGCTAAAAGAATTGTAAAGTATTATAAGAGAAAATTCAGCCAGATGACAAGGTAACTTCATACCTTAATCAAATATTCTATCATTGGGTGTGTAGTGACCTTAAATGTCAATTATCTTGGCTAGCATTTATCTTTACATAGGAATGGATCATAAGAATTACTGTTCTGAGAGGATTTCTTTTGATAGAAATGTCACAAGATTTTTGCAAATTCTATCTTTTAATCTTGGTCTTTTGCTGCAATTATTCCCAGACCTTATTGCGGTTTCCTGCACAAAATTACATCCTTAAGCATAACAGTCCAGCATTTACTAGACACAGGACAATAAAAAGTCAACAGCAGGAGACAATATGTTTTATATGTGTAGTTAACTTTACACAGCACTGGAAAATATTGGCAAGTGGTACTTAATAATGGTACCCCTGGTTTCTTAAAATACATCTCAAAGAATACAAAGCCACAAAACACTTATTTTCTATAGTTACTCTTGGAGACTGATTTTCAGGGGTTCAAATGTTGCTTCTTAGATTACAATTTCAAGATGTTGTTCTGATTTCACTAATACAATTATTCTTCCCTGTTTATACTCTTTGTTTACTTTAAATCATTTCCAATTATTAATTGGATGGAAAGTGGTTTCATTTGAGACACATAAAAAATAACTCCAGACAGATGTAATTCCAATTTATTTACCATGTTGGTTTTGGGCTTGTAAGTTTTAAACAACACCAAAGTTGGAGAGTTTCCTGCTGGACTGCAGAATATCTAGTTCTGGAAAGTAAATGCAGTCATGGAAATAAGCCCTATAAACATGCAAGACAGGCCACAGGGATGTTAACAGTAGGACATTTAAGCTAGTGGCACACTGGCACCAGTCCCTGGAGTGAAACATTTCTGGAAATACTGCATTAAGAGCTGCCTTGAAAGAGTAATGATTCAAATGGAACTCAGATACAACTGCCCACAGTGATATCCCGGGACTGCCACCTGTTTCTTTGTTAGTGAAATCCTTCTGTCTTCTAATTAAAGATGTATCTTTTCCTTTTGTGATTTATCCTTATCAACCCAATCAGCATGTCTACACCTGACGCTACATGGCCATAGCAACTCACTACGGCAACGTAGTGTCCATGGGTGTCTACACATGACTGGCAGCTACTTCGCCATAGCAACGCACTCTCCCATTATACCAGGCTGCTACAGCAAAATAGCTGCTAAAAATAACTGAGCTAGACATATGGCACAGTATGTGCAGTTACTGTGCCGTGCTTTAGTACTTCCGAGAGGAGCAACAATGTTGCTGTAGGGCAACACGTAGACACACCCAGCATTAGCTAAATTATTCTGACAAAAACATAAGTCATTTTTCATAGCCCACAAAAATGGCCCTAGAGGACATAAAACACTGGTTTGGTATATATGGTCATGTTTCCCTCTAACAGTGAACCCAACAAGCATGAAAGCATGCTACCTACTGTGAGCATCCACACATGTAATTAAAGCAGCTGAATAAACTCTGGCACAATTTGCACCAGATTTTGCTGCTCCCAGGCACTGTGTTTGTACATGCGCCCAGGACTAAAACACATTGAGCCAGGGCAGAGCAGCCCCAGATGGCAGGAAGCCACAGGGGTCAGCCTGCCAGCCCAGGGCTGCTATGACCCTGCTCAACAGGCTGTGGAGAGGCTGGCTGGGGCATGAGAGTGCTTCAGTGTAGGAGCAAGGTGGCAGGGAGCCCCCGCACTGAAGCACATTTGTGCCCTAGCCAGCCCCATCAGTGTCTATATTTGCATTGCAGCTGAGTTAATAACTACACCGTAAGATAGTACTTGTGTCTGACAGTACTATCCTATGGCAGAGTGAATTAGTTTACTCCATCCTAATGCCACTGGATGTATAGATGGTAACGTTTTACTGTGGAGCTAATTAGTCAACTTGCAGTAAATGTTTCATGTAGGCACACCCACTGACAACTATGTTAGTTCAAGTAGAATACTTCTATACTGAGGGTCCTGGGTTTCTGTGTGTATTAGATAAGTTTGTTTGAATAATACCTTTCAGAGATTAGAAATGTCATGCATATGTAAATAGAAGGTATTCATTTAAGCTTTCACTGGCAATATGAATTATGCTATTATTTTGTCCTCAACCACAGCCTGTTGAAGAAGCCATCAGAAAGATTCCCATTAACTCCAATAAACTTTAGACCAGACCCCTAAGGATTAAAATAGTAAAAAGAGATTACTAGAAAATATTTTATTCCTAACGCCATAAAACATGTTTATGGCTATTACTACCTTCTAACTGAAATTATATTTTGTATATATTAAAATTATTCTCTTTACATTTAGTGAGTACTGTTTTTGTTGCTGCTCTGGGGTTATTGCATTCAATAATGTTAACTTTTGAGTCACAGTTGGAAAAAGCATTCAAGATTTTTTTTTCGCAGCTCCATGCTGAACTCCTAAAAAAATGTTCTGTCATGGCTTTGTTCTTATAACAGCTTTTTTGTTTTGTTAGCTAGGCATAAAACTACAAACTAAACAAACTACATTTGTGGCAAATAGTTTGGAAAACACTTGTTCCAGCTTTTGTATTCATACTTTTCATATTACTAATACAATAACGGGTCTTTTTTATTAAACTGCTTTTTGCTTAAAATCCAAAAGTTGGTTTTGTTTAGGATCTGAAAGTTGTAACAGTGAAACTACATGCTGTCGGCCAGATCCTCAACAATATAAGTCACAGCTCTATTCACTTCACTGATAAATCTGCTGATGTATACAAGGTAATGATCTGAACTGATCACCTAAACTGACTTACCTTACATGAAGGAATACAATAAAATCAGCGAACAAAAAAGAAGTCTCCAGGTCAGAGAACTGTGTGCTTGTGTTTCTGTCTCTTGCGTTTACCCTAAGATTAAAAAGTCTGTCAGTTTTGCACACACAAAATTGTCTTGAAAACTTAAAGATGCTCTACACGGAAACCAGAGACATCACAACTGAATAGCTGCATAAACTGATCTTTCCTTGAGATTTCCACAAGTTTCCACAATAAATTGCTGAAGAGTCCCTGTCAGATAATCTTGCATTTTAAAAATTCAGGGGTGCAAAATACAATTCTGACATGATTTATATTAGCATAAAATGATTGAAGAATGTTTGTAGTTATGGCAGAACAGAGCTCCGAGTACTAAATCTAGCTTTTTATTCTATGGCTTCTTCATATTAAGATAAAATGTTATGCTACTGGGCATTCACTACCCTCAAAGTAAGCAGCACGTGTGAGTTACGTATTTTACAAAAAAAGATTGTGGTTAGGTAGACCAGGAGATAAATCTTTCCTTTGTTATCCAGAAGTTGGTTTGGTGCACGTTAAAAACTGCTCATTATTTTTAACTTTCCCTAGGGTGAATAATGTGTTCACAGCAAACAGTATAAACAGTATAACCAGGCACAACCCTGAAGGGCCAGGTACAGACATTATACTTTTACCTGTATAAGTGATTGGAAATCAGTCTGTCCCCATAACAGAACTGAAGTTCAGCACACACAGCTGGTCTACACCCATAATAGAGCAGAAGTTTGGTGCACACAGACTGGTTTAAAAATGGCAGAACGCAGTCTAAGAATAGCTTCCCCACTACCAAAGGATGAACATGTATGCTGTTTGCTACCAATAGAAACTACGGTGCTTCTTGAAAACCACGTAATTTGGATCAATTCTGCCTTGAGCTTTTTGAATGTCTGTACCTAGCCAAGATGTCTCCGCTAGATAGATCTCCAGCTTGAACACCTATGCCTCAGTCTGACCCACAAGGTAATGGAGAACCAGATCAAGAAAATTTTGAAGCTTTTTTTTAAAAAGGATTCCATTAATGTAGCTTCTTCATTCCCATTGATGTGCATATATAAGTAGCCTAATTTTGAAAAGTGCTGAACATTCAAGCCCATCACTGGAAATTTCAGATTACTCAATGCTTTTGAAAAAGCAGGCACAAACAGGAAACAATTATTTGGAGAATAAAGATTAAAAGTTTCTCTCTCTATATGCATATATATATATATATATATATATATGCTTTAGCTGAAAAATTTACCAGATTTAGCTGACTATAAATATAAGGAGACAAACAGTTCCAAGAGGACCATTATAAATCACCTTCCAAAGTACCATGGTAACCTTTAACCAGTTTCTGGACATCTAGCCATTTCTAAGAATATTCCTATTGTGAAAATCAAGACCCTGATCCTTCCTGTGCATTCTTTTTCCTATGCCTGCGAATAGACATGCAGTGTTCACTGGGATTGCTTATTTGCATGAAGTAAAGCCTGTGGTAAATACTTGCAGGAGCCCAAACCAGTTTTTATTATATTGTAAAAGGCTGCTATGGCACAAACTGCTTTTTAAAACACAGGCCATGAAAGGAATTAGAGTCAAAATAATCCAGGAAAGTTTCAATGAAGAAGAAAACAGAAAAATGAATGGATATATTCAAAGTAATGAAGAACCTTTTTTTCTTATTCTTCTACCAGTAACTACCATATTTTCTCACATACATCCTAGAATCCTAGAATACATCCTAGAATACATGCAGCTTGTTTGTAAAAGGCACAATGAAGGGAAAAAAAGGATTTTTCCAGAGGTATGTAGCATAGGGCATGAAAAGAGCCTAATCTTCAATTGTTTCACCCTCCCCTTTCTACTTAACTAATACTAAAAACCTAGCTGCTGCTGAAGACTAATTTGAATGGGCACTTTTACGCGTGCTCTGGGGGTGGGGAGGCAGCGCTTTAATTAGAGCGGCTCTGAGAGCCACTCTAATTAAAGCACTGCTGTGTCTCCTGTATCAGCATCCCCATGCTTAAACATGGTGGCAGGGGCACTTGAATTAAAGCTCACTCAACAAGCTTTAGTTCAAGAGCCCCGCAACCAATTTTAGGAGCGGGGACGGTGATACATGAAACACAGGAGGCTGCTGGAGCATGGCACTGCCACACTCCAGCAGACTCGATTAATTGGGTCTGTTCCAGTGCATCAGAGCAGCCTCTGCGCTCATGTACAGGTACCCAATAGTGGATCAATGGTTTTGAAAAGAGTTAAAAAGTCTCCAAGGCTGTAAAATAAGGAGAGACCAGGAAAACCTAGCAGACAGAAAATTGCCCTAAGAAAAGTTAGCTTGGTTACGAGACCATCAAAAAGGAAATGCAATTGTTCCTGCTTCTGGAGTGAAGAGCAATGGGCTATTTAGACAACTGACTCCCTCAGCTGCCTCAATGCAATGCAACAACTGCTTCACTGTGCAGCAGGAAGCAAAGCAGGGTGCTTTTATCTCAGTCAGGAAATTGGCTTCCCTGTTTGATACATGTACTGAATTTTGGCCAGGCTGATTTTGAGGGGAAAGGTGAATAATGTATGTAAGAAAATACCGTATGCTTGCAGAGTGCTGAGGGATCCATTATATGAAACTCCCGAAAAAATGTTTTGTGTTTTTTTAATGAAATTGTTCATGGCCAGTCAAACTCCATGTAACTGGGTCCCAATCTTTCTGGGATCATGACTCCATTTTAAGATTGTGACCTCCACTAGAAATTGAATTTCTAAGGAGCTTGCAAACTCACTTGTATGTGCCTTGATGCCACCGGAAGTTGCAACTCCTAGTTTCTGAACTGCAACTCTAGATGCAGTTGGTCATGCTACTGTGTGCAACAGAATGTTATTAAAATACTTTGGCAGCAGAGGAAAGTATTCAGTCTTAAGTCTCCCAACACACTGAAGCAGTATACTAGCAATCTTCTAATGCATACCCTATTTGCAGTTTATTATTATATGAGTTAGTACAAAATTCCACAATATAGTTTTAAAACTGTCTATATTTTTGGTTGCATAAATTGTGACTAAACATATTCAGAAGCAACTTTTCCAAAACGATCCATTTAGTTATTTGAAATGTTTATTTCCAACATCCCTGAAAGTACAAGTCTACAACAACTGCACAGGGCTGGGAATGCTACAATATTTTAGTCTGAGGAAGATAGCAATGTTTGAGTTACAAAAGTGTAGAAGAACATCTGAAAGCAGTAACTTCTCCCTCCTCTCCTCCCTCCTTTTTTTGGACTCTGTAATTTAAAAAAGAAAATTAAGTAGGTTTTTCTTTTCAAATACAATTAAAACAATTGTACTGCTGGTTTGACTGTTTCTGTGCTAAGTGTCAGCTGGAGACCATATTTTTCAGAATATCATAATTCCCTGAAAACAGGGATTTAGAGTAGAAACAATGACAATATTAACTGTGTGTGTGTATACATATAAAATATTAACTATATGAGCATGATAAAGTGGTCGAGTTCTCAAAAGCTTTCACTCTCTATGTATCTTATTTAGTTAGTCTATAAAGTGCATGTCTACCCTGCCTTCTGCAACATTAACTATAGTCAAACCCTAAAGGACTTTAATGCCTGACAAATCAGCCTATCAGATAACGGGGATACAACAGTTCACAATAAGTCTTCACTTAAGCAAATCTTTCGACACAATCCCACATAACATTCTTATAAGCAACCTGATAAAATATATAGATGAGAATACTATTTTGATACTAGTATTAAAGTGACACTGTAGCTATGACTGTCCAGAAAATATGCAAAAGGCAAGGATTTTTGTGGGTGATATAGTTTATTGGACCACCTGCATGGTTGGGATAGACTTAAACAAGCTTCCGATTATCATGGTACTTGCCCTGAGGAAGGGTACTGTGATACCCAAAGCATATCTCAGTTGGTCTAATAAAAGATATCACCCACAAAAAAATTGTCTCTTACATATTTTGATACTAGCAACTTACTGAAAATTGTTCTGTAAGAATAGCTGTTCATACTTTGCTGTCAAACTGGGAGAATGTATCTTGTGGGGTGACAGAGGGATCTTTTCTATTCTAGTATTATTATTTTTATTTATGACTTGGATAATGAGTACAGTAAAACTTGCAAATTATACAAAGTTCAAAGGGATTGCAAGCATTGTGGAGGATAGATTTAGCTTTCAAAATAATCTTGGGAAAGTGATAAAATGGTCTGAAATCAGGAAGATGAAATTCAGGGGGAAAAGCAATTTCAGAGGACTGCCCTAAGGAAGGAGAAATCAAATGCATAAAAACAAAATAGTGAATTTAAACAATGCCATTGAAAAGCTAGAAGTTACAGTGAACCACAGCTGAATATGAGTCAACAAAGTGACAGAAGTACAAAAAAAAAGGTTAATGTCATTCTAGATTGTTTTTTAGGAGAAGTCCAACAAGAAACACACTGGAGGTCATTAATTAGTACTGGTCAAGCCTCATTGGGGTACTACACTTTAAGATAGTGGGTCCAGAAGAGAGCTACAAGAACAATAATAGATTTAGAAAATATAACCTTTGAGTGAAAGTTGAAAGAATAGTGTTTGTTTAGTCTAGCAAAGAGGAGATCTAAAAGAAACATGATAACACTCTACAAGGCTACATACAGACATTAAAAAAACCCTGAAGTGGAATCAATCTAAGTTACATGGTTTTCTGTAAGTGACCTAGGTAAGATGGGTAGCAAACAGTATATACATTCACCCCTTGGTGAGGGAAGCAAGTAGGTTGCCTTCACTGGCCAAAGCCTACAGGTTGAGGGACCTCCTGCATGCTTCCCAGTATTCTCTGTGGGCTCCCCAGACTGCTGGAGCCCCCAGGCCACCCCAAATTTGCTGCCAGGCACAGGCAAGCATGTTCCAACATACACATCCCACATCCCAATAGTAGTCCAGGACCCTGTAGCTGCAAGACAAAAAGCCTTGCAGCACCCCAGGTGCATATGGTCTGGGTACCTGCCAGCAGTAGTCAAGCTGCAGAGGCCACAGTGTTGATTCCATACAGACAAAGTCCCGATGTTGTGTCCCTGCCATCTCAACCCACCAGAGAGGCAAGCTGCCCACACCAACTCTAGCTTGAGGCGGGGGGAATCCATGCTGGGGTCTGGCTGGCAGGGTACCTGGCTCTGGCCACTGAGATGTGGTGTGCAGGAGCCAGGGTCAGGCTCCATGGGACTGTGCCCAATCACGTAGGCATGGGGATCCCTGGCTAGGTGTTCCAGAGCCAGGATTGGGCTCTCTGGGGCTGTAACTTAGCATGGGGGCATGGGAGTCCCTGGCTGGGTATGTGGGAGCCAAGGTCAGGATCCATGGGGCTGTGCCAAAACATAGGGCATGAGGAACCCTGGCTAAATGTGCATCAGCCACAGTCGGGCTCCTTGGGACTGTGCCTGAGCGCGAGACTCTCCTGGGCTCAGTGCCAGGTACGTGTTTACATTGTGGGGTGTTTCATGATGGGGTGCGAGATTTCAGCTTCAGCATTGCATCAAACATGCTGTAATAAAACTTGGCATTGCCATTTTTTGATTTACTATGAAATTACTTTGTGGAGAGAGCATGTTGGAAAATGGGATTTTTTTTCACATTTTTTTTTTTTATCGTCCAACTCAGGTAAGTAATAGTCATCCTAAAACCAAAAATATTTGGTACCAAAAACATCTGCGGCCAAAGAAGAGAAGAATGTTGAAGAAAGCAGACACTTTCTGTGAAAAAAATTCTGAGAAAAGTTTAAACAGAAAAATTTTACTAACTCTGCTTTTGAATCTGGGATCTGGACTCCCCTGGTATTCTAAAATCTTGCTCTACCAACCTGGATAAATTCACATATGCATAGAATGTAAGGCTAGAAAGGAGAAGACAAAAGTACAACTCACCCCTGAACTGTAATAATAAACATTATCTAGTCTAACTTCCTGCATAACAGCCCACTGGAATTCATCCAGTAGTTAAAGCTAATAACAGGTTGAAGTAGAATATATATGTTAGAGAGGACTATATACGAGAATCTGTACTAAGAAAAAAATACCTGGTTCAAGTAAATACTAGTTCTTTATAGATCGATAGGGCCCAGAGGCCAGAGTCCCATTGCACCAAATGCAATACAAACATCCTGAATAGGCAAACCCAGTCTTGAAAAGGTTACAATCTTAAGCAGCTTGGAGTAAATAAGGTGTCAGAGTCCAGAGTGTAATGGTGAAATAATACATATACATTAATACAGCAACACTGACTTTAATAGAGCTATGCTGATGTATACCAGTTGAGAATATAGTCCAATGAGCATGCCTTATCTTGAAATAAATAGTAAAAACAAGTGTTGTACACTTTAGCAGTTCTTGATTTAAAAAAAATAATTTCTGAAACCAAGACTGTATTAGAAAGTTTTAAGAAAAATATCTGAAAGGTATGTGCATTTAATTTATCTAAAACAGTAAATAAAAAGTAGTACACAGGTAACAAAGGCTCTTGTTTGATGTCATAAATAGCTGTTAGCTGTAGTTACGTTAAATGTTGGAAATGAAGCATTGCCTAAAGGGTAACATTTGGTCTAATGTCTTCTGTTCCAAATGAACTGCAAAATAATCTGCCTATTTTGTTAACAAGAGGGTCAATGCTAAAGGGCAGGCATCAGTAGGAGGTAGCAAAATCACCTGGAACTATGATTCAGGCAAGTGACTACATAAACTGAAATCAGATTGACATATCTGTTGTAGACTGTTCGGACGGAGCATCTGGAAATAAGCACCCTAAATAAAAAAATGTGTTGGGAATGGAAACACATATATGAAGGTCTTGAATAATTTATGGAAAATTCCTGTAAAATCAAATATAAAATAATTATCTGTACATAGTATTTATGATCCAATATATACAATGTAATACAAAATATTATACCTGTTATAGACTCTGGGGCGATTCAAAAATCCTTCTAATTTTTATCACCTTTAAGAATAATTTCTATAAAACCTTTATACTTTCTGTATACCTCTACTGAACTATGCCATAAATAATTGTTTAAAAACAGTGCTGTCCAACTTTCAAGCAGCCAGGGGCCACACACCCCCATGGCCTGCACTAGCAAGGGCTGCACACCACACAGGCCATGCCAGAGCAAGCCATAGGCCCCTGGGATGTGCAAGTATCTTCTTCCTCCCACCCTTCCTCCCCCAACCACACAGTCTTGCATCCACATTACATTCCCCACGCTGTATGGCACTACCTTTCTCCCTGGGGCAGAGCAGGAAGCAGCATTCAGAGGCGGCGTGGGGGAGCCCAGAGCCCTCAGCTGCTGTTGCAGCTGCAGTAACGAAGGGGACTGAGTAGGACCCTAGTGGCCACAACTTAACCACTCATGGACCACATGAACCCATAGGCCACCAGTTGGACAGCTCCGATTTAAAGATAAAGTATATTATTCTGATTAAAATAATAAATTGGCTACTGTTTCCTCTGACAACATTTGTTGGCCATGGAGTAATTTTCAAAATAGCCTGGTATGTAGGAGAAGTAGATTGCTGGTATACCGGATGCACCAGCTTGCTGAATACCTACATACATTTCTGTTTATTCTTTCTGTCTTATTCTAGTCTCTTCTCTCTCAAAACTGCTTTCAGAATACATGGAGGCAATATGGCTATAATGCCAAAGTGATCTGGTTCCAGATTAGAGATGTGAAAGTTTAAATGGTTAAATGATTCAATGGTAAGTATATTTATATCATCAATGCATTACAGTTAATGTTTAGTGCCGGACACAGTCCAGAAGGGAAGGGAAGGGAAGGGAAGGGAAGAAGCAGCAGTGCCCCAGGAAGGCAGCTAGTCGCAGCATGCAGCTCTGCCTCCACTGCACTGCTGACTTAGGAGGGAGGGAGGAAGGGTGAATGAGGAGAGGGTGGAGAGGGGACTAGTCTCAAGACACAGGTGCTAGATATGTGTTATTGGTTAGCCATTTAACCAATATCATTACAGGAGTTTAAACGAGTAATTATTTAAACAATATTTACATTGCTATTCCAGATATAACAGGGTGGAGCACAACACTCCCATCTTTTTTATTTTTGATCATTTCAAAACTAATTGTAAAAAACAGATGGGAAATATAGGCTGTTTTCTGAGCTGGCAAAAAATAACACTGTCCTGATATGAAGAGGCCAGGAAAAGTGTGCTGTCTAGGCCCAAAGTTTGCAAGACGTCTACCTGAGGTTAGATTGTTATTCAGTGTCTCAGTAACAACAGGGCTAATTGGTACTCTTGTCCTCTCTGCTTTTGAATGATGAGGCATATTGCGGCTTCAGTCAAATTGCTGGTTGATTCTTTCATGAGCTGAAAACATACTCAATAATTTAACCATTTGGGTTTGGCTAAATTAAAAACTGTATATCAGTAAATGGTTTTAATGGGTCATCAGCTTACACAGCAATCTAACATTAAAGTAAGAAATTGTTTTCATGTTTATGAGAAACCAACACACAGTATTTAAGGTTTTAACTAATAAGAAACTATTAGTATAATAGTACATGAAAGCACTGGCCCATTATTTTCATGCATCCCTTTCTTGCACTGAAGATATCATTAGCTGTAATCTCTAATTAAGGATTTGTTTCTATTACTGTATGTCCTACCTCCCAGACAAGAAAAAGCCACAGACTGAGAATGGAAAAAAACAACTTGAAAAAGGTCTAAACCTGAAAGATAACTTAGCCCATATGGGAATGGAAAAGGTTAAGACCTAAACAAATTAAGTTGGTAACCATTATTGCATCTGGAAACATCTGTGTTCAGTGCGCACTGACAAGTCTTGATCTTGCAGACAACACTGCATGAACTAAATCAGTGGGTCCAGTACTTTGTGTTTTTTCTAAGGAAAGATGGATTCATTTTTTAATTCTGAGCTCATCCAAACAATGTAGGTTTGGAAGCCTGACTTCAAATTTATTAATCTCTTTTCAAGAGAGACTGAAAATAAGGAGCAGAGGGAAAATCCACTGAACAGGAAAGTAAAAATGGCTCATAGGGTGTGTCCAGACAACCCCAGGGAACCAAACTTGTCCACGCACAAGTAGCAGCAGTGCACCCTGCACCACCACTACTTGTCCCCAGGGAATGCCCATGCCACACATGCTTTGCCATGCAGCAAGTTGCCCCAGATGGGGTAGGGAAGGCTGGGGCCAGCACTGAGCTGGTCCCATCAGCCTTACCTGGGGTCATGGGGCTTCCCAGGGCTGCAGCCCTGCCAACTTTGTCAAGCAGAGCCTGGCTGGCAGCAGAGTGTGGCTCCGCATGGCCTGGCTCTGCTTTTTAGCAGCATGCACTGCCTGAGCAGGCGTTGCTCCAGTTTTCCTTTCTGCATTTTTTTTTTACCCCTGGATATCCAGGGGTCAAAAAAACCCATGGAAAAAAAAACCTGGCACAGCGCGCACTTGGGTAGTGTGCCTTTGCAGCATGGAGAACACCAGACTCTGCAGTATATGGTGCTGCAGACATGTTTGCAGCACCACATACCACACAACTGCACTCATCTGGACATGCCCACAGAGAGCACATAGAGTGAAAAAATATAGTGACCAACTTGAACAGAACTTTAATGGTACCAAGTGCTGACTTTAACATAAAATCCTGTCCCTTTTCCCTAATAATGGGTCTATAATTTTATTTAGATAAAAATACATGTTTTTATTAATAACCTAATGACCAGACTTTCACAAGGATGTATATACCATCCTAGATTAACATTCTCAGGGATCACACAAGTATCAGTTTATGTACCTGGTCATTTCTAACTCTTGCCCCAGATCACTCTTGGAAAGCAAGTGGTTTAAATTAGAGGTTGAAAGTCAACATGGTCAGATTCGGTCTGTAAACCCCAAAATAATGTGAGAGGTTCACAAAACACAAAACTCCAATGGGATCACCATCCTGGATTTTTTTTTTGTCCTTCTTTAAAGGAAGAAATTAATACTGATGTTCTAGATTATCAGTAGAATATTTGTAAGAAGATCCTTATTATTAAGCAGATACAGTAGCCTCTGTCAAGGTTGCAAATACCTTCAATTACAAAGCCCTCTTGTAATGCCTTCCTCACAAGTTTCCCGGTAATTTTGACTTAGAGATCAGTTATCTGAAATTTTCCATACTCTTAAGTATATGAAGAATATCTTCACAGGACACATCTACATGTGCAATTAATGTGAAGCACTAAACTCCGGAGTTTATTTGCTGGAGTTTATTGCTCCCAAGCACACTGTTTAAATGTGTGCCTGGGAGCAATAAATTCGGGAGCAATAAACTCCAGCATTTATTGCTGTTTGAATGTGCACCTAGAAGTACAGCACGTTGAGCCGGGTCGGAGCAGTTCCAGGTGGCAGGGTGGCCCAGGGGTCAGCCTGCCAGCCCCAGGCTGCTCCCCCTAGCCCAACATGCTGTGGAGGGGCTGGCTGGGGCACAAGGGTGCTTCAGTGCTGGGCTAGCCATCGGGTAGCCCCCACACGCTCATGCCCCAGCCAGCCAGGGAAGCATCTACATGCGCGCTGCTGTGGAGTTTTTTAAATTAGCTTACTCCAGGCTAATAGGAGAGCACATGTAAATGCCAAGATGTTTTCTGTGCAGCCAATTAATCAATGCATAGTATATGTCTCATGTAGATGTGCCCACAAAATCTGAAGAAAATCTATAAATCTGGTTTTGAATTATAGGCCATTAAGTTAGCCATTTGAAATGTTGATTTTTATCTATTATTTTTCTCTTCCTTTAGCTCAGAAAAATTATTTGTTAATACCTTTCAAACATCCCACAAAGCTTAAATCTCCTTGAAAGCTTATATAACAGCTATGCCATTGCAAGTGATTTTTTTAACTACTTTTTTTTCAGTGAAAGATAAAATACAGAGCTCACATTGTTGGGCATTTGTAGATTTAAATAAACCCAATGAAATAAAGACAGTTGAAGTCAAAAATATTAAAGTCCTACTTAGGCATCAGTAGAGTGATCAGTCAAGAATACAGAAGTTTCCCACTGTAGCGAAGTTTCCCAGTGGTAGCAAAGATCACCACAAGAGATTCATCAACATAGGAGATATTGGTCATAGCTACAAATTTCAGATAATTGCAACTAGCTCACAACATGAATAAAATATTCATCTTTCTAGTCTACAATCTTAATTTCACCATCAAACCCAAAGCATAACTGAATACAGGGATTAAATCTATAGGTGCATCTACATGTGCACTTCACTGTGGAATAGACTAATTAGTTCTGCAGTAAAGCATCACCATCTACACATGCGCCAGTATTAGGGCACAATAAACTCATTAACTCGGTCATAAGATAGTCGGGGACAGTACTATCTTACGGCAGAGTAAGTAACTGTGCTGAAACGCACATGTAGATGGTGACAGGGATTGCTTGGGACACAAGACTCCTAAAGGTCAGGGGCTCCCTGTCACCTAGCTACACAGCTCCACCCTCTCATCACACTCATGCCCCAGCCTGGCTTCACTACCCAGAGCCCGGGGAGCTCCCAAGCTCCCTGCCAACCTGAGGCTGCTCCACCCTGGCTCAAACTACTGCCATCCTGGGCACACATGTAGATGCTGTGCCTGGTAGCAGTTTCCTCTAGCTCAAATAGGTCCAGGATTTATTGTGTTGCATTAATTGCATGTGTAGCTGCACCCAGAGTCACCCAAAAAGAGTCTTGTTTAAGAAAATTACAGACTACATCCACCTAAGATGTTCCTCATTGTTATTGTAAAATCATCAGTTGACATTGACAATATAGACAGGTCCCATAAATCTTCTGTCTCAGACCTACCTACTAGGGGTATGTGAAATAGGCTGTATTCAATTCAGATTCAGCCCAAATTGGGGACAATGATTCGATTTGTTGATTCAGATCACTGTCCCAATTCAATTCGGCTGAATCCGAATCTGAAAATTTGATGCTGATTTGGAGAATCAGCAATTCGAGCATAGACACAGCTCTAAATGTTTTTTCTACATACCTCGAGGTACCAGGCATGGCTTGTGAAAGCTGTGATGCTGGGGCGAATGGAGCATCCCACAGGAGCATGTGGCGGGGCGGGGGTGCTGCGTGCTCAGTGGCAAACCTGGAAGCAGACTGGAACTACTTCCAGTCCCCTTCCGGGTCCACCACTGAACATGCTGGGCCCCACCACCCCCGCCCCCGCACATCCTCTGGCTCAGCAATCTGCCATGGGGGGACCGCAGGTACCTCCACAGACCCAGGAGGCACCAGTTGCTGGTGCCAGGGGAGCACAGGGGCAGCGGGCCTGCGCACTCCCCAGCAGACCCAGAAGTGAACCGGAAGTGCTTCTGGTCCACTTCCGGGTTTGCTGCCGAGCGTGCTGGGTACCTCTCCCCCCCACCCCCAATGCTCCTGTGGGATGCTCCATCCGCCCCACCATCGCAGCATTCACAAGCTGCATTGTACCTTGAGGTATGTAGAAAAAACTTTGAAAGCTGTGTCTATGTCTAAATTGTCAAATCTCTCCGAATCGATTTGAAGGGTTCTGATTTGATTCAGAGATTAAAGAGTCTCCTGATTCAATTCAGATTCAGAGATTCAGCCACTGACTCGGGCCAAATCTCCACCAAATTAAATCAGCTACTGAAGCTTCGCACGGCCCTACTGCCCACTATCCTCACCTCACATTTTTGGAAGGCCCTTGTGGTGAGTCTAAGCACAAAGCTGGTTCAGCACATTTCTGGGCCTCCCATCTTCTCACAGTGTAGTTGTGGAGGACTTATACACTGCAAGATTGAGGTTCAGGATGTCATTCACTTCTTTCCCACCGTTTTACTTCTGGCCATTCTACACCTATCTACACCTATACCTTCCTGAGCTAGTGACCTGCTGTGATGTACTACAGGTTTTATTGTAATAAATTTCTGTGTAAACTATGTTTTTTGCAATGATGTTGTATGCCTTGATTTCCCCCTGGCTAATATATACAGTAGAAAGGAATGGATTGAAGAAACAGTGAAGAAAAAGATCTGCCTACCTAAGGAATAAGACAAGGGGGTCCTTTAGCACTGATATAGTATTGAATAGCTTTGTGGGCATATCAATTAAAAGTGATATGTCTAGAGGAGATGGAAATAAACATGACAATGAGGGAAGCGGGCGGTGCAGGCTGAACAAATAGGCTCCAGAGAGAGCCTGGAGATTGAGATGAGTGAACAGCTCTGGATATTTGGGGCTCAGGACCTAGAAAGTCTGAAAGGGGAACAGCTGTGTAACTTTGGGGTGCTCAACACTGTGTGGGCTGGACTGGAGACAGAGGGACTGTTTAAACCCATTGGTAGTAGGGGCAGAGGCTGGGTGGCATTGGCCCCATTAAACCCCTTTACTGAAGAGATTGTTTGTTTTGCTGCTGAAAACTTAAGGTTGCACTTGGTCTCCCCAACAGGAGGTAAATCCCTTCACTCAGAAGCAAAACCAGATGCTCGCTAATTGAGTCAGTCATGGAGTACCAGGGAAAGTGAGAAACCAAAAGGCCAGGATCTGGGGGTGGGAGAAAGCCTGGGCTACCCACCTGCTCTAGAACCCATGCCTGGGCTGGTTTTAAGGGGTACCTGCAGAGGCCAGACAAGGCCAAAGCAAGCAGCTCCTTCGGAGGCTGCTCTGTGACACCTGTCCAATATCTTCCAGCTGGTAGAGAGAGAATCTGCAGTTGGCTAATAGCTAAAGATTTTCCTGACACCTACCTATCTCATGAATCATAAACAAATTCAGTGAGAGCTACAAAAAAACTGTGAATAGGTAGGTGGTAATCTGGGGACACGGTGGAGACTACCAAGTGAACTCAAGCATGTGCGTAGATTCTTAAGTTGTTCCCAGCCTTAGAGAATTCTATTGAATTCTAGTGAGGAAAGTTTTCAGTTCATGTTGGGACCTGTGATGCACAAGGACAGTTCATATACAAGAACTCACCCATTCTTAACTCTATCCCAGACTATAGGATAGAGGATATAGTTAGGGAGCTGCTGGAGGGGCTGGATGTTTTTAAGTCAGCCGGTCTGGATGATCTCCACCCTAGAGTTCTAAAGGAACTGGCCAGGGTCATTGCGTGTCCCCTGGCGCAGCTTTATGAGCACTCATGGTGCTTTGGAGAGGTGCCGGAGGACTGGAAGAGGGCCAACGTGGTTCCCATCTTCAAAAAGGGGAGGAAGGAGGACCCGGGAAACTATAGGCCAGTCAGTCTTACCTCGATCCTGGGCAAGCTGTTCAAGAAAATTATTCTGGCACACATCCAGGAGGGGCCAGCAGGGAAATGCATGCTCAGGGGCAACCAGCACGGGTTCATCAGCGGCAGGTTGTGTCAGACCAACCTGGTGGCCTTCTACGATCAGGTCACTAAATCATTGGATGCAGGGGTAGCAGTGGATATAGTCTTCCTGGACTTCCGGAAGGCTTTCAACACTGTCTCTCACCCCGTTCTCATTAGGAAACTGGGGGACTGTGGCGTAGACACCCACACAGTCCAATAGGTCGCCAACTGGCTAGAGAGCCGCACCCAGAGGGTGGTAGTGGATGGGTCCTTCTCAGCCTGGAAGGACGTGGGCAGTGGGGTCCCGCAGGGCTCGGTCCTCGGCCCCGCCCTGTTCAACATCTTCATCAGTGATTTGGATGAGGGGGTGCAAAGCACCCTGTTCAAATTTGCTGATGATACCAAGATGTGGGGGGATGTGGG
>NW_005842205.1:1430205-1431188 GCF_000455745.1 Alligator sinensis | reverse complement strand
CAGGGGGTCGGACTAGATGATCTGCCTAGGTCCCTTCCGACCCTAGAAACTATGAAACTATGAAACTCAGAAATCAAAGGGAGATAAATTACCACACCTTTTTAGGGTAGATTTCTTGATGTCAAGTTATACCATCTTTTCAAATAACTTTCCTTGGATTTTTGTACACATGCTTCTGCCGCAGCGCCAAGCATTTTTAAAAGTGCTCGGGGACTGTGGTGCATACATTTGTATTCACAGCAAAATTCACATCTGAGCTAAGAAAATGGCAGCGGTTCACTTTTGAACTAAAACACATCAAAGGTGTTTTAGTTCAAATGCACACCACCGCATGTTCAAATGCACATGCACCGCCATGTATATGTGACATAGCGCCAGGCACGTCAGCTCACGTGCAGAGCAGACTCGATTAATCTGGCATGATCTAGATTTCTGATATGTCAAAGCAGAAAAAAGTATGTGTATAAACACCCATTATTTATTAACAGAATATCTTGTTGAAGGTGGTGAGACAGAACTGTTCTTGCAGTATCATACATCTAAGTCACAGTCACACATGTAAACTTTGGGGCTTCCCTAATCAAATCTGGCATGGTGCATGTTTTGTTAACCACTGGCTTGCATTCATAACATAAAAGAAGACAGACCATATCTTGTTTGTCCTCCTATAGCCCCTGTGCTCAGCTTTTCCCTGGGTCCTTCCCTGCTCCTTCCTAGCATGGAGGAAAGCGGCCCCTCGCCCACCCCGTGGCTAGTGCTCCCTGCTGCAGCCACTCGCAGCCCATACAGGTCTGTCTGGAGCAGGTACAGGCAACCCCAGGTGGGCTGAAAGTGGCTGGAGCACAGGACACAGGGCACAAGGTGGGCAGGGGGCCACTTTCCCCACCCCCCCAGGCTCAGCATCAGCTTCTAACCTGGCCCTGCTGCCAGCCTGGGCCCCACACCAGTTCCAGCCTCACCCATCGACAGCAGCTGTGGCCCCT
>NW_005842205.1:1419804-1430094 GCF_000455745.1 Alligator sinensis | reverse complement strand
TGGCAAGCAGGGGGGCTGCAGCTGCTGCCACCTCATGCAGCCCCAATGGGTGAGCTCGGAGCCGGTGTGGGGCCCAGGCTGGCAGAGGGGGTGGCTTACAAGCTCACCCCATGGCCGGCACCCCATGGCTGGCACCCCACACTGCAGTCACTTGCAGCACACATGGGGCTTCCTGTGCCTACTCCAAACAGCCCCGCGTGGGCTGTGAGCAGCTGCAGCAGGGAGCGCCAGCCAAGGGGCGGGTGAGAGGCCGCTTTTCCCCGTGCTCAGCACTAGCTTTTTCCCTGCTGGAGGTCGTGGCTGTGCGCTACCCCCAACCTGTACCGCAGGGCTGGGGGGTACTGGGAGTGAGTGGGTGGGGAGCACGGGGCCTGCACCAGTGTCCCCTGGTCAGTGCCAGCGGGGCCCAGAACAGGGCGGCAGGAGCGCAGGGTCCCAACCGGCAGGGGCTCTAAGGAGCCAGGCCAGCTCCCCCCCAGCCCGGCTCCACAGACCCCTCCCAGCCTGCGCCCTGGTCTGGGCCCCACAGGTGCTGGCCCTGAGACATTGGTCCCAAGACGGTGACCAGGGGGCGGGGCACCTGTCAAGGGGCAGGGCTACCCATGTGGCCCTCGACAGCCTGCCAAAACTGGGTATGCGGCCCTCCGCCTGAAATAATTGCCCACCCCATGCATAGACTATGTATTTTTCTACATTTCTGTTTCACATGGTATCTTATCCTTCTTCTGATGATCCATGGGGGCAGAGGTCCCAGGCCTGATCCAACAACCTATCACCTCAAATGACCACACTCTCTCAATATCATCAATATCTACCTGGATTTCTCTATATATATATATAAATGGCAAAATATTCGGTATGGAAATGCCTCCTGAGAGTTATTGCTTGGATATATCTTGTCTCTATTTCTCTCTATGGACCAAGCTCCCCAGCTAGACTCTACATGCTATGATTTGTCTTCTTGTTCAGCTAACATGGTAACCTAGAAGCCTTTAGAAAAAATTATTTTGGAAAGGTAAATTTTGATGAAGAAATTCATTTGAAACATTTGAGCACTGTGTCTTTTAAAAGTACATGAATTGTTTTCTATAGCATTTATAACATCAGCTAAATCACAAAAAAGTACATTGTACTTATTTACTATTTGAGATTAAATATAAAAAAATCTCCCCCTGTATGAGAAGACATACTGGGAGCATCTACATGAGATGCTTTACTGAGCAACAGAGCTAATTATTATGCAGTAAGCATCCACGCCAACACATGCAGATGCTTACTGCACAGTAATTGGTTCTAATTATGAGTAAATTTGTTCCCTGCAAATGCAAGTAGCAAGTTTACTCAAGATTACTTACTGCACAGTAGCATATGTAGTACAGTAGACACCCGACCAGGAGCAAATGTGCTCCTGTTCAGCCGGGCAGCAGGAAGCAGGAGATTGCTTCCTGCCCCCAGGAGATGCCTGCTGCCAGGGTAAGCTCCACCACTGGAGCCCAGGACGGGTCAATGTCCCGCTACCCTGGCAGCAGGAAGCTCCCAGCCCTCACTGTGCAATCAGGGGACCCAGCTTAGAGATCCTTCTCTCCCAGCACCAGCTTTGTGGTCATGGGGCCGGCAGCGGGACATTCTTCTCTCCCAGGGTCTCCCAGCACCAGCCCTGTGACTGCAGAGCTGCCACTGGGAGAGAAGGCTCACCCACCCCGGCCCTGTGACTATGGGGCTCGAGCTGGGAGAAAAGAATCTCCCTATGCTGGCCCTATGACTGCAGGGCTGATACTAGGAGATAAGGATCTCCTGGCCCCATGATCGCAGAGAAGGGGCTGGAAGTTCCCTGATGCTGGAGCAGAGGGACATTGTCCCTGGCTGAGTTCCAGTGGCAGAGCCCACCCTGGGAGCAATGTTCCAGCCCCTACCAGGAGACAGGCCCCTGGGCTCTGGCCCCTGGGCTAGTACCCAAGAGAAGCCTAGTGCTCCCCCTGGCTGCTGCAGGGACCTGTTGCATGGCTGTAGGGAGCAGGAGCAATCTGCTGCTAAAAGCAACAAATCTGCTCCTGCATCCCCACATGTGTACACACGTGCCCAGGGGAATTTACTCTTGATTTGCTTACTTGAGAATAAAATGGTCCCAGATTATTTGCACATGTAGATACACCCACACACAAGCCAAAAAATTTCATCTGGTGAGTACCCAACTGGGTCTAGTCTAATCTGTCTAGGTTTTTATACCATGCTCATCACTGCAGTATTTGAGTATTTGACTTTAAGCAACTTGAGTAATAACTGCCACATTTTTTTTTCTCCAATACCCTCTCCAGAGGAAAAGTAGGTGCAATGGAGTCTTTTTAGGAATTTTTTTGTTGCAGCATATATATTTACATATGTAACTTAGAAAAGTCTGTGTGTTTCTTAGAAAAGTGAAGGTCAAAGAAATGTGTCTTAAACTTAGGTCAGTGGTGAAGTTTGTGATGGTTTCTAGTTTCTGAACAAGTTGGGTTCCTCCTTTCCTGTACAGAGAAGCTTTTTCCCATTGTGTCATAGAGGAAAGCTGTTGATTACAATCTTCAGGCACCTATACATGTGCAGCAAGGCTGCTCCGACATGCTGTAAATACAGCGCACCCTCCCACCCCTACTCCCAGAGCATGTGTATAAATGCCCTTCATCAACAAGTGTCTTTAGCTATTATGGAACCAGGTCACTAAGCATTTGGAAGCTAAGGGCTGAGGTTTCAATTTCTGTGTGTTTGCAATACACAGAGCTGATAAGGAGATGTACAGCCACCATCAGCAGTAGCTGGAGCTTGCAAAATGCTAAAGGTTTTGTGTCCAGGTATACAGTATTGCTGTAGTTCAGCCAAAAGGAAATCTACACACAAGAGAATCTCCAATGATTTCAGTGGTTTTACTCTTTTTTTCTAACGTTAAGCATGTGTGCAGCATTTGGGGTAATAATGCTGAAATGATAAGGATGAAACTTTTACTTAAATTATACAATACAAATAAAACTAGATCTTCATCACAAGAGGAAGACACCTGGAAATGAAAAGGAAAAGAAGAGGGATCGCAATGAGTGCATTGCAGGCAATACGTGACACTGAACTTTCAACACAAAGGTGTATGAATAGGCCCATATTTGCACATCTAAACATTTTGCTTCACTATCAAAGACTGAAATAGCTATGCAAGACATTTTGGAAACAGAAAAACTGATCCAAATATGTAAGTTCAAAAGCTCTTTAAGAATGAATGAGTCAGACTGGATAGGTTAACAAGATTGAATTGCAACCTAAAATTTGAACTTTTTTAGTACTTTTAACTAGTTTGGTTAACTAGCCTGCATATTTGTTTTTCATTTTCACATGCCTTTAAATTTTATTTCCTTCTATTGTCTGCTTCTAACCTCAGGGGCTAGAAATCATGTAAAACAGGCTCTCTCCTGAGGTTTTTTACATTTTTTGGTTCTGGACAAACATACAAAACAATTTCCTTCCTTCTTACCTTCTCAGAATTACAATTTTAGTATTTTCCCATTTTTATCTCAGGGAAAATCAGGAACTACAGAGACAATTGAGGTAACATGTCAGACTGAACTTCACCCTATTGGTCATGTCTACACGAGATGCTTTACTACAGCTAAGCCTAGTTTACTGCACAGTACAGGCACACATCTACATGTGCATGCCCTTACTGCACAGTAAAAATGGCTCATCCTGACAAAAACTGATACCTGCAAATGCAGGTATCAAATTTAGACACAATTAGTTAAAGCACAGTAATGCGCATGTAGACCTGACCCAACACAAATTTTAGTGCTGGGTCTGCCCAGCCACTAGGGGGCCACCCTGAGCACAGCCCCAGGGATCCTGGCTAGCCACCTCTCCTGCCCTAGGGCTGGGCTGCTCTGTGGTAGCCCCTAGCTGCAGGATATAAAAGCCTGTGTCTATTTTGTGCTCTGAGGCACACACACACGGACCTTGGAGCACTGCCAGCTCTGCCTAGGACCTGGGCTGCCTCTGCCAATCCTGTCCCCTAGGCAGAGCTGCTGCTTGGCCACAGATGACTGTTATAAAAGGCTGCAGCCTGCTGTATCCCCTGCCCAGCCTTGAGATCCCCCCAGGATTGCTGCCTGGCTGTCTCTGTGATGCTCACCCCCAGCAGTGTCTCCTGTGTTTGCAGGTGCTGTGGCACATTTGCCTTTGCCTTGTGGCTCCCACTCTCTGGCCCTACCCCGCTGCTGAACAATCCTGAGTGCTTCCCAGGGCTGGCCACACAGAGACAGCTGCACGGGGGCCCAGAGAGCTGGCACCAGATGCACCACCATGTCCTCCCCTTCAAGGACCAGCCCTGCCCACATGTGCATGTCCAAGCCTTCCACCTGGGGCCCCAACTGGCAACAGGAGATTGGTGACCTCATGGCCCTCTGGAAAAATGCAGAGGTTCAGAGACAGTTCACGCATGGTGGGCGCTCGAAAACCTATATTTATGAGGCCTTGCTGGGCGGCATGTGAGAGCTAGAGCACTCCCAGATGGTGCAGCACTGCCACATAAAAATCAAGGCCTTGTGGGCACACAGGATGGCCATGATCAACAACAATTGCCAGACTGGTCATGCCCACAAGACCATGCCCTTTATGTGACAGCTGACCAACATTTTGGCACCTCACCCAGGCCACAACCCTGCAGTTTACACCAGCAGGGACTGCCTGCCCAAGCCCCCACCCTGCCCTGACCCCTCTAGTGGTGAAACCTTCCTGTAGGAGGGGCCCTCAGGTGTTCAGCACCCCACTCCACCCACCTGCACAGCTGCTGCACCCACTACCAGCTTGGGGTGTCCTGGCCAGCAGCTGCCTTATGAGCTCAGCATCCCCAGACCCCACCACAAGGAGCAGCCGGTCATGACACCACCAGACTCCAGAAGTACCAGCTCCTCCTGCGGGGGGGCGCGGAGGGGCCAAGCTGAGCGCCAGCCCACAGCACACTGAGGGCTGAGGACACTGGGCATAGCCAGAAGACATTGGCAATGGGGAAGCCCGCACTGAGCCACCCGCCTCGCCAGCCCCAGCTCTCTCACTGAGGAGACAGCCCTAGCCACCCCTGCCCCAACCCCTGCTCCCCTCCCAAATCAGACTGCCCACACTCCCCTGGCCCTTGGTTCCCCCTCCACAGCATGCAGAGAGGCAGGATATGGTTCAAACCTTTATTAAACAGTCCATGTCCCTGAAGCTGGGTGGCCACAGGCCTCTTACACACCAAGGAAGGCACTGATAATGGCAGCAATGTCCTCCTCAGGAGTGAGGGGCTGGGATGTGCAGCACAGCCACAGGTAGTCCTCCAGGTGGCAGGAGAGGTTGTGGGGGAGCCTGGGCTTGCCCCGCATGCCACTGAAGCTCAGAATCCTAAACAAGGACTGCAGGTGTGCCCAGGGCACCAGGAGGATCAGCAGCAGCAGGGCATACTGGCTTGGGCACCCCTCAACCTGCACAAACAGCTCATCGCACACCACCTGGGGCACACACAGCAGGGGCATGCTTGAGGCACAGCAGTGGTGCAGTGGGGGGCTGGCCCCAGGGTTTCTCTCTGGAGAAGCCCCCAGTGGGGGGAGGGGGGAGGGCACAGTCAGCTCTTTGCCCCAGTTGTCAAGGAGCCCCCCATGCCCCGAGCCCAGGTGCCATGGGCTGGGCAGCAGCACAGCAGAGCAGGGGGCCTGCAGAGGCAGAGGCAGAGTGGGGGAGTGGGGACTGGAGCCACAGCAGTAGGTGCTACCAGCAGCCTAGCCTGCTCTGCTCTGGGAAGGAGGCAAGGTAAGTAAGCTGCCTGCAGCCAGCACCCAGCAGCCCATGAGCCCCAGGATCACCAGGAGGATCAGCAGGGATGGGGTACTTGGCCACTAGCCACCTCAGCCCAGGCCTGCCTGGCCAGCTTACCATGGTTCCTGGGCACCCATGCATGGCTGACCCCCAATCTGAGGCCGGGCAGCATACAGCCCCCGGGGTAGAGCATTTTATCTATGAAATGTTGCAAACTCTCAGAAAAGGCTTCTGTCTCTTGCCTCTGCAGGGCCAAAATCTGGATGTGGGGGAGACCCCACCAGCCCCAGTGGGGATGCAGGCTCTGAGTTCCTGCCACCCAGTGCTAAAGCCATCCGGATATGGCTAAACCATATGGGACAACTGACAACTGACACCCAGGAAAAAGCCAACCTGCTTAATGGGTATTTTGTGTCAGGTTTTCACCGGTCCCAAGGGACAGCGTGCTCAATATGGTATGGGAAGGCTAGGGTGAGGGAGAATTATTAACCTTCATCATAGACCATGTGAAGAAATACCTTGAGAGCCTGGACACCTTCAAGTCAGCTGGCCCAGACAGTTTACACCCCAGGGTACTTAAGGAGCTGGCAGTCATCACAGCTCAGCCACTGGCATGGATCTTCGAGAACTCTTGGCGCTCTGGTGAAGTGCCCAAAGATTGGAAGAAGGCCAATGTGGTGCCTATCTTCAAGAAAAGGAGAAAAGTAGATCTGGAGAACTACAGGCCCATCAGCTTGACCCCTATCCCTGGGAAGATCTTGGAAAAAACTATCAAAGAGATCATTCTTGACAAACTAGCTAGCTGATGGCAACATCCTGAGGGACAGCCAGCACAGGTTTGTTGTGGGTAGGTCTTGCCTGACCAATCTCATCTCCTTCTATGACCAGGTGACACCTGGACAACGGAGAAGAGATTGAAGTCATATATCTTGATTTTCAAAAATCCTTCGACTTGATATCCCATGATCATCTCGTAGAAAAACTGGCCAACTGCAGCCTTGGCTACATCACAGTCCACTGGTTAGGGAATTGGCTCTGAGGTTGGACCCAGAGAGTGGTAGTTGACAGAAGTCAATCATCTTGGTGTGCCGTGACCAGTGCAGTCCCCCAAGGCTCCTTTCTTGGGCATATACTCTTTAACATGTTTATTAACAATACAGATATTAGTGCCAGAAGAGGACTGACTAAGTTCGCTGATGACACCAAACTTTGGGGTAAAGCGTCCACACCTGAGGATAGGCTGGTGATCCAGGCTGACCTTGACAGGCCCAGAAAATGGGCAGATGAAAACCTGATGGTGTTCAACACTGAAAAATGCAAGGTACTCCACCTTGGGAAAAAAAACCCTGCAGCATGCTTATAGACTCGGCAGGGCTATGCTTACTAGCACCACAGCTGAAAGGGACTTGGGGGTCATGATTGCCCACAAGATGAATATGAGCCACCAATGTGTTGTTTCAGCTGGTAAAGTGAGCAAAACTCTGGCTTGCATCTCTAGATGCTTCTCAAGCAAATCCCAGTATGTCATCCCCCTGCTGTATCGGCCTTGGTGAGGCTGCAGCTGGAGTACTGCATCCAATTCTGGACTCCACAATTCAAGGAGGATGTGGAGAAGCTTGAGAGAGTCCAGAGGAGAGCCACGCACATGATCAGAGGGCAAGAGAACAGGCCTTATGATGAGAGTCTGAGAGCTATGGGTTTTTCAGCCTGGAAAAGCACAGGCTCAGGGGGTACCTGGTGGCTGTCTATAAGTATATAAGGGGATCTGGGGGAATGCCTGTTCACCAGAGCACCCCAAGACATGACAAGGTTAAATGGTCACAAACTCCTCCAAGACCATTTCAGGCAGGACATAAGGAAGAACTTCTTTACTGTCCAAGCTCCAAAGGCCTGGAACAGACTGCTGCCAGAGGTGGTGCAAGCACCTACTCTGGACTCCTTGAAGAGACATTTGGATCTTTATCTTTCTGGCATCCTTTGACCCTAGCTGACTTCCTTCCCCTGGAGCAGGGGGCTGGACTCAATGATCTTCCAACGTCCCTTCCAGCCCTAGTGTCTATGAAATCTATGGATGTTTCAGTGGTGCACACTGGATAGGAGCATCCTGCTCCAGTGGCTTATGGAAGTGGTAGAGGAGCAGGAGGCATGAGCATAGGCCTGGTAGGCAGAGGACATCGCCCAGAAGACCGTCTGAGAGGAGGAGTGGGACCGGGTGCAGCAGGGCATGGATGGATGCCCTGGTGTGGGAGTTCATTGAGCTCCTCCAGCAGCAGATGGCCCTCAAGGCCCAGGTAGTGGAGGCCACAGACACCAACCACCAGACCCTGGACCCCATCCTGGGCCTGGCAGTCGTGTCCATGTCCCCCACTGCCGGCCCCCAAGACCCCTGGGTCCCGCTTGCCACCCCATAGCAGGCCTCTGCCTGGCCCTGGGAGGAGGTACTCTGGTACCTCCCACCCACTAGAGCCCCTGGTCCAGTCCCCATCCCAGGCCCCCTGCTACCTGCCTGGGCCCAGCCCCACTGCTTGCCCCAAGCCTATGCACCCAAGCAATCGGAGGTGCCAGGTGCAGCCCCACAAGAGGACACTGGCCCTGGACTCAGGCAATAAAATTTACAACAAGGTATACTCCTTTCAATCCAGTTATAGTCACTACTAAAGCCCTAAATAGCTATGTGGATTTTTAGTTTATGTTTGAGTCCTTCAAAAACGTTGTGGTTAATTTGCAAAGCATTACTTATTTTTCTCTAGATATTCATGCCCAGTCTACCTTATGTAGGAGGTCAGATTGTAGCTGTAATTTCTTCTTTCCTGTGTTCTTAATGTTGATGAATAGTTTTCATGCTTAGCTTGGAAGTTGAAAAGGGAGTTTTCCTGTGAGGCCCAAATGGGAACCAGTAATAATGCACTTAAAACAAAGGCAATGTAATGGAAAGGAAAGATGAAAGGACTTGTAAGAGACAGTGACAATTTATGGCAAAGAACCATGCCTTTGTGTTTTTCTCCCTTCGGAAATGAAGCTATAAATATTCACCTCCTAGTTTGCCTAATAGTTTGTTCACTAGGCCAGTGTATAAAATGGAGGTGGGAGAGCAGGATTAGATATAGATAAGGGCAGATTCTTTATTAAATTACACTGTGAATTAGGTGTAAATCCATTATGTCCAGTACAATGTCCAGATTTTTACCGGTGTAAAACCAATGACATAATGT
Source organism: Alligator sinensis (assembly GCF_000455745.1). Taxonomy (NCBI): domain Eukaryota; kingdom Metazoa; phylum Chordata; order Crocodylia; family Alligatoridae; genus Alligator; species Alligator sinensis. The sequence goes on along the minus strand of NW_005842205.1, from coordinate 1,421,077 downwards.
CAGAATCTGGCCTTCCAATCTACCATTGGATCAGTTTTTGACATATTTATTAAGGAAACTGCTATAATAGGTCCCAGAAAAAACAGGTTATAATAAACTATGGGCTAGATCCTTTACTCTGACAGTTTAAAGCAGCCCTTAAACTGTAGTCCATAAAAATCAGATGTAGTACAGAGTTGCTGTAGAAAATAAACAGTAATATGAATAACTGTGTAAGTATGAGCATTTGAAACTTAATAACTAAAAATTACATGACAAGAAAGGGCTGAAAGAAATACTTATTTGAGTAGATGAGCAGGATGTATTTATTTATTGTAATGGAAAGGTTTCTTCTTCTTTCATACGGTGTCAGATATCAAATCCTAAATGTATGAGCCACTGTCTGGTATTTTCGCTCAATGTGCAGATCCCATCTGGGTATTTGTAAAGATCGGAGCTTCTGATTAAGCGTTGTGCTGTTTGTTGGACATCCTGTTCACACAGAGGGCGGTCCAAGATGTTCATCTTGTGATGTGTTGGTTTGAAGTATTTGTATCCCGATCTGTCTCTCCAGCTTGACCCAGTGTCATGCCCAAAGGGGGATTCATTTGGTGTTGGTATAAAACACTGTAGGAATAGCGCTTACCTTTCCCAGAGGTTGTCCCACTCTGTTGCTGCCCAGAGGTTTGGTTTAGCACCCCCAGTCTCTACCAGGAATCCATGGGCTTCATGCACAAACAGGTTACAACTTTAAACCTCTAAAGCCTCCATCTGTTTGGATTGTCAGTTAACAGTTGATGGAGCAGGTGATTTTTGTCATCTCTTGCCTCTATTGCCAGTAATGATGTTAGGGTCTATCTTCTTATATCACTTGGTTTAATGCAGGGGCAGGCAACCTGCAGCTCCGGAGCCACATGCAGCTCTTCAGAAGTTATGTGTCTCCTTGAATCTTTGCCCAAGCACACGGTGACCAGCTTCCATAGCCATTACGTCACGTTGTGTGCTTGGGCAACGATTCAAGGAAATGCATATTAACATCTGAAGAGCCGCATGTGGCTCCAGAGCCGCAGGTTGGCCACCCCTGGTCTAATGCCTAAGAGTACAGGAAGTACATCTGTGTGTAAGTTGTGCAGATTGTTATGAGTCACAGCACACTGTTAAGCTTTTAAGATTGACAACTTCTGGACCATACAGGAGCACACAATTTAGCTGGGGCATATGCACTACAAGTGTGGTAGTTCTGAGCACTTTGAAGTTGGCACCCCATGTTGTGTTGACTAAACATCTTAAGACT
>NW_005842205.1:1382043-1419773 GCF_000455745.1 Alligator sinensis | reverse complement strand
CTGATCTGCTGAATGATGTTTATAGGTGAGGGAATCATCTAATGTTACTCCTAAGTAGGCTGGGGTGAACTCACAGGGACGGATGGTTGCCTACTCTGATATTCAGCATGTTTGTGGCTTGACCATTGTCCAGGCTGAAGAGTGAAGGTACTGATTTACTGATGCTCAAGTTTAAGCGCATTTATTGATGCTTAAGTTGTAGAGATAGTCAGCTATGAGTTTCATGTCAGTACTGTGTCTTTTCCAGTTCTGTCATATCTATTCCTTGGGCTACTATGGCACCATTGTCATTGTACATGTATTGCTTAGATGAGGGATGGGGAACCTCTGGGCTGCTGGCTGGATGTGGTCAGCCGGGGACTCCATTTCCCAGCCACCCCTGCCCACATGCCTCGTGCCAGTCTCTATGGAGACCCCAGCTTCAGCCACACCAGCAGCATGCACAGCAGAGCAGCACAGGGGGCTGCTCTAGAGCTGCTGGGATCTTGTGGGGGGGGTACCTTGCTCCAGGGCCAGGGCAGAGCCACAATCTGTAGCATGCATGCTCCAGGCAGGGGCATGCATGCAAGGGATCGTGACTCTGCCCCAGCTCCTTGCAGCAGTGACAGCCTGTCTGCCTCTGACTTGACCCAGTCCAGTCCTGTGGAGAGAGAGGAACCAAGACTGACTCCGGCTCCTCATGGCAGAGAACATGGAGTCCCCAGAGCTGCAAAACTGCCGCAAAGTAAAGTGAAGCCTGCAGTGCTGAACAGGAGAGCTTTGGCCTTAAAAGGACAGTATGAGGAAAACACAATAAGACACAACCCTTCCCTCTAGACAGAATAGTCAGCCAAGCATTTGGGAGGACTCTGCTTCCAGTGTGGTCTTCCCATAGAACCGGACTCAGTGAGGGGTTCAGTGGATGACGGCCCGGTCAGCCTATCTGGAGACTCAACAGCGACACTTCCTTCTGACAGTGATGGAAAGGGGTTTGCATTGGTGGAAACAAGTAAGCACTTCCCCAATGCATCCATGTCTCTCAGTGGTGGATTGGTGCTTAGAGAGTGCTCAGGTAAAGGGTTATCAGTAGGAGATCGCCCACGCAGCTGGTCCATGTGATATCTCCAAACTTGTCCATCATCAGCCTGGACTGTATATGATGTAGGTCCTGTGGCACTTACAATTTTAGATTGAACCCGCTGTGGGCCTGTCCTGTAGGTCCGAGCAAACACAGTCTCTTGTGGAACAAAAAGACATAAGGTACCAGATGCCAATACAGAGTCCAACTCCTTTTCTTTCCTAAACTGCATGTCTCTCACAAGGTCTGGGTTAACACGGTCAAGGCATGTCTTAAGACGATGACCCATAAGAAGCTCTGATAGGCTGGACCCTCTTGTAGGGCAAGGAATTACATGTTGAGCAAACAGAAATCTGGCCAGTCTGGTAGGCCAGTCTCCTGCAACAATCCTTTTCAGTGCATCTTTTGTAGTCTGCACCATTCGCTCAGCTTGCCCATTGGTCTGTGGCCTGTGAAGTGCAATGGTAACAGTTCGAATGAGGTTGCGGCTGGGCGAAACTTTTGAGGTTGCGGCTGGCAAAATCTTGGAACTCTGCTAAAGTGAATGCACTGCCATTATCAGAAATGATAGTGTCAGGCACCCCACGGGTTGCAAAGAGCTGATAGAGAGATGTTATAGTGGCAGTTGATGTAAGAGTTGAGACGGTAATTACTTCAAGCCATTTTGAGTAAGAATCAACAACAATTAAGAAATTCTTACCTTGAAAAGGGCCAGCAAAATCAATGTGGATGCATGACCAGGGTTCCTTTGTCATTTCCCAAGGGACTACTGGTGCCTTTGGTGGATTATGACAGGTTGCTGGACAAATGCTGCACTCCCTCTCAACCCTTTCTATGACATTGTCCATACCTGGCCACCATACATAACTTCTAGCCAGCACTTTCATCCTCATAATGCCTGGGTGTACTGCACTCAGCATTGCCAGTATGATTTGGCATCCTGCTTCTGGAATTACGACACTATTTCTCCACAAGAGGCAACCCTTGTGTGCAGACGGCTCATGTTGGCATGATGAAAATGGCCTGAATTCCTCAGCTAATTTGTCTGCAGGCCAGCCTCTCCACACCCAGTTAAGGACACAGGCAAGGATAAGGTCTTTTGTAGTCATCCTTGCTATCTGATCAGCTTGAAGAGGGGCTTCTGACATGGATTCCAGCGTGAAGACTTCTGCTGATAGAGGAGTAGCACTATCAGGTATTTGTAGTGGTAGGTAGCTCAATACATCAGCATTTGCGATCGTTTTCCAAGGTTTGCACATGAGTATATAGTCATATGCATTTAGCATGATGCTGCAGCGTCGCATACAAGGAGACAATACAGGAGAAGTTGGTTTGTCCACAGTAAAAATTCCAAGAAGGGGTTTGTGGTCCGTTCAGATTTTGAATTTGTGGCCATAAAAATAACTGTAAATTTTTTTTACTCCTGCAATGATTGCCAATGCTTCTTTATCAATCTGTGCATTCCTCTTGGTTGAAGTCATTGTTCTCGAGTAAAAAGCAATGGGTGCATCCGTGCCATCAGGCAATTTGTGACTGAGGACAGCACCAACACCAAACAGTGAGGCATCACAAGTAATGGACAGTGGCTTCTGCTCATCATAGTGAACAAGGACACAGCCTGATGTCAGCAACTTCTTGATGCCCTGGAAGGCTTCGTTGTGCTGGCAAGTCCACTTTACTCAGCTCCTTTATCCAGTAAGCAATGAAGGGGCTCTGCTATGGTGGCTCTGTATTTCAAGAGGATGTGATAAAAGTTGAGAAGTCCTAAGAATGCTTGAAGATCCTGTTACAGGGGTGTAGGCTGTAGCCGTGTTGATCTAAGGACATAGATCCTGATTGCATTTTGGTATAGGGGCATTATGTATTGCTTTTACCTTGTCTTCAACTGGGTGAATGCCAGAAGCATCAATCTGATATCCCAGAAAGTTGATACTAGAAACTCCCAGTTGACATTCCTCTCTTTTTACTCTGATACCTGCTTTATCGAATCTCTGTAAAACTCTGAGTCTCTCAGTGACAGCCCCATGATCAACACACCATCAAAGTATGGAACAACCCAGGGAATTCCTGCTAGCATTCTCTCCATGAACTGCTGGAAAATTCCTGGTGCCACCGAAATTCTAAACTGGAGGCGCTTGACACGGAAGGCTCCCCAGTGTGCAATTATTGTTTGGGCCTCAGCAGCCTTGTCGTCCACTATCAATTGCTGACAGGCTTGAGCAAGGTCAAGTTTGGCAAAAACCTTCCCTTCTGCAAGAACAGACAGTAACTGGTTAATGGCAGGCACTGAGTGCAGGTCCTGCTTAAGTGCTTTATTAACAGTACACTTATAATCCCAACAGATGCAAACACTGCCATTAGGTTTTAAAACAGGAACGATTGGTGTGGCACAGCTTGTACATACGATTAGCTCAAGGACCCCTTATGTGATAAGCTGATCTAATTTGCATCAATTTTCAGCCACAGTGCAAAAGGTACATGCTGAGCCTTCATAAAATAGGGGCTAGCACAGGATCCATTTGAAACATCACAGGTGGACCAGAGTAAATTCGAATTCCTCGGAGAATACCTGGGGAAACTCCCGTGCAAGCCTTTCCAGACTTTCTGTGCAGAGACTGTGTATGCCTTGAATACTGATTCCCAATGTTGAGAACCAATTTCTCCCCAGAAGACTTTTGTGGGAACCCTTAGTGACAATGAGGGGTAGACACTGTCTAACAGATCCATACTGGACGTCAACACTGCAGCTACCCAAAGTTTCCACAATCTGTCCATTGTAGTCATGCAGGCGACACTCAGGTTTCATTAATTTGGGGAGAGGGTGCCAAAAAAACTGGAAGAATGTGTTTTCATCTATAAGGGATATTCCTGAACCAGAGTTCACTTCCATTTTGCACTTCTTTCCGTTTATTACTACAGTTGCAATCATCTCAGAACCTTGAGTTTCAACAACACCAACATTTTGAATCAAATATGGTTTTTGGACTCTAATCTGAGTGGATTGGGAATGTGTCACGGGCGGCGGTCCTCCAGGAGGGCCGTGATCTCCTTAAGGCCCCTTCCCCCGTGCCAAGCTGGTCCAAGGGCACCCTCCGATTCTCGCCCGCCACGTCTTTGATGTTCATATAAGTTTGGGAGGCTGCCTTACACCCTCTTGGACACGGTTTGTTGGGACCTCCATCCCTGTGGTTTCCCGGACTCTCCGGGGGTCTCCCTGTATGATGGGTGCTTCCCAGGAACCCTAGCCTTATGGGCGATGCGTGGCTCCAACCCCCCCTTATACCACACCCCAAGCCTCGCAGTTGGACTAGACGTTGTTCAGTCTCTTGGTCTATTCCCACGCCCCTCTCTCCGGGGCCTTCTCTGTACTGCCGCCCTCTCTCCAGGGCTCTCCGTGCCCACTCTGGGCCTTCTCAAGAATACCACCCGTCTCTTGGGGCTCTCTCTCTAATACCGCCCCTTTCCTGGGGCTCTCTGTGCCAACACTGGGCCTTCTCTGTAATGTTGCCCCTCTCCTGGGGCTCTCAGTGCCCACCCTGGGCCTTCTCAGTCGAGCTGCCCTTCTCTTGGGCCTTCTCTGTAAAGACGCCCCTCTCTGGGGCCTTCTCTGTAACGCCGCCCCTCTCCTGGGGACTTCTGTGCCCACTCTGGGACTTCTTGGTCAAGCCGCCTGTCTCTCGGGCCCACCGCCCTGCTACCCACTTTCTCCAGGGCTCACCGCACTACTACCCCCTCACTCCGGGGTTTACCGCAATGCTCCGCCCTTCTCTGGGGTTTACCGCAATGCTACGCCCTTCCTCAGGGGCTCACCACGCCCGCACTGGGCTTCTCAGTCGTCCCCCCGCTGGGGCTCGCCATGCCCACACTGGGGCTTCTCAGTAGTGCCTCCTCTCTGAGGCTGGGGTCTATACACCCCGTACGCCGCACCCTTACTGGCGCTGGGGCCCCCACACCACTGTGGGTTCCCTATGAGGCCTCCTCCAATCCCTAATAGCCTCACCCAAACCACCGGTGTAATAAATAACAACAAAGCAAAACACAAGCCTCTTGGCTACAACTTAACTATACAACAATGTTGTTATAGCCGCCTGGCTATAACAACATTGCTCGGACATCTTCGAGCTGCCATCCTTTACTCTGCTTGAGGAGTACCTGCAGTTCTCACATCTTAACTCTAGGAGCTCCTGCCCCTCTGGCTGCTGACAGGGAACTGCTAGCGTGGCCTCAGCCCCTGGGCCTTATGAGGGCCAGGCCCTGCCCCTTCCGGTCAGCTGACCTCCTGGTTGCCCCAGGCAACCCACAGCTGTGCTCCTTATTCCCTGCCAGGGCTCTCTCCCTGGCAGTTTCCCCTCTCTAGGAGCAGGGCACCTCAGTGCTCTGCGACAGAATGAATACATTTGCCACAGTCTTTTTGTCTCCCAGAACTGGGCTTTGAGTGGCAAACCCTCTCTATGTGGCCCTTCTCCTTGCAGGCATGACACTCCGCCTTCCTAAACCTGCGCTCCGTCATCTATGTTGGCTGCCACAACTCAAACATGTCTGTGGATTAATTGGTTTATGTGGTGCTGTTGGTGAGGGTATAATCCACTGAATTTGCTGGTAATGATCAGATTCTTGATCTTTTTGGAGTAAGTGGACATTGCTGGAGAATGCCTGGCAAATTTCTCTCATATTATGGGATGCTGTTTCAGCTGCCAATGCTTTTTTTTGTGCAGTAGCCAAGGTCAAATTTGGTTCAGAGAGCAGGTAATGTTGGATTGCTTCATCTTGAACCCCACAGATAAGACGGTCGTGAAGTGAGCCATCCAGGAGATCTCCAAACTCTCAAAATTCGGCAAGGCAATGGAGCTTAGCCAGGTAATCTGCTATGCCTTCATTGACCTTTTGGTTCCATTTAAAAAAATGAAATCTCTGCAGGGTAACAAATGGCTTTGGGCAAAAATGTGCCTTTAGCAGGGCAATTAGTTCAGCATAAGACTTAGTGTTTGGTAAGGCAGGTGCTGTGAGGGAACAAACAATGGCAAATGTTTTGGCACTACAGATTGTCAGAAGGATCTCACACGTCTGTGCTGGGTTTTCCACTTTGTTGGCTTCCAGGTAATAGGATACCTTTCCACATAAGAGTCCCAAGAAGCTGGCTGGCTCACATCAAATTCTTCTGTGTGACCCAATGTAGCCATTTTAACTAACATGAGTTGTATTAGAGAGAAAAGAAGAAGGGGAAAAAAACTTCCCTCTGATCACAAACACAGCCTGGCCTCAGAATGTCGTCCCACAATCTAGGGGTGTCTTCTCAGCAATGTCACCAGATGATATGTTGTGGGTTCAGCAACAACACCCTGGGCACTGCTGTGTTGAACTAACAGTCATTTATTATTATAACTCTCTGGACTCATCTCCAGGGTGGATCTTAACAATTGCATCAGTATATGTATGCAGATCTTATACCTGCTCTGCCTCTGACTTGACCCAGTCCAGTCCTGTGGAGGGAGAGGAACCAAGACTGCATCCGGCTCCTCATAGCAGAGAACATGGAGTCCCCAGAGCTGCAAAACTGCTACAAAGTAAAGTGAACCCAGCAGTGCTGAGGTTTGGCCTTCAAGGGTCAGTACAAGAAAAACACAATAAGACACAACACTGGCTGACTGCATCCAGCCTGCGGGCTGGATGTTCCCCATCCCTGGCTTAGATGTTGTATGAGGTACATACATTGAAAAGTGTTGGTGCTAGCACTGACCCTTGGGAGACTCCATTCTTCAGAGTTCATACTTTGCTTTTTTCTTCTTGGCTGGCAGTGAGTTTGAACTATCTTCTGGAGATTGTGTTCATCATAAAAGCACACAGCTTGTGGGCAAGTATCATGGAGTGCAGTTTATATTTGAAGCCTTGATGCCCTATAGTGTTATAGGCAGCTGTGTGGTACATAAAGACCATGCCTGTTTCCTGCCTCATTTAAAATCTGCCTTCTATGTTAGATAAAGTTAATGTAACTTTGTCAGCAATACACTGCATTTTCCAAAAGCCAGCTTGTTCTTTTGGGAGATGGGGATGTTCTCTATTCTATTCAGGATTATGTGCTCCATGAGTTTGTATGTAATGCAGAGTAGTGAGATGGGTCTGTAGCTCTTTGAATCCTCTGGCAGTTTATTGGGTTTCTGGATAGCAATAATGGCAGCTTTTCTCCAGATTTTTGGAAGTCTATTACTTTCTAGACATTTATACATGAATTTCTGAAGCCACCTTTTCATTGTGGTTCCGTGCTTGATAACAAATTCTGGGAATATCTTATCTGGTCCAGCATCCTTGCCCATCTTGATCATTTTAATAGCTGTGTCAAACTCATTATCAGAGATGGGGGCAGTTAAATTAAGGTTGGCATAGGGTGATTTAAGTTGTTCATGTGTCAGATGTCTAATCATTTCTAATCTTCATTAGTGGAGAGGCAAAATACTATTACATGAACAAACAGAGGCAAGAGTAGATTTGAGTGCTAGTTCCAACTGAAGTTTGTATTCCCAAGACTGTAGTAGTAACAAATATATGGTATGTTCATACATCACCAGAATCAATCGACATTTTAGATAGAGGCAACTTCTTTGGCTAAAGATATTATTTGCTTGAGAGAGACACAAAAACTGGTTAGAAATGCCCACAACTACATGAATCCTATGACTTAAAAAAGGTACATTTTTCACCTGGTTTATTGTATGCACACAATGCTGCTCTAATGGCTGATGCATGTGGGTGCTAAGATATGGTAGAAAATTATCTAATAGGGCTCTAGATTTATAATTCATCCTAGTCTGTTTTCATAGATTCATAGATTTCATAGACATTCGGGCTGGAAGGGACCTTGCGAGATCATCAGGTCCAGCCCCCCGCCCAAAGGGCAGGAAGTCAGCTGGGGTCAGATGACCCCAGTAAGATAATCATCCAAAAACACTTGAACGTGTCCAGAGTAGATGCACCACTTCTGAGGGAAGTCTATTCCAGACTGTGGAGACTCGGATGGTAAAGAAGTTTTTTCTTATGTCCAGTCTAAAACAGTCTTCCAGCAGTTTGTGACCATTTGACCTTGGTCTTCCCGTGGGGTGCCCTGGTGAACAGATGTTCCCCCAGGTCCTGATGCACACTCCTTATGTACTTACAGGCTGCCACCAAGTGCCCCCTGAGCCTACACTTCTCCAGGCTCATGAGTCTCATGCCTCTCAGCCATTACATGCCTCTCAGTTATTGCATTTAATTCCAATGTAATAACTATGTTACAGAACTGTGATTCAATCTGTGCTTTCATCAACACCTAACTACCTAAGCAACAAATACAGTTGTTCCTTGCATTTTTGTATGTAGTTTTGAGGCTGCTTTTACAATAAGGTCATGAGTGTTGAAGTGCCATGCTAGATCCAGAGTGTAAACTATCAGTTTGATTGCACTTCTTGGAGTTCAATGAAGAATCAGCTTTTTCTGACTCATACTGGAGCAGGGAGCAAAGGAGCCTCACAGAAAACCTCCTTGCTGCTGCTCACCCCCCACCCCCACTGCCCCAGTGACATGCCTCCTGTGCATGGGGCTGCAGTAAGGGCAGCAGCATAATAACACAAATTTACAGTCCTTCGTGAATGGAGAGATTAAATGTAAACTGTAAAACCTCTAATATAAGAAGACAAATTAAAAGGACCCAGATGTACTATTTTTAATCCAATCTTATAATTTTGGGAGCCTCACCTAGGGTTTGGCAGCAATCTTGTACATCTCATTCATTATATCATCAACCCCTTTTAGGAGGTGATAATAAGCAAGACAGAAGTTCAAGCTGACCGATAGCAATGTTTATTCCAACCTAATATTCCCTGATCCATTTTTATCCAATTTCAGCCACTACAGTGAGAGTCTCTCTCTCTCTCTTTATATACTCAGAAGGGGTAAAATGGCCTGGATCCTCACCATATTTTATAAACTGAGGACCTATGTCATTTTCTGTCTTGTGAAAAATAAGTGAATACACTCAACAGAGTTTTAAAGAGCACTCACAGATCTGTGATAAACACTTTTCCTGATTTCTACTGAGAGTGGGAAAACATCAAAAGCCTCTGATGTTAAGCTGTGATAAGTATCCATGTTTTTGGGCATTTAACCAAGCTTTTGCTAAACTCTTTGAATCTCCAGTATGAGTCAAAAAGCACTAAGAATTGACTGCTTTACAATATTTAAGCAGTTCAGTTTTCAACCTCTTCAACAATCAGGAAATTCAAGGGCACACAGACACAGCTTTTTTCATAGAATCATAGAAAATTAGGGTTGGAAGGGACTTTAGGAGATTACTTAGTCCAACGCCCTGCTCAAAGCAGGATCATCTCCAATTAGATCATCCCAGCCAAAGCTTTGTCTAGCCAGGTATTAAAAACCTCCAGTGATGGAGCTTCCACCACGTCTCTTAGTAACCCGTTGCAGTGTTTTACTACCCTCCTTGTGAGAAAATTCTTCCTGAGATCTAACCTAAACTTCCCTTGCTTCAGCTTGAGACCATTGCTCCTGTTCTGTCATCTGCCACCACAGAGAAAAGTCTAGCTCTGTCCTCTTTGGAACCACCCTCAGATGGTTGAAGGCTGCTATTAAATCCCCTCTCAGTTTTTTCTTCTCAAGACTAAATACGCCCAGTTCCTTCAGCCTGTCCAGCCCCCAAATTATTTTTGTTTCCCATCTGCTGAATTCTCTCCAATTTGTCCACATCCTGTCTGTAGCAAGGGCGGGGGGTGCAAAACTAGACACAGTACTCCAGGTGTGGCCTCACCAGTGCTGAACAGAAGGGAATAATCACTTCCCTTGGTCTGCTGGCAACACACCTACCAATGAAGCCCAGTATGACCTTAGCCTTCTTGGGCTAAGAAGAGCACACTGCTGGCTCATATTCAGCTCGTTGTCCACTATAACCCCAGGTCCTTTTCTGCAGAGCTGATGCCCAGCCAGTCAGCCCCAGGCTGTGCCAGTGCATGGGATTGTTCTGTCTGAACTTGGTTCCCACACATTATATTTTTTTTAAATGTGAATGAAAAACCCTGTTCCATTCCATACAATTTTCTATCAAAGGTATAGACCAGGGTTAATTTTATCAAGATTGATTCACTCACCTCTAATTTTTAAGATCATGCACATTATAGGTTGTACCACAGGTTTTAAACAATTTTGCATGACACTTGCAAAGGGTAAAGCAAATAGAAAGAAGGCTTTCCACTGGTTTGGAAACCAGGTGAGCTGGGCTGAATTCCTAGCACAGACTTTCTCCATGACATTGAACCATTCACTTGTCCTATGTGTGCCTAATTTCGCCACTTATAAACTGGAATATTATTCCCCATCACAGGGGTGCTGTGAGGATAAAACCTATTATTGATGTTAGGTGCTCATACACTGAAATGAGAGTTATAACACATAACTACAAAAACATCAACATTTCTTTATATCAGTCATTATGATGACATACTGCTTGGCCTCAATGCTTGGCTATCGCCATATTGTTGGGAGAGATGCAAAAGTCACCAGTGTACTTACCAAATCCTTTGTCCACTGAATGGGTGTAAAATAGTGGCTGAAGATCAGCAAAACAGGGGGGTCAAACACAACAGGCTAAAAATTAAGTGCCATTTTTAGTATTTACACATTGGTTGCAATTTATTCCAGGCACAGTGTCCACATTACTACTGAGCATGCTTAGTAGGGCTACGCTCTGGCCAGGCAGATACACAGTGCCATATACTCACCCAAGTACACACATAAGGTCAAGTAAGTCCTGAAATTGTAGGTGGGCACAAACTCATGACTATTTGAAATTAGACATGGGAAGAGGAAGACCCTCCTATATTTTAGCTGAATAGCCTAGTGGTGCAGGCACTCATTGAGAAAGTGGGAGCCTTGATTCTAGGACCCTTTATCCAAAAGTGGTTTTAACCTGTATTTTCTGCTTCCCAGCACAGTGCTCCAGTCACTAGGGCTAGGGCCAGATATTATACATAAACTGGTTTAAGCAATCAGAAACTGGTTTAAACCTGTAACAGAACAGATGTTCAGTGCACATAAATCAGTTTGAAAATGGCTAAAACTGGTTTGAGATAAACCTGGGTTGAATGTAGTATCAGACTTCACTGATTTGGGTCAAATGGGTTTGTGCAATGTTTCTCCCAGACCCCTTCCTGGCTTAACTTAAACCAGAGTCCCCCAGCATCCCAGAGGCTTTGCAGCCCTGGGAAGGGCTCTCAGCTCCAGAAAGCTGGGCTGGCCCCACCCCTCTGAGTGGCCTAACCATTAGGATAGCATGCTAAAATTTAGGAAGATCTTCCTACTATCCAGTCTGTTTCTAGCAGGTAGGTGTGCAAGGGCTACTATTTCACCAGAGGACAAAAAGGAGTTGCCACCTGTGTATAAGCACCAATATAAGCACCAAAAATGGAACTTCTATGGCTGGGTAACTGCCATTTAGGCACAAACTGAAGCAGGATACAGCCCACAACATGTTGGTCACAAGCATTTTCTGCCAAACACTTTTCCCATCTGGCAGGTGAGAAACAAGTGGATAAAATAGGAGCGTCTACACTGTCAAAACATTGCCTAAAATTTAAGGATTTCCTTGCACCATAGTCTTGGCTTATAATTTTTAGTTACAATATTCTGTCTATGGCACTGATTTAAGTTATCTACCTCATACAAATCACACCACTATTACCTGAATTTCTCCTTAAGATAAAAAAATTAAATGCCAACAAAATATTTTTAACTAATGCATTGGTTAGAACTTACAGATCAATTCAATAAATATTAAATCTTGATACAACAGAAGATGTCATGAAACATGTCACAGTTCTTATATTGTACAAAATGACATGGAGTCTTATGTCCCTAGGAGTATAAAGTGGAAACAAAATGCTTTGACTCTTCTTTAAAAGTACCATGAAGAGTGATCACAGTATTTCCATTTACTCTATCACACCAAATGGTTTTAGACCATAATTTTATTGTACAAGAGGAGAATTAACTGGACAATCTTCTCTTTACTCACATTTTTTCTGTTTATGAAAATTCTACATCTGAGTTAAGCCTTATCTTTCCAGATCCTCAGACAAATGTCAAAGGGCACAACTCATTCTCAGTCATAACAAACTAGGTCAAATCAGCACCATTTTAACACTAGATACTTGTCTACTCATTCCCTCTCACTGGCTGCTACAACCAAAGGTTGAAATCAGCTAAGCAGAACTCCACAGACTGCAGTACAGCTAGAGAGGCTTCAGAGACAACAGAAATGTGCTTCTGTCTATGTTGACAGGCATGAAATCAGAAAGACAAATGTTGTCATAACCTCCACCCACTGGAATCTGGTTGTTGGTTTAGTTAACACATCCCCTGGCTATTTGAACTGGTCATTCAAGAAGTCAACAGCAAGTCAAGTTGTCATGCATTCCTTATTAGTCATTTCCTCCAACAGCTGGCTCCTCTGCATTCATGTTTACAAATTAACTGAAATTGTGTTTGTGTTTAAGAGATGGACGAAGGATACCAGCAGCTAGAACAATTCCACTTTCAAATTCAGCAAACGGACTGTCAGATTTACGTTCTTGTGCTCAATGAAGCATTTAAATTGCATCAAGCAGTTTGCCATTATCATGTTATCCTACTCTTGCAGCTTCTCATGGATTTGTCTACATATTTTTTTTTCCAGTTTACACCCTGTCTGGTCCCTTCAGCTCAGTACAACCTCTGTCTTGCATGGTAGCTGCAAGGTTACTTTTGTTAGTTCCAACACTTGCATTATTTCACCCAATTTTTCCTTGAGGTCATGAGCATAAGAAGTTGTATGAAGTAATTCTTTTCTATAGAGAAACACAAAGTGACTCTACACTGTCTCCGCTGCCGTAAACACTACTATGAAGAATACCCCACTGTCTCACACTTTCATGACGCCAAAGCTCAGAAACGAGGCAATGCAGTTGCCTTAAAGTGCCCCTGAGCACGTGCCAATTAGCATAGCCAAGACATAGAATTAATAATGGGCCTGGGAAAAGCTATTGCACTACTCCCAGGTTTTGGCATATTTTCAAGTGCCAAAGTGTGAAGAGCAAGCACCTGTGGGTGGGATGAGCTTCACAGCTTCCCTTTTAGGCCAGAGGTGAAGGGCATATAGCCAAGCTCCACCTTGTTCTACACGGGCATTTATTCTAAGGTAGTGCTTCCAGTTATCTAGACATTTGCTGAGCTTGTGAAAGTCATCATCAGGAAGGTGCAGAAGTATGGCTAGGCACTGCAGATGTTTGCTCTTGCTGATCTTTACACAAAGGACTGAAGTTCTATCTTTAAGCCTTTTTCTTCCCATTGACTGCAGTCTGCAGTCAGAAGGACCATCACACAAAAGAAAATCTTAGATTCAATACAAGCTCTAGCTGGCTACTGAAGTCAGCAGGGCTTTGGTAACCCGGTACTATGAGCTCCATGTACCCAAGTCTTCTTTCTCATACCACTTTACTTGTAAATCAACATTAAACTCGTTTCCCATCAAAACAGTTACCCTTTTTGTCACATCTCTATTCTACCAGCTATGCCAGTTTCATCTTCTTATTTATCAGTTTCTCACACAAATACACCTTTAAGCATCATGCATGGAACAGTTCCCTTCACCAATATCTTCTCTTCCTTCAGTTGTCTCCATTAGATGCACCACTGTTTGGATGTCCAGAAGAAATCAATCTTTTAAGGATGACTTTAATGGGCAGAATAAGCCAGAACACTTATAAAAAAAAAGTAAAAGGTGTATTTATTACCTCGAAGAAAGCACTTTTAAAAATATCAAGATTGTGATAATATTACAGGACTCAATAATCAGAAAATGCCCAAAATTAAGTCTGCTTGATTCCACCCCCTCTTGTGTCACAGAATGGACAGTGTTCACTGAATGAATAGTGTTTTAATATTTTGTTTTCTCCTCAATGTTCAGTGAGGTGTATGCTTTATTTGCTGTGCACTATACAATCCCAGCCTTGGAAACAGAAATACTAATTTCCTCATGGGCTTTACAAAGGCATTTACCACTCAATCTGAGTGTTTCAAAAACATGAGTGAATAGGTATTATTACCTCCAGTGAAAAGTAAGGTACAAAAGGTCAAAAGTGTCTGCTTATTACCAGTGCCCAAACCAGATATACTCAAGATCTGATTTTTCAGCATATTTAGCATTATACATTAATGCTTCAGCAATGAGTGCCCAGCACATCTGTAAATCAGTGGGCCTCATGCAGGTCTCACATGGGCACCCCAGAAAATGAGGAACATGCAGTTAGCAACCATTTGTGAAAAGTTTGGCTTATATCCAGTTCCTCACATCACACAAGAGTTTTGTAGTATCTGGAAGAAAGAATCAAGCTCTCTAGGGCATCATTCAGCTGCTCTAGACATGGAACTTTCATTTCTCCTTCTACAGGTCCCTGCTTCTTTTATTACATACTTTGCAACTTTGGCCTATCTTTTAAGCAGCACCCTCTTTTGCTGCAAACCTGGATTCATCTCCAAAGCACAATCTACCTTGCACATTGAATGACAGTGTTCCAGTGGAAATCTTGTCCTACTGATTATCTTTATATATATATATTTTTTTAAACGAAAAATGAAATCCCTATTATTTATTAAGGTTCATTTAAACTGCAGAAAACACTGAGAGAGACCTAGAGTAGGTCATATCACTCTGTCTGGAAAAGTTCCAGAATACTATCACCATTATATAAGACCTAATGACTTATCAATGAATCAGGATCAGAGAAATCGTGGATGAAAAATTTTCCATGGAAGACTAATATAATGTTGAAGACTTTATTTTTAATATATTTATACATTCATATTGTACAGTCTGATTGATGTGAGGTTTGACATAAAATGTTGCCATTGCTGCAATGCTAACATTTCAAGCAAAATCAATGCTGATTTCATTTTTGTATGCCACCAGAATGTAACTACATTTTGCAAAATCATATGTTTATACTGTGATAATTGTGAAAGGTCAGAGGATATTTTTCACAGTTTTAGTGTTTTAATGATCGACTGAAGCAGAAGACAGTAATTTCTCTCTCGGAGCTCATCTTACAGACACCGGATTCTCATTTCCAGATGACGCTTGTCTTGAGCCAATCAAACATACATTATACAGATTTTCTTCCATCTCTATGAAGACAGATTAACTGCTTGACATGAGATATTTTGTCATGCAGTTATTGCCAGTAACTAAATGTCACAGCAGAAAAATGTCTCTTCTGGCATCAAGCAATTTTTTATCTTCACAATGGAGGTCCTGACTGATACTGAAGAGATCTATGCTGTGCTTGGCTTTATTCACCTCTTCTTTTGCTGCTGGTCTTAATGCTTAGCAGTTACCTTTCCTGTGGTTCACTGAACTCTTAAGCTTATTTCCAGTAACTAATGCAGACTGAGTCATGGGATGTACTTGGCCAGCACATGGAAACAAGCAGAGGGAGGATGAAGATATGGCTTCCAATATTTCATTAATGAGAACATCCTTCCTGTCATCTATATCCTCATTCCATCAACGTATGGTTTCAATTCTACCCTTTCAGCATGGTTCAGACCTACAGTCAAAGCATATATGTTCCAGTCAGTCACATTTCTGCTTGTATTTACTCCAGCCAGAAAGGGTTACAGATGCTTATTCACATACTGCTCTCAGTCATTATAGATGGTACTGAAAAGTCATTTTCCTTTAGGTTACTGAAAGATCAATTTGTGGTATTATGTTAAGGTTAGTGTATTTGCAATATAACAGGGTTTTTTTTTTTAAGGTTGGGGGTTTCATTTTTTTTATCTAACTGATTAAAAAGTATGTAACTTAAACCTGCATTTTGGTCAGAGGAAAGTGCAGGAACTGAGAAAGAAAACTTTAAGGAGAACTATTGATATTCAGCAAATTAAAACCATCAGTTATGTATTTCTTTATCTGCATACAGAAGGTACGAATCATTCAGAGTCTGTGGCTTAAAAGAAGCTGTAATAATTCAAGGGTTCTAGACTGAGACTGCAAAGGGATTGAGGACACTCTAAAGATGAAATATTTACAGTATGGGCCATATTGTATCGTAACCTGACTTGAGGAAATTAGAATTCTGAGGGGCTGATTCTCTTGAGGTGCAACTCCCTTTAAATCAGAGTACTTACATAAATAACCCTAGCCTATGTCTGCTTGGCAAAGGCAGTGTTATGTAGAGATTTCCCACATATCTCAGGTGACTGAAGCAGACACATTAGTGTGATGCATCACCCAGTGAGAATTAGCCATCAGAATGACCCACCCCAACAACAACAACAACAACTACAAGCAGACCTGGACAGGTTGGACAAATGGGCAGAAAACAACAGAATGCAATTCAACATGGAGAAATTCAAAGTGCTGCACCTAGGGAGGAAAAATGTCCAGCATACCTACAGCCTAGGGAATGACCTGCTTGGTGGAACAGAAGCGGAAAGGGATCTTGGAGTTCTAGTGGACTCCAAGATGAACATGAGTCATCAGTGTGACGAAGCCATCAGAAAAGCTAATGGCACTTTATCGTGCATCAGCAGAGCCATGATGAACAGAGCCAAGGAGGTGATACTTCCCCTCTATCGGGCGCTGGTCAGACCACAGTTGGAGTACTGCGTGCAATTTTGGGCGCCACACTTCAAGAGGGATGCGGATAACCTGGAGAGGGTCCAGAGAAGGGCCACTCGTATGGTTAAGGGCTTGCAGGCCCAGCCCTATGAGGAGAGACTGGGGCACCTGGACCTCTTCAGCCTCCACAAGAGGAGGTTGCGATGCGACCTTGTGGCTGCCTATAAGTTCATCACGGTGGCACAGAAGGGAATTGGTGAGGTTTTATTCACCAAGGCGCCCCCGGGGGTTACAAGAAATAATGGCCACAAGTTAGCAGAGAGCAGATTTAGATTAGACATTAGGAAGAACTTCTTCACAGTTAGAGTAGCCAAGGTCTGGAACGGGCTCCCAAGGGAGGTGGTGCTCTCCCCTACCCTGGGGGCCTTCAAGAGGAGGTTAGATAGGCATCTAGCTGGGGTCATCTAGACCCAGTGCTCTTTCCTGCCTATGCAGCGGGTCAGACTCGATGATCTATTGAGGTCCCTTCCGACCCTAGCATCTATGAATCTATGAACCTCAAGTATCTCTGCACAAAGCTGCATTCTGCCATGAAGACACTCTTAGAATGAGTGATAAGAGAACCAGAACCAGAATCACTTACTGGAATTGTTGGGCCTTTTCTGTGGCTCTCAGAACAGGAGAGTTTATGCCATTTGGAAGTTTCTTGCCATCTACAGAAAATACTGGATGTTCTTGTTTAATGTGTAACCGGACAAGCAGTTTGCAGGCAGTTCACAGTCAGTTCACAGGCCAGGACACTGCTCCCCACCCCTTTTTGAGGGGAGAAACTTGCAGCTTGGCATACAGAAGCAGGGGAAAAAAAGGAACCCTTTTTAGCCAAGGAGTAATAAACAGGCCAGCTTCCAGGCAGGTCACGAGGGAAGGTGTGTTTGGAAGAAGAGCAGTAAGAGAGAGAAAGCAGATTAAGAGACCTAGGGAAATGGCTGGAGGACACCACAATGCCAGAGCCACTGCCACTGCCTCCCCTTGCACCTGTGAGATTTCTCGCCATCGTGGTGAGGACCACTCACCATCGATGCTTTCACCCAGGTCCAGGTTTGGCATTGTGGGAACTGCAGCTTGCAGGTTCCTTCTAGTGATGGCCAGGTTGGGGAGTGCCTGCATTGTAAGCGGTGCCTCCTGGCAGTCTCTCTCAGGGAACAGGCAAGAGAACTACAGGAGGAGATGGAAAGGCTCTGAAGCATCCTTCACCATGAGGAATTCATCAGTTCGATGCTGGAGGAGACCTCCAGGACTGTGGAGGAAGAAATGCCAGAGCCAGCATTAGAGAAGAGAAGGGACATGGACTCCCAAAAGGATGGAAGCTGGAGACTTGTGACCTCTGGCAGCAAACAAAGATCTTCAACTCCACCGGCAGTTGTTCATCAGGAGAACAGATATGCAGCCCTAGCTACAGAGAGGGAGGAGCACATTCCATTGGTAGACGAGGACAGGACAGGCCTCCCCAAGGTGGGAAGCATTGAGGCGACCACCACCAAGAAGAAGCAATGGGTGGGGCGGGGGGGTTGGAAACTCCCTTTTGTGGGGGACAGAGATTGCCATCTGCCAATCTAACCTGTTGCCTCAGGAAGTCTGCTGCTTGCACGGAGCCCAGATCCAAGATGTCACGGAGGGATTACTGAGGCTCATCTGGCCCTCTGGCTAATACCCAATGCTGCTCATCCATGCGGGCACCAATAATACTGCCAGGGGAGACCTTGAGTATAATCAAAAGTGACTACAGGATTCTGAATATAAGGGTGAGGGGGTCTGGGACTCAGGTTGTGTTCTTGTTGACCCTTCTGGTCAAGGAAAAGGGTCCAGGAAGGAACAGGTGCATCCTTCAGATTAACACCTGGCTGCACAGGTGGTACTGCCAGCAGGGCTTTGGCTTCTTTGACCATGAGATGTTGTTCCAAGAAGAAGGATTGCTGGAAAGAGATGGTATCCACCTGACAAAGAAAGATAAGAGTGTCTTTGCAGACAGGCTTGCTAACCTAGTGAAGAGGACTTTAAACTAGGTTCACCAGGGGATGGAGACCAAAGCCCTGATAGCTTGCATGACTGGAACACTGTCATGAATGGGTATAAACTGTTCAGGAAGGACAGGCAGGGAAGAAGAGGAGGAGGAGTTGTGCTGTATGTAAAAGAGCCATATGGTTGCTCAGAGCTCCAGTATTCAACTGGAGATAGGCCTGTTAAAACTATCTGGGTTAGGGTCAGAGAGGAGAGCAACAAGGGTGATGTCATGGTGGGGGTCTGCTATAGACCATCAGACCAGGAGGAAGAGGTGAATGAGGCTTTCTTCAAACAGCTAGCGGAAGTTTCCCAATCACAAGGCCCTGGTTCTCATGGGGGACTTCAATCACCCTGACATGTGGTGGAAGGGAAATGTATCAGAGTGCAGCCAATCAAGGAAGTTTTTGGAGAATTTTGGAGACAACTTCCTGGTGCAAGTGCTGGAACAGCCAACTAGAGACCTTGCTCTTCTTGACCTGCTGCACATAAAGAGGGAAGAATTGGTGGGGAATGTAGTAGTGGATGGCAGCTTGGGCAGCAGTGACCACAAGATGATTGAGTTCAGGATCCTGAGAAAAGGAAGGATGGAGAGCAGCAGAGTAAGGACACTGGAGTTCAGGAAAGCAGACTTAAACTCGTTCAGGGAACTCATGGGCAGAATCTCCTGGGAAGCCAGACTGAGGGGGAGAGGAGTCCAGGAGAGCTGCTGGTACTTTAAAGAAGCCTTACTGAGAGTGCAGGAACAAACCATCTTGATGTGCAGGAAGACTAGCAAGTATGGCAGAAGACCAGTTTGGCTTAGCAGGGAACTCCTCAGTAAAATAAATCACAAAAAGGAAGCTTATAAGAAGTGGAAACATGGACAACTAACTAGGGAAGAATATAAGAGCATTGCTTGG
Organism: Alligator sinensis; assembly: GCF_000455745.1. Lineage (NCBI taxonomy): Eukaryota > Metazoa > Chordata > Crocodylia > Alligatoridae > Alligator > Alligator sinensis. Next base: position 1,400,122 of record NW_005842205.1, on the reverse strand, counting down.
GCATGCAGGAATGAAGTCAGGAAGGCCAAAGTGCAACTGGAGTTGCAGCTAGCAAGGGATGTGAAAGGTAACAAGAAGGGTTTGTACAAGTATGTAGGTAGCAAGAGGAGGATCAGGGAAAGTGCAGGTCCCTTACTGAATTGGGGAGGCAAACTTGTGACAGAGGATGCAGAAAAGGCTGATAGACTCAATACCTATCTTGCCTCAGTCTTCACAGGCAACGTCAGCTCCCAGACTACTGCACCAGGCAGCACAGTTTGGGGAGGAGGGAAGCAGCCAACAGTGGCAAAAGAACAAGTTACAGAATATTTAGAAAAGCTGGACCTATACAAATCCATGGAGCCAAATGGGATGCACCTAAGGGTGATGAAGGAGTTGGCTGATGTGACTGCAGAGCCACTGGCCATCATTTTCGAAAACTTACGGTGATCAGGAGAGGTCCTGGATGATTGAAAAAGGACAAAACATGGTGCCCATATTTAAGAAAGGGGAAAAAGAGGATCCAGGGAACTACAGACCAGGAAGCCTCACCTCAGTCCCCTGAAAAATCATGGAGCAGATCCTCAAGGAATCCACTTCTAAGCACTTGGAAAAGAAGGCATTGATTAGGAACAGTCAGCATGGATTCATCACAGGCAAGTCATGCCTGACCAACCTGATTGCCTTCCATAATGAGATGACTGGCTCTGTGGATGCAGGGAGACCAGAGGATGTGGTGTACCTTGATTTTAGCCAGGCTTTTGATACAGTCTGCCCCAACATTCTCTCAGGCAAGCTAAGGAATTACAAGCTGGAGGAATGGACTGTAAGGTGCACAGAAAACTGGCTGGAGCATCAGGCTCAAAGGGTAGTAATCAATGGCTCAATGTCTGCTTGGCAGCTGGTATCAAGTGGAGTGTCCCAGGGGTCAGTCCTTCGGCTGGTTTTGTTCAGTGTCTTCATCAACATCCTGGAAGATGGCATAGAGTGCACTCTCAGCAAGTTTGCAGATGACACCAAGCTGGGCAGTGTAGTAGATACACTAGAGGGTAGGGTTAGGATTCAGAGTGACCTAGACAAATTGGAGGATTGGTCCAAAAGGAATCTCATGAGGTTCAGCAAGGGCAAGTGCAAAGGACAAGTGTACTTAGGATGGAACATTCCCATGCACCAGTACACGCTGAGGGCTGACTAGCTGGGCAGCAGCTCTACAGAAGAGGACCGGGGGTTACAGTGGATTATAAACTAAATATGAGTCAGCAATGTGCCCTTGTTAGGCTAAGGGCATACTGGGCTGCATTGGTAGGTGTGTTGCTAGTAAGTCTAGGGAAGTAATTATTCCTCTCTATTCAGCACTGGTGAGGCCACATCTGTGTTCTGAGTACTACAGATAGGATGTGGACAAATTGGAGAGAGTCCAGTGGAGGGCAACAAAAATGGTTTGGGGACTGGGGGACATGGCTTATGAGAAAGACTGAAGGAACTGGGCTTATTTAGTCTAGAGAAGAGAAGACTGAGAGGGGATTTAATAGCAGCCTTCAACTACCTGAAGGGGGGCTCAGAAGAGGATAGAGCTAGACTGTTCTCAGTGTTGGCAGATGATAGATCAAGGAGCAATGGTCTCAAGTTGCAGCAAGGGAAGTTAAGATTAGATATTAGGAAGAATTTTCTCACTAGGAGGGTAGTAAAACACTGGAACAGGTTACCCAGAGAGGGCGTGGAAGCTCCATCCTTGGAGGTTTTTAAAACCTGGCTAGAAAAAGCTTTGGCTGAGATGATCTAATTGGGGATGGTCCTGCTTTGAGCAGGGGTTGGACTAGATGACCTCCTGAGGTCCCTTCCAACTCTAATTTGCTATGATTCTATGACTGCTTTTGGACATTTACCTTTATTAACAAAGAACAGGTGTATGCACTGCATCTGATACTGAGGACTTAGTAAGTATTTACATAGTGATATGAATTAGTACAGTTATATTGGGAGTTGTAACACTTAGATTTAATATAAACTCTCATTTACTCTGCACCATGACATGACGCTTCTGCCCAGTAGTAATGAGGTATTACAATAGTCAGCATCACCAGGAAGTCGTGTGGGGATGCTACTGCCAAGTAACACTGGCTACTGTGCAGTCATTTAGTATTTGTGTATGCAAGTACTAAATGACTGTGCAGTTACAATTGTGCAGTCAGCATCTCATGTAGATGCAGCCACTGTGTAGTAGAAGCCAACTACCATGTCCAAGGAATCTGGAAGAAACTGCCTATATGGCCAAGTTACTCCATAAATGTATTCTTTAAATTGTTTTTGGCCTTCTCTCATAGCATCAGTACTAGCCAGTGTTAGAGACATGTTTTAAGACTGGGTGGGCCATTGGTCTCGTATGAAATATGCCACAATGCTGTATGGTCTCATATGAAACCACAATGCTACATCTTAATAGTAAGATATGACCTGTTCCTAGCAGCTAGATGACCGTACTGATAAGAAAAATCTCTTTAACATTATACCATGCCCTACCTGAATAATACTCAAAACAACCACTACTGTGGTATTTAATACTACTTGCCGTGGGCACATCTACTTGTTCATTAATGTGCCATAATTATGGCGTATTAAGTTTATTACCTGTAATAACAGGTATTCATGTGCTATAATCAGTGCTACTGCACATTAGCACAAACTAACACTATTTTTGTGACACTTAATGCTCACTGGACTAAGTCTAATGCACATTAGCGCAAATGAACGCTTGTTTTTGTGACACTTAATGCTTATAGGACAAATCTACTATGCATTAGCATGTTTTTTGCCAGCCATGATAATGCACAGTAGAATTAATCCAATAGGCATTAAGCATCTCGTGCAGACGTGCCCCCATGTACATTAGGTGCAATGCCCTGTATAAAATCTTATTAGTGAATACATTCTAAGAAACCAGTTTTAAAACATGATATGTTTCCTAATCTACAAATAGGTTTTTCCTAGAATTTTATAGAGTGTAACAGCCATTTTCTGTTGGTGAAACAGTGCTACGAAGAGCAAAGAATTGGGTTTCCGTTCAGTGAGTTCAATTGTTCAAGAGAATCAAGTATTTTGGAATAGAGACAAATCTAGTTTAAATAAGCATGTCATCTGAAAGTTTCTTGTGGGCAAAATAGCTATCATTTTCTGGAGTGCAGTCTAACTTCACTCTAATAAAAATGACTCCAATAGTATGAGAAAGAACTGGAGGCTGGAAATTAAAAAAACAAACATTTGACCACATTTCAGTCTTGTGGTGCAGGAAGCTATGGAGAGAGACAAAATTATATGAAATGCTGCCAAGGCTTACAGAAGATCTGCTGGTTCCTAAAGAACAGGGTGTGCCTCAAAACCATTTGCATTATATTTCAGTTTCCAAACAATGGGCTTCATTAATATGGACAAGGTATTCAGAGGGAACAAACTTTCCAGTTTAACTCCTTGGGAGAACTACTAAAGAAAATGTTCGACCAACACATGTCACGTGTTGGTATCTGCTATTGATATACCTCCTTTGACAATGAACTGTTTTCTGGTGCATCCTAAAGATTTTTTGTATGGGATCCTTGCAGATTTTTTTCTATCCAACTTGCCACTACAAACACCCTTATAGACATTGTGGCCAGGTACAGAAATTACACTTACTGGTATAAATGATCAGAAACTGGTCTTTAACCATAACAGACCAGAAGTCCAGCACACAAACCCAGTCTACTATACCTGTAACAGAAGTTCGGCACACAGACTGATTTAAAAATGGCAGAACCCAGTCTAAGATTTTCCCTTCCCCACTCCCCCAACCAAAGGGTGAATGTGCACTCTCTTCACTACCTATCTAAACTATACTGCTTACAAAAAACAACGTAACTTAGATTGATTTTGCTTTGGGATTTTTGACTGTCTGTACCTAGCCTTGTTGATTTACATAGCATTTCTACTACCTTCCCCTTGTTGAGCCTGTTAGAAAAAAATGTTAAAAAGCCTTCATTTAGCATAAAGAAAAATTATGTTTAAGATTCCAAATCAATAAGAGTCACATTCCCAATGAAGTTACCTGGACTACAAAACTCAGCCCATGCACACACAGTACACAAACCTTAAAAATAAACATTAACTCAGCCCATGCACACACAGTACACAAACCTAAAAAATAAACATTCCCTGCCATGACCCAGGTACAGAGATCAGTGTTTTCCCTCAAAGAGTTCCTGACATTGTGATTGAAACATCTAAGACACTGCCGGGAGCTACATTTCCCAAATTGTTTTTATTAATTTAGATGTCAGTGATGTTTTCAATTGTGGCATCTGTATTACAAACTGTGTCTGCTCACAGGAGCTCAGTCCAGCATACATGCAGAGAAACTAAGCAGTCTCGTCAAGACGCTTCCTATGCCTTTCTGAAAAGTAACAGTGGACCCGTTACCTAACTGACCATGAAAATAATAAAGTTCTCTTGTAAACAAAACAACGTTTAATATGCCACTGCTAATGTTCCCTCTTAGTAATAGCATTAGCTTGTGGGCAGTTTTAAAGGCTTGTTAAAATCAGTGTTCTCCTCACTGTTTCACAGGCCGTATTTTCATCATCAGAAGTAGTTGTACAAGTAGGAACACCCTCAAGTATCTGATTTTGGCTAAATAACTTTCCATTCGCCATCTGTATTATATAAGTCCTGGGATATTCAGTTGGATCTGATATTGTGTGTCAAAGTTTCGCTGATAACTTGGGTTTTCATTGTTATGCTTGAGTTTCCTGTGAAAGGTTGCGATGTTCTGCCATTTTAACCCAGTAGGATTTCAGTCATCTTCTTTCCATTCAGCTCTGAATTATTTTGTCATGACTGAAGTCCATTAAATGCATTAAAGAAACACTTCTGCTGGTATTATTTTTGCTCCTTAGCATCTGTGTGAGTAAAGCTCCTAATTCCATGGTTTTGTTCCAATAATTTAATAAACTGAGATAAGAGTCCCAAATTGGTTAAAAACTGCTGTTTCTACATATATGTTAGCTGGTCCTTTGGATGGTGGGTATCACAGACTGCTAGTCATGTGTATGGCTGCTGTTATGGGGTACTTTTAAAACATTTTAAATCTGTGGAATTTTATGCTGTCAAAGTGAAATTTTTTAGAGCAGTCACAGGTTATAGCTAAATGCCATCTCAGGCCTTACAAGCAGAGGCATGAACAGGAGCCAGGACTCCACCCTTCCTCTGGGGTGGGAGAAGAGGGGAGAGATTGGCAAGTACCTCAGAAGCAGAGTAACCAACATGGAGGCTATGGCTTCCCTCACTCTGTAGCCAGCAGGAGCCAGCTGGAGCCATGCTAGGAAGGGAAAAGTCTCTAAAAAACCCCCACCTGTTTTAAGTGAATGGACAGGGGGGAAGAAGTAAAAAGAAAGAAGTAAAAAAAAATTTTTTTAAAGGAAGGACATTAGTTTGAACTGAACCGCTATTCATTTGAAATGGCTCTGTCAGCAGCCCCCTTACTCAACCAATATAATGAGCTTACTGAGTCTCAACTTTGCCCAGGTGTGCCATGCATGCAGTGAGTCTATTGAGTCTCAGTTCTGCCCCAGCGTGTCAAGCAGCAAGTCTGCTGGGTCTCAGCTCTGTCCTGGTGTGAGTGCTAACCCAACTCCCCCCCGCCGATCCAATCCCAATTCAGTTTTTGCATGCATGTCTACACATGGCCTTTGTCCTTCATAAATTCATAGATGCTAGGGTCGGAAGGGACCTCAATAGATCATCGAGTCCGACCCCCTGCATAGGCAAGACAGAGTGCTGGGTCTAGATGACCCCATCTAGATGTTTATCTAACCTCCTCTTGAAGACCCCCAGGGTAGGGGAGAGCACCACCTCCCTTGGGAGCCCGTTCCAGACCTTGGCCACTCAAACTGTGAAGAAGTTCCTCCTAATGTCCAATCTAAATCTGCTCTCTGCTAGTTTGTGGCCATTATGTCTTGTAACCCCCGGGGGCGCCTTGGTGAATAAATGCTCACCAATTCCCTTCTGTGCCCCCAAGATGAACTTATAGGCAGCCACAAGGTCACCTCTCAACTTTCTCTTACGGAGGCTGAAAAGGTCCAGTTTCTCTAGTCTCTCGTCGTAGGGCTTGGTCTGCAAGCCCTTAACCATACGAGTGGCCCTTCTCTGGACCCTCTCCAGGTTATCCGCATCCCTCTTGAAGTGTGGCGCCCAGAATTGCACGCAGTATTCCAACTGCGGTCTGACCAGCGCCCGATAGAGGGGAAGTATCACCTCCTTGGACCTATTCGTCATGCATCTGCTGATGCACGATAAAGTGCCATTGACTTTTCTGATGGCTTCGTCACACTGCCGACTCATGTTCACCTTGGAGTCCACTAGGACTCCAAGATCCCTTTCCACTTCCGTGCCACCCAGCAGGTCATTCCCTAGGCTGTAGGTGTGCTGGACATTTTTCCTCCCTAGGTGCAGCACTTTGCATTTCTCCTTGTTGAACTGCATTCTGTTGTTTTCTGCCCACTTGTCCAACCTGTCCAGATCTGCTTGCAGCTGTTCCCTGCGGACCCCACTGCCCACACCCTTCCAGGTCGAAACCGACCCATCCACCACGACTCTCTGGGTGCGACCCTCTAGCCAATTCGCCACCCACCGGACCGTGTAGTCATCCAAGTCACAGCCTCTTAACTTGTTCACCAGTATGGGGTGGGATACCGTATCGAAGGCCTTCCTGAAGTCTAAGGATATGACATCCACCCCTCCTCCTGTGTCCAGGCGTTTTGTAACCTGGTCATAAAAAGAGACTAGATTGGTCAGGCATGATCTGCCTGCCACGAACCCGTGCTGGTTTCCCCTCAGCATAATTTGTCCTGCCGGGCTCTCACATATGTGAGCCTTGATAATTTTTTCAAAGACTTTGCCAAGGATGGAGGTGAGACTAACTGGCCTATAGTTGCCCGGGTCCTCCTTCCTCCCCTTCTTGAAAATGGGGACCACATTGGCCCTTCATTTTTTTAATTCTTTTTTTACCCCTTTCTCTTTACTTAAAACAGGTTGGTGGGCAGGGTTTGGAGACTTTTCCCTTCCTACCATAGCTCTAGCTGGCTCCTGCTGGGTGCAGAGAGAGAGAAACACTAAAAGCCAATTACCTATTCTCATTAGTGGTTAATTGGCTTTTTAACTGTTCCCCTTGCACAAGTGACCAGCCAGCTGAATGCATGGGGGTGCTAGAGCAAACAGGTCAGCTGCATCTGGGTGCTCAGATTAGTCAGGGTGTGCTAGGGTGGCACTCCCTGGAGGCAGAAGAAGGTTTTGGATTGGGGCTAACCACACCCCACTGGGTAGTAGAGTTCAGGAAGGTTGAAAGTTTGCCTGTGGAGCAAAGGAGTGGGAAGAGCTAGGAATGGTGCATTCTGGGATGCTGGAGGAATGAAAATAGAATGCTGTATCTCCCCAGAGAGGACTAACAATACCTGAAACGATCTGGGTAACATGGATCAGAGATAACCCTCACCTGAAGGAGCATAATATTTAAATGTTTAGAGAGTACTTAGCACAGGTTAACACCCTTTAATGGGTGAATGCTCCCATTTGAAGTGCCTTCCTGAAGTTTTTAATGTAACCTGTAACACCACTTTGTGAAATACTTTGTGAAATACCCAACCTTTATAATCCTCCAGCATGCCTCAGATGTGTATTGTGCTCCATTATCTGAAGTTAACTCATCCAGCTATCTCTGGGAGCTAGTCCAAGAAGTTGTTTAGTGGATCTCAGTTTTACGTTGTCTCATTTTGTCATTTTGTTTTCTTTATGTTAGTTGCCCTTTTAAGATGTTCTGTTTCTCTTTGTAATAATCACTGATCAGCAGGTCCTGGTTTCCTCAGTGTACAAATTGATTGGCTGCCAATTATTGCCAGGCTATAAATATATCATGAAAAATCACTGGTTCCATCTCTGGTATGTCATATAAATGTAACACCATTTTCTACTTACGCGTGTACATGTATGTGCATGTTTCTTACCAAGACAAGAATTGGTTTGTTTTGTGGCACTTTTTGTGCACATCGAAGAAATGACATTCTTTATACTTTGTATGATGCAGTCTGCCCAATTTTTTCCTTCTGGCTTCAAAGATCTTGCTGCTAGACAGCCAAATTCCTCATTTTTTGTTTATTGTTTATTGTTTTAATAACAGTTATGGGCTGCAAACCTCTTACCTGCCTGATGCTTTACAAAAATCAGTGTCATAAACTCCTCCCACTTTCTTCTAACACCTTGCAGTGATGGAGTGCTCACACCACAAGAGAGCCACACAGGCAGGATAGATTAAACAAACTTTTATGATCAAGGTTTTTCAAACACACTCTCTGCTCTCAGCAGATCAGCTCAGAATGCATTTAGAGAGATAGCCAGAGGCAGTATTTCCATTCACTTCCTCCACCTTTCTTAAAGGGTGTATGACTACTTACCTAGCTATGCCTGAGTATATTACCATGGGGAAGAACTGCATAGCTGTTCCCTGGGATGGGAGATGTGAGGTAAGGTTTCTTGTGGCCACAATAGGAAAGAGGGTTTACATTTTACATAATGATTCCTCCATCCTCTCAAATACAAATACAATTGGTGCAGTTCCCCATCTTCAGTTTGATTAAAGGAGTCTCTACCTTGCAATGAAATAGTCTTCCCTGAAAGTAATTAGTGAAAGCTGCCCCTACCTTCAGGCTCTTCTGCTTCTCCATGGCCTGAATAGGCCTTGTGGAGCCCTAGACTTGGTGCTACCATCAAGAAGCAGAGGCCTGGAAAAGAAAAAATAGATCTGGCTAGCAGGAGTACTGCTATAGTGAAGAGTGCAAGGAGGCCGAGTCTCACCATTTTTCTCGAGGCTGTGAAGAGAGGAGGGGAAGAAGGAACAGCTGTGGCCCAGTTGGGTAGAGCTGCTTCTGCTCTATCTTCTTCCTCTTCTTGTAGAAATGGTTTCATCCCAGTCTACTGCTTTGCCCTCAAGCCCCTTCCCCACCTCCATAACACCCCATCTGGTCTACCCCATAAGAGTTGTGCTGTCTCCAGCCTCACCTCTGCCTCTCCTACACCAACCACCATCCCATCTCTCTCCCAGCTCTAGTGCGGAAGTAGTAGCAGCTCCTTCACCCTCTCTCAGACAGTGGCAGGCAGCTCTGGTGAGTTGTTCATATCCTCATCCCCTTCCCAGGAACAGGTCTTGGAGGAACAGAGAAGCCACCCAGCTAGTCACAGGAGAGAATGGAGCCACCTGTGCTGCTGGGCTTGATCTACACACCCCCACCTCCCTGTGCTGCCCTACCGGTCCCTGAGAATGGAGACAGGTTATTGGGAAGAACAGAGTATGCACACCCACACTACCTAAAAAATCCCTGATTGGCTGCCAGTTAAAGGAGGCTTTTTCCCCAAGGCAAAGCTGAACTTCATGAAAAGGCTAGAGCGTTTTGTGTGCTCAGCTACACTTGTAATCACAATGAATAGTGATGGCTGGTGGCACCAAACCCGGTAGGTGCTATGGATAAGGCACTGAACTGGGGATTTCCAGCTTGACCACACTTCCTCTTTGACCATGGGTAAGCCACCAAATACATATTTTGCCTTAGTGAAATATTGGCCCTACTTTACCATCTCACGGGGTGTTGAGAAGATCCATTAATGTCCAATAATGATTATGAAGTGCTGCAATACTACAGCACTGAGGACCATAAATGTACCTAGAGACTTTCTGGTGAGGATGGAGAGAGATTTAGGGCTGCCTGAGGAATGTTACCCTCCTCTTCTCACCCAGCTTTAGGAACACAACCGTAGAAAGCAGGACAGAGATACATGAAGCAGTATGTTCTGCATATAGTAAGAAAGCGGAGCCACACAGTGAGTGACAGCTGGGACTGGAACTTGTGTTGCTGACTCAACTCCATGCCTACTGCACTAGAACACATTGCCTTTTAAGTTGGTCAATACAAGCAGTCACAAGAGAGCATGCAATAAACTTTCTGTTTGTTTTTAAAGTATACCAGTTAATCTTTCAAATACAACCATAGATTTCTCATCAGTATACTCCTTGGCAAATTTTTTCCCTCATTTTGCAAAATGTATTTCAGAAAGCAAACAACCATGGTCCTAATAAACACTTTCATCCAAAGAGCAAATATGTTTATACCAGTTAATTAAGATTGAATCTAGAGTATAGGACTGATGATATAGGATTCTATAGAAATGGTTGTTATCACATAATGAATAATAGTCATATCAAATTACGAGCCATTCTTCTTAAGATTCCTCAGATGTTTACTGAGGAACATCCTTTACTGAGGAATCTTAAAGGACCATACAAACTGGAATGAAAATGTATCAGTTCTGTAAAAGGAAGATAACAAATTTTAATCAGGGATTACTGGGGATTTAATTATTTTCTTATTACTAATTGTCAAAATGAGAGCACCTGATTGTGCATATAGCTAATCTAACTGGCTGTATGCCTTGTTTCTGTTGCTCTGATTTTCCTTCCCCTCTCTCTTTTCAATAGTTTTTGTCTCATCTTAAATAAAATATTGTAAGCTCTACAAGCAGATATCTTGTTTTCTATATGTTTGCACAGCACCTGTCACAACCGGGTTCTATCCCATTTGAGGCCCTGCAGTGGTAACGTAATACAAATGATAGCAAGTTAATAAACTGTGCTACCATGAAACCAAGTAATTTTCACAAAGATACACTCTAAGTCAATGGCACAAAGAGAATTTCACACTTAATACTTCTTGGAGTCTTGTGAGACCGTTAGACTACCTAAAAACAATTATAAGTGGTATATTTCAAAAGTAGGAACATAAAAAAGTAATAACCAAAAACTGTCACTATTAAATGGTTTAATGCTGAGTTGTTTTAAGCAAGTTGAGTGGTCTTAGTACAGTTCCTGTTAAGGAGAACGGGTTCCATCAACAGCCACTGAAACAGGAGGACTTCTGTAAGAAAGATCAAATCCATCTCCCAACAAAAAAGTAAATAAGGGAAGCATAAAGAGGGAAGATAAGGTCCTCAAGGAATCCATTTCTAAGCACTTAGAGGAAAACAAACTGATCAGGAACAGCCAGCATGGATTCATCAAGGGCAAGTTATGTCTGACCAAACTGATTGCTTTCTATGATGAGATGACTGGCTCTGCGGATGTGGCACGAGCAGTGGATGTGGTATATCTTGACTTTAGCAAGGCTTTTGGTACAATCTCCTCCAGCACTCCTGCAAGCAAGCTGATGAAGTATGGGTTAGATGAATGAATTGTAAGGTGGACAGAAAGCTGGCTGGTTCGTCAGGCTCAACAGGCAGTGACCAATAGTTCAGGGTCTAGTTGGCAGCCGATGTCAAGTGGAGTATCCCAGGGGTTGGTCCTGGGACTGGTTTTGTTCAATATCTTCATTAACGATCTGGAAGATGGCACTCTAAGCAAGTTTGCAGATGACACCAACCTGGGGTGTATAGTAGATACCTTGGAAGGTAGGGCTCGAATTCAGAGTGACCTGGACAAATTAGAGGATTGGGCCAAAAGAATTGTCATGAGATTCAACAAGGACAAATACAAAGTCATGTATTTAGGACAGAATAATCCCATGCACCAGTTCAGGCTTGGAACCAACTGGATAAACAGTAGCTCCAGGAGGAAAGGACCTATGGATTACAGTGGATAATAAATTGGATATGAGCCAACAATGTATCCTTGTTGCCAAGAAGGCGAACAGCATCCTGGGCTGCATTAGTAGTAGTATTTCCAGTAAATCAAGGGAAAGGATTATTCCCCTCTGTTCTGTTCTGTTGAGGCCACATCTGGAGTACTGTGTCCAGTTTTGAACCCCCCACTACAGAAAGGATGTGGACAAATTGGAGAGAGTCCAATGGAGGGCAACAAAAATGGTTAGGGGGCTGGGGCACATGACTTATGAGGTGAGGCTGAGGGAACTGGGCTAATTTAGTCTGCAGAAGAGAAGACTGAGGGGGGATTGAAAAGCAGCCTTCAATGTCCTGAAGGGTGGTTCCAAAGAGGAGAGAGACTTTTCCTCAGTGATGGCAGATGACAGAAAAAGGAGCAATGGTCTGAAGTTGCAACAAAGGAGGTTTAAGTTGGATATTAGGAAAAACTCTCTCACCAGGAGGATGGTGAAGCACTGGAAGGGGTTATCTAGAGAGGTGGTGGAATCTCCATCCTTGGAGGTTTTTAAGGCCTGGTTTGACAAATCCCTGGCTGGAATGAACCAATTCCAGGATGGTCCTCCTTTGAGCAGGGGGTTGGACTAGATGACCTCCTGAGGTCCCTTCCAACCCTAATTATCTATGATTCTATAATTAAATATTGTTATTTGCAACTATACAGCAGCAAAGGAGATGATGCAGATTTATCTGTGCCTCAGTCAACTGACCTGAAACAGAAACAGGAAATGGTTTTATTCTTTTTTAAATGCATGCATAAAACAAAGAAATAACCAAACAGATATTCACCACACATAGAGCACTTTAAAAATGGCAGATACCAATCTAAGACAACCCTGAATGGATGTGGTATCAGACTAGAGCACTTTAGGTTAGAATGCTTTATCAAATGTCTGTACCAAATCTCATTGTGACTCAGGTTGCAGTCCCCTGGCATTCCAGGTGCCCTTCACAGGCAGCATGCTAGCCTCAGCCAGTGCTTGTCTGCTCTGGGTAAGCACCAGCCTTGCCCTACACCCAGGTTGTCACAGAGAGGAGACAGAAAAGGGTGTCTCCTTTCTTGGTTGCTGGGCAGGACAGTTGGGGGAACAGAGCCCCCCTTCTGCATGCACCACCCCCCCAGCTTGCTGGCCCAGGTTTTGTGGGGGGCTGGGCTGTGTCCACACAGCAAGGAGGCTCCATTCTCCCACCACCCCCATCCCCAGTTCCTGTCATGGTGAAAAGCTGCACACAGCTCCGAGCTGCAGCTCCTAGCTGCAGCTGTCAGGGAGCTGGGCTGGGCTGGGGAATGGATCCCCCCTACCATGGAGACCCAGCCTGGCCACCCCCAGGACCTGAGCCAGCAAACTGGGGAGAGCCCACATGGCAGGGGGACTGTTCCCACCCACTACCACCACCTCCTAAGAGCTGCAGCCAGGAGCCACGAATGGAACCAGGTTTGAGGAGCATGGGGGGAATGGAGCCCCCTCCTATGTGGTCCCACCCCAGCTTACTGACTTGGGCCTTGGCGAGGGCCAGGTAGAGTCCTCGCTATGTGGAGGTGGGTCTGTTCCATTCTCCCAGTCCCCCATACCCAGTTCCTGGCACAGTGAAAAGCTGGCACAGGACAGAATGCTAGCCTTGGCCAGTGCCCATCTGCTCTGGGTAAGCACCAGCCTAGCCCCACTCCTGGACTGTAACAGAGAGGCTGCAGCTGGGGAAGTGGAGCTTTCCTGCTGCACGGACCCTACCTGGCCCCCAACAAGACCCAAGTCAGCAAGCTGTGGCAGAGGCTGCATGGCAGGGGCCTCTGTCCCCCCCATTATTACACCCCAGCCATGGCAGGGGGTGCAGGGCTGGGGAGAGGGGCTTCTCCAGCAGCCTCCTGGGATACATGCAAGAGCAGCCCCAGCCTGCTGGCCTCAGCCAGTGCAGGCTACTTTCATGCCCCTTGCAAATGTGAACATCGGTTCTGTTTGCTCCCATGTTAGTCTAGAGCACTTTGAATAAAGTGCGATATTTAGAGTGCTTCCACTTAACCTAGATTACTAAACATTAGCCAGTTTCTAAAATGTTGATAATGGACAACATCCAGTACCTACTGCTTGGCCTATTTTGAGGACAAAACAACTTCTTCCAGAACCCATAGAAAAGAAAGGAAGACTGGGTAGCCTCTGAGGAAATCAGTAAAACTTGTTGGAAGATAATGGATCTATAAAATGGTGCAACTTCCACCCTGTTTTAAACTGAGAATACCCACCCATTAGATCCAGTCCAAACTTACTTCCTTCCCTTATCATTAACTCAAGGGAACCCTTGTTATTGATTTTAATTAGTAGCAGCAAAATAAATTAAAGTTATATGTTATTAATTCACAAAATATTCACAATATAAGCCTGAGTGAAATTTAAAGGGCCATAATATATAGGAGATTGTCTAGAATAAAAGTTCCCTTCCAGCCTTAAACTGAATGAATCTTTGAAAACATAAGATAAGCTTTCTCTGTCTAAATTTGATTTTCCTACAGCACCTCATCTGTGAGATCTCTAATTTCATCTGCCTGAGGCAGGCAATCTAAACCCTCTAATAACCTGATCATAATTAATTAGTAAGGTTCAAGCACCTGACATCTGATATCAGAATGACACAATCAAGAACCTTGCATCCCTGTTCTACTAGAATCTGCCATCCTAATATATGTAGCATTCCTATATAGTTTATTGCCTAGCAAGATACAATGAATCTATGTCCCATCACTAAAATCTGCATAGCATTAGTTCTGTCAGTCAATGCTCTACCATCAAGCCATCACAAATATTAATAAGGCATATGATGATATGCATAATGTTACTTTACAAATGTAGCAAGAAGGCTCGGGAAGATTCTAGATAGAAACTCTGCAGAAAAGTAAAAAGGAGAAGGATGTATTTGGGGAGAAGATTAACTCTCAGATCTAATAGTTTTATAAAATGGAAGACCAGAGCATGATACAAAGCACCAGGAATTTCAATTTTGCTTGAATAATTTCAGCTTGGGTTAGGCACTCTCCTTAATGAAAGACAAATGGATTTAGAATTACTTTCTACTCTAAAGAATTATTGGTAAGAACTATAGGTTTTCAACTCAGAAACAGACTTTCTATTTCTCACTGGTCACTACTTTGAACAGGATAGCTTCTGAAACCAACCTCATCCTAGAACTCACATAAGTAGCATGCCTGTTCATGGCCTAAAAAAATGCAATGAATCTGTGTGCTGTCACTTTAAAATCTACACAGCATTAGCCCTCTGACTCAAAAGGTGCCAAAATGTAGAATTTCCACAGCTGTAAACAGTAAATACCTGAAACAGCGAGAGAGTAAAAATGTGTGCGACTTCCAGTGGAGGAGTATGTTTTGAATTACTGCACATGAATCAAATGTTTTGTGAGCCATTTTAAGTAAGTGGACGAGACTTCAGGAATGAAACAATATAATCTAGTACAGTAAAAACATACATACCCTAAGGCATAAGTTCTTTTAGTTTTCTCTATCATACTACAGTGTGTTGTGGTGTATGTGTGTGTTCACTGAATGAAGTGAGGGACACTTGGGAAGTAGGGAAGCGAGGACAATCCTAAATTATCTTTGCAAGTGCTTCTTGTGCTAGAAAGTATGTTTCCTTTCCACTACAAGGACCACAGTCAATGTCCTACAACATCTTGAAAAAATTACCTTTAATCCCATGAAAAACATTTCCATGATATGTATTCCTATCATGTAATCACTCTTGTCTAGGAAAGAATTCTCTCAAGCTCCTCTGCTGCCTTTGTCAATATGCATATATATCTTGGATTCAAACCTTCTTTGTTTAAAATGGGTCAGCCCTTTATGTTTCTACTTTAATAGCAATTTGTTTCTTCTTTATTGCCATGTGGTGCCATCCTAGAGTTTTGAAACACTTCTCTTGCAGCTAATTTTATTGACTATCCTTTCTCATAAAACAGTCGACCTCAACAACTATTGCATAACTGAACGGTTCATGGCTAACCCAGTATTCTAGATGGAGAAGGTACCTGGGTATCCAATCTAACTGTTGGATTCACAGAAGGTCTACTGGACTCGGCAGCAGTTGCAGGTTTTCCACAACTCACCAGATCAGCCTCCAAGAGAACCCACTAAACTACTGGCTATACGTTGTACAGACATAAGTCGTTTGCTGCATAGTACCATCTTCAGAAGAACTGCTTTCAGTTAAATCTTTTGCTCCTATCTGTGTATTTTTGGACTACACATTCATGCATCTGTTTTTTTCATGGTTCATCTCTGTGGTTAATTTCAGGTTCATATGTTGTCTATTACCTTAATTACCAGTAGTAGAATGGATAGCCGTAGCTAAGTCTCCAGGAAGGAGTTTACAGTCACTTTGTGTCATTATAAGCAAGAGAAGACTATTCCATCCTTTTTACACATATCTTCCCCAAAAGATCTTATTTTTTCAGAAGCTGAGCCCCAATCTGGCAATGGATCCTTTTGTTAAACTAAAGGAAACTATTTAGGCATTTTCCCCTGATGTTATTATTTCTCAAGTTCTTCTATAGAATATCATAAAATCATAGAGAAGTAGGACTGGAAGGGACCTCCACAGGTCATCTAGTCCAACCCTCTGCCTGAGACAGGATCATCCCTATCCAAACCATCCTATAGACACCCAAAATCTAACCTTTTAGTAAAACTACCATCAACCCTGACAAAACACAAGACATAATACCCTAATCGCCACAGGTGACCACAGCAACCAACACCCTGCTTGTGTGAAAGGTTGTTAAAAGATCCCAGGTAGAGGGCAATGGCCCCTGCTAGAGAGGAAGGCAAAAACAGCATATATTAAATAGCAATCTTTTAAGTACAGTCTCCTAGATATATTTTTTCCAATGTAAAATATAGTATATTCAGTACTTAATTGATGAACATCATGAGTTTGTATGGATACAGCTTTGTATACTTATGTAATAGCATGTTTGTGTCTCTGGAGCAGCCTGCAACTCTGCATGTCCCACTCCACCTCCATTCCTCCCCGCTTCCCTGCCCCCAGTCAGCACCAGGGGTTTCTGCCCTGGTGGCCCAGCCCTAGTTGCGCTACTGCTTACAAGACAATACAAATTGGGCCCCTTGTTTGTACCCAAAGGCCCACATGGGATTCTTTTGAGCTCTGTTAGCCAGGCCGGTGTTGGCCAGAAGAGAATTACTTCTCTATTACTGTTCATGCTTCCCTTGTAACTATATAGCACTTCCCATGCTGCCATGCTTCACACTTTTCACACTTCAGTGTGATTCTGCTTCGAGACGGTTATCTTTGATCTCCTCCAGTTCTATCTTTCAATGCTGTATATTTTTAGACTGCATGGAAAGAAGCCATTATTTTGGTAAGAATAACTTTTCATGTGTTGTTTACCATCCTGCATCTCTCTCAGCTACACTTCTTCCCCAACAGGAACATGCTGTTCAAGTGCACTCCTTCCCCTGCTCATGTTTGTGTTGACTTGAGAAGCCCAGTTTTCTCTAACTGCACCATGCCACGCACTATAAATCACATTTGTGTCCCATTTAAAGCATAAACCACAATAGACACAGAAGAACAAAAAGAACCACACGCCCAGCTTTTTTGACAAAACTCCCACACATTGATAATTAGAAGCACATAAAACCTTGTGCAGACTGGAAGAACTCAAGTGACTGCCATACCTCATGCTGCTTGTCTCAGCCTCCCCCACTTTCAATTCTGCCACAAAATTTTCTGGAACAGTAAAAAAGGGCAGAAGATTAGCAAAAACAATCTTTGAAACAAAAAGGATTAAAATAATAATAAAGTGCCTGACAAGAGTATGTTCATGAATCTATGGCAAATCTTTGTTTTAATTAATCATCTGCTCTTGGCCACATGGTATCTACTTTCCCTATTTCTGGTGTGCAGAAGTATAAAATGATTAAATTAAATTTTAAACCATCAGTTACATAAGTAATAGTTGCAAACTTTTTTTAGATACGCTCTCTTAGTTTTGTTTGTTTTAATGTGTCCGAATGTGTTCTAGGTATTTTGTGATACAAATAGAAATACATTACGATCTACAGCCCTGCTTGCTTCCACAAATGTCTAAGGAATCTAAGGAGTCCCAGACACTACAGACCTGCTACGGAAACTTAAAAACATAGACCACCTTCCCAGCAACACACTCCTAACCACCATGGACATTACCAGCCTACATACCAACATCCCACAGCAGGATGGCATTGAAGCCTGCCTTACATATCTACAGGAACAAGATTACAACTCAGAACACAGGCCCAAAGATATTACTGACCTTATACTCTTTATCTTCACACACAACAATTTCACTTTTAATAATCAACACTTCCTCCAAA
>NW_005842205.1:1376299-1381013 GCF_000455745.1 Alligator sinensis | reverse complement strand
TCCCAGAGACGAGCCTATGAGCTCCATTTCATCAACCTGCTGGATACTAGGGATCATGGACTAAACATAGACATTGGATTTTTGATACATTATAATCTGCCTGGCAACTGACTCCCCAGCCCAGCCCAGCCCAGCCCCTGGCTTCTTTACTTTTCATTCCAGCCAGGAAGAGCACACACCAACTGCTGAAGCCTCCTTAGCCTGACGAAGGGTTTTTGAACCCGAAAGCTTGCTTAATAACTATTCTCCAACCATTTGGGTTGGTCTAATAAAAGATATCAAATTCACCCAAGGAACCTTGTCTGCCTAAGGAGTCCCAGTGAACTCAGAGTTGTTATTTGCATGCATAAAGGTTTTCATGTCACTTAAGTGTAAAGGACCAGGAGCTTAGGGTCCAAGTGCAGTCATTATCACCATGAGCAGTGCAGTTATTCACATTATTATTGCCACTGCTGCTGTTGCATCTAAAGGCTTCTATCACGAAGTAGGCTCTATTGTAACAGAAACCATACTAGATATAGTGAAACACAGTCCCTTTCTCCAGAAGCTTAAAACTGAAGTTACATACATTGACAGTATGAGAGGAGAAACAAGGGTTCAGAGAGGTAAAGTGATCTATGCAAGAGTGGGCAGCAGAGTGTGCATAGAGCTCAGGTCTCTTGATTCCCAGTGTAATGCCTGTCCATGAAATGACCTCACCTCCTTTACAAATGTAACCCTCCATGGCATGCTAGGCTGGGCAATATGCTGGATTCTGGATCCTCAGGGTGCCAGTAGCCCTGGGAACCCCCTCAGACAGGTCTACTGCCGGAGGCATCTGTGGATGGTTGCCAACCGCTGGTCAGCACTCCCCACCCACGCCCTCCACCGCTAACAGTGCCATGGCTGTCTGCGGGAGCTCACCACTCCCAACCACCACGCTCCAACCACCAACAGCACTGCCACCACCTGTGGGAGCTCACCATGCTCCCCCAGCCTCCAGGGGCATGTGGCGTTTATGCCTCCAGTAAAAAGCATGCATTGTGCACAGCATACCTTCCATCTGAAAAAGCTATTGCACCCTCTGCAAACTTTTTGATGCCTTCCTTGCAAAGTTCTTAGGCACAGCTCACCCACTCAGATGCAGCCAAGCAAGCCTTTGCAGCTGTTACACAGTAATAAGCGTTTACAGAATCAGGCTCTAATTTGGGGTGTGGTACAGTAAGTGAGGGTACTGGATGAGAATGAGGTAAGAGACACCTCTAGTTACAGCAGTACCATTATCTGCAGGTCTTTTTTATAAAAATAAAAACAATTGCTATTGAACAGTTGAGTTTGCTGTGCAGTTGTAAACACAGATCATGCTGTATGGATTTGGGGACAAAAATCATTTTCATACTTCAGAATTCAACCATCTTCTATTAATTTTATCTTCCATCTCTTTCAGCAGAATCAAATTTGAAGTGTATAGCCACTTTAACAATTAAAACACCCTTGCTTTTATATAAACTAGTTCATTTTATCTTCTTTCCCATTGTAGCATCAGTAGTCTACTGTGCAGCTAGTACCTGTAAATACAGATAGTAACTGTGCAGTAGATACTGCACCATAGGGCTCATGTAGACACAGACTGAGAGCTAACTTGCTTCCAGTCAGCCACACCAGCAAGGGACCCAGTCCTGGTGCTGCTCAGCTCTTGGCTCCCCCAGCTCAGCTCCTGCTGATTAGCGTGGGGACCAGGTCCCTCTCTCCCCAATCCTGTTGCAGCACTGTGGGGCTCCTGGCTCCTCACAGGAGCAGGGAGCTGAGCAGTGCCAGGACTGAAGAGCTACCAGTAGGGCAGCTAGCAGCCAGCCCCCAGCTGGTTGAGGAATCCCTGCCCCCTTGGGCCACACTGCTAGCTGCCCCATCAGTAGATCAGGGCAGGGGGATGAGACTTGCCCTCCCCCACAGCTGTTTCCCAGCCCCATGCCTCAATTGGCCGATTGGGGCACAGGGGAGGAGACTCTTCCCAGCCCCCTGTCCAGATTACATGGGGCTTGGAAAGAGCTGTGGGGAGCTCTTCAATCACGTTGCCTCAATCACCTGATCAGGACACAGGGCTGGGAAACAGCCGCAGTCAGTGGAAAAGACTTAAGTGGAGGGGCAGATCCCAGCCCCCTACCCTGATCTGCAAGTGGAGCAGCTAGCGGGGGACAGGTCCTGGCCAACCCCAGGCTGCACAGAAAAGCCCCACTGGGCACAGGGCTTGTCTCCATGTGCATCAGGTGGGAGAGCTCTGCAGCAGTAGCTCTCCTGCCCTGTGCACATCAGGACACCTCCTGATGTGTACACTGTCTCCTGATCCCAATAACATGGGGACCAGCCCCGTGCTCCCTGCCATTCCCTGGGCTAGCACAGGGGGAGCCTTGAGTTCCCCCTGGCTGCTGCAGGATGGCAGAGCAAGGTGGAAGCATCCCTCTCTGGACTGCTCCAATTGGGAACAGATCTGCTTCCAGGAGGGAGCAGGTGTGACTTGCTCCCCAGTAGGCTTAGTGTGCAGTATTTTTACTGTGCAGTAAGCCTATTTCAAATTAACCCAGGGCCAGGGGAGTGCAGGCAGGCCAGACCAGGGAGCTGGGGCAGGGACTGGAAGGTCTCTCCCCGCAGTGCAAGACTTATCATGTGCCTGGGGCTGGCAAGGCTGGTGGCTTGGCATGGGCCTCCCCACCTGCTGGGCTTGTGGACAACAAACAGGTTCCCTGTTGTGTGTGCCCCAAGGCACAAAATGGCTGTAGGCTTTTATACCCTGCAGCTAGGGGCTGCCAGAAAGCAGCCCAGCCCTGGAGCAGGAGAGGTGGCCAGTCAGGAGCCCTGGGGCTGGGCTTAGGCTGCTCCCCTAATGGCTGGGCAGACCCACCCAGCACTAAAGTTAGTGCCAGTTTGAGTCTATGTGTGCACTACTGCACATTAACTAATCACCCCTAAATTTGATACTTGCATTTGCAGGTATCAAATTTAGTCGCAATCAGCCATTTTTATTGTGAAGTAAGGGCACCCACATGTAAACGCACATGCATGAGCAACTGGTGCTGCAGCCGATCCTGCCGACCAGAGGGGAGCGGGATCGGGTCCCCCCCCGTGGCCAATCGCAAGACGGCCAATCACTGTGCCCAATTGCTGCAGCTGCTTCTGGAAGTGGCTGCGGCTGCTTCTGGGAGTACAAGCATGCTCCACTCCCCAGCCGGCACTTGCAGGGGGCACTGGCACTCCCGCCAGCGCCCCCTGCCCATAGCCTAAGCAGGGAGCACTGGAGCTCTCAGGGGGTGCACTGGAGCTCTCAGGGGGTGCACGTGCACCCCCTACACACCACCACTGCGCACATCTGTACTACACAGTAAGTTAGACTAATGTTCATTAACACATCTCGTGTAGGGGCACCCAATATGGATCCAAATCTCAGAATCTAGCCCACCGTGAGCATAACAACTTTCAGAATTTACCCCTTGTTTCTCTGAATAGACAGAAACAACCTCCAAGTACAATTATTTGATTTAAGAGGCTAAATTAGTGCCCAGGTTTGAATGGTCTGACAACAAGATGAAAGTTAATTAGCTCTGTTTGCTAAATTTTTGAATGCTTGTGAAAAAGCCCCTCTCGTCTTAAGGTAATTAATTGCCTTTCGGCTATTCAAGATGCTCATAATTATGAGTCTGAAAGTGCTTGTTAGGCCTTCAATAAAACAAATCAGGCTTATAAAACATTGAAACATTATACCACTGAGCCATCAGGAAATTCAAATAGTTCCTAGTTCAAGACTCTCAGAAGTTATTGAAAATGCAAAGAAATGGGGTATCTGAATGTGGTTGTATAGGAGAGAACAGGCTTGTAAAAGCTAAATAAAAATAAATAAAAAGAAGAAACCAAGAAAGAAGGAACCTGTGGACAGAGTCCTCAGATAGCACTTCAAGGGTAACTGTCTAATATTGAACAAAATGTCTTACACTAAACCTTTTGCTTTTTTCTGTTTTTTAATGCAGATTTGGGTTTAACAAAATATTGAGATAGTAGGTATTGTTGTCATGGTCTTCTTCAGTCAAAATAAAAAAGACATTAAAAAATTAAATAGTTATTTTTTTCCGTCAATTCATTATTTAAAAGACAGTATTTGGCACTTCCTATTACCTTGAAAAAATAAGCTATTGGCACAAAGAAATAGAGATTAAATCAAGAGAACTGCCTAAATTGCATGTGTGTGTATAAGAGGGTTGTTTAATTAAACAAGTAGTTTGTTTGATTTGAACATTTTTATTTTATTTCTAATAAAAAGAATGACCTTTCAAATAACATTTTAATTTTGATTTGTAGATTTTATTTTGAGCTTTCAAATATTTTACTTCTTCCAAGATAAAAAAGATAGAAAAAGAGAAATCAGGGAAAATCCTTTCACTTTTTCTCTTTTACCTTTTCCTCACTCTCCATTAGGGAAAAAGAGCAGGGAAGTGGTAAAAAAAAAAAAAAAAAAAGTGGGCAGGGCTAGAATTGGTTTTCTATTTGGTCAAAAATATATTTTTAATTTTTTAAAACCTCAATATGTGCCAGTTTTCACTTCAAACTTTTTTAAATGGTAAAACTAATCACATTTTATAAGGAAAAAAAAATGTTCCGCTAAAGCCATTCTTTATGAAAAACTTTGTTTAAAAAAAATCTGACCAGCCCTTTTTCTGCATCTATCAAATCTTTCAAAATCCTGCTG
>NW_005842205.1:1362951-1376283 GCF_000455745.1 Alligator sinensis | reverse complement strand
TTTTGTTTTGCTCAGCTTTCCAAAACTGATTATGCTTTCCAGCATCATCTGTTGCCATTCTAAATTCAGTTTTTATACTATTAATATTATGGTACTTGTACGCATGAAGTTAAATCAGGCAAGGCACTGACTTTATTTGATTGCACTGTACTGGTCAATGACTGTAGTAAAATCTGTATTTTCTCATATACCCCACACCTTTCTGAGGAAGGCAGTATGAAGAAAAATAGATTTTTTCAGAGTTGTGGCTGTATACAGCAAGGATAGACCCTAATCTTCAGCTCATTTGCCCTCCCTTTCTTGCTTAGACAACAGCAACAACTGTGATTTGAATTGTCAGCAGCTCATGGCTGCTCTGCCAAAAGCTGAAACTGCAACTGCTGCTGAAGACCGGGCTCCATGGATAGATCTAAGATTTTGAAAAGAGCTAAAAATAGTCTGAAGTCTTCAAAATAGGAAAAGAGAGACTAGGAGTAGCTGATTTCCAAATTCTTCAGCAAAATCGCCAAAGAAAGGCTAGCTTGATTAGTGGAACATCAAGACAATTAAAAAGAAGTGTAAGTCATTAACACCTGTTAAGTAAAGAGCAATTAATAGGAATCGAGTCAATTCTAATGAGCCATGAAGTCAATTGACTCCCTCAGCATTGTCTGAATAGAAATGTCACTGCTTCTGTTCTGGGCAGAAAGTCAGCTTTCCCATTGACGTCACACCTCTCATTTTGGAGGGAAAGGTACATGTGGCAGGCAAGTAAATACACTAATATACATGTAGCCATCGCCCCTCATCTTCCACAATGCTAAGGTCTTCATGCCAATTGCTGGAAGCCCTCAGCTTTCTCTACATGGAAAGTTTGGGTGTGAAACCCATGGCCCTGTGACTTCTCTAAAATATATTGCTCTAAATTTTCCTTTGCTTTTAGATGCTCTCTTTTCTTTAAGCAAACACATAATAGGGAAAGTAACTGTTTTTAAACATCACTGCTTGCCAGGTAGACTTGTCCGAGTTCTCCCAGCAATAGTTTTTATTTGTGAACACCTGAAAGAACCTACTTCTTCCAAAAATTATTAATTTTGGGGGGTAATCTTAACAATAAAAAGGACCTTGTTAAAACTGCTTGGAGGACTTGATGATCTCAATAAAAAAATGAGCCTTTTTAGCACTGTTCTTTAGTAAAGACACAAAAAGGGTGGGAATTTAAAAATACTCTTAAAATTAGCCCTTCATAAAAAGTTTTTGTAAATTGGTCTTTCTGATAAAATTTGTCCGTGTCTGAATTCCAGGCAAAATCAGATCTTGCTGTGTCTAGCTGCACATACAATGGGATTCACAGCTCTAGGCTAAGGAACGGAGTTTGAGACGTTTCCCATTATGTGGTATATCAGTGGCTTATGGAAGGAGAATTCAAAGACATTTAAAATACATGCCATGCAGATGCTTTTAACCACTAAAATTGGTCAGAGAAACCACACACATGCACACATCAGTTTACATCCAGCCTAGAAACTGATCTGAGAATAATGATGCTATACTACAACTCTTGTATAAACATTTATTTAAGTTTAATAGGAAGCCAAGCCAAAATATCTGGACCTGTATTTTTTTTCAAAATTATTTTGGGGTCAGGAAAGAAAACTAATATTTTTGTAGTATGTATGCATCTTGCTTAAAAATAAGGGAGGGTGGGAATTGAAAAGCCTAAGGAACTGGAGGTTATATACACTTTAAAAACAGAATCACTCCTGTTGATTGGCTTACTGCCAGATTAAAACCTACAGAGACATCTTGAAGCCTTTAAAACAGTAATTTTCAACTCTAAGGAATTCTTATATGATCCATTGGGGAGGGGGGGGGGGTTTAAAAAGCAGCAAAGGTCCTTTTTTTCTACACATTTCCAGATCAAGATTAAAATGGATTATAAGTACTAGGTATGTTATTTTTAGGTTTGTTTGCTTGGTACTATATTCTGGGTAGGTTATGTATGGGTCACAGAGAGTTCAATGATAGATATACGCTGTTAAAAGGTTGCATGTTTGGAATTAGTTCTATCCAGGGCCCTTTCCTTACCCAAAAAAAAAGAACTTTATGAGGGAATAAGTCTAAAGGGTTGGGTTGTTTTTAATTTGTAGCACATCTTTTTTAAAAATTATTGTTGGTGGTTCTGTTTTGTTTGCTTGTTTTTTAAGTTGAGAAGCCTTGCTGGTTAGGAATTAATTAGCAACATTTCCCAGCTCAAAAGTAGTTGGTTTCTTGAAATGGAGTTGAAAATACTAGCCCGGCAGAGAAACCCGCACGTCAGGACTCTGTTTCAGCTTAAGTGTTTCTCACCCTTCGCAAGCACAAAGACCACATGAGGCGATGGAAAGCCTCTGCACATGTTTCAGAGCCCTGCCAAATTATTCAGCTGAAAACTTGGTAATGCGTGTAACTATTTTTGGCCAGTTAAGCAGAGGCCTCATGCAAACAATCAGAACTTCATTGTTTTTCAACCTAAATTACCAGTGACACTTCCACTTAACCAGACTTCTCTCATCCTGCTATACCATATAGGGACAGTTTGCTTCATTTTAATGAAGTGAACCGCTTGCTCCTTAACTTCTTTTGATTAAAGCTATTAAAATATTTTAAACAGAGGTTTGGATCTTTCTAGCTGTGGTTACTGCTCTCAGCTCCCAACTTTGAACTTTATCAGTGATGTCTTCTGGTCTCTCTTCTACCTGCTCTCTCTAGGCTTGGATCCCACGTGCCTACTCACAAATATTGAACCACATTGATTAGTATATTTGATCCAAGGGATAAATCAAGAGGAGTATACTAGCTAGTCAAACAGTTCAAGCGTCGTTCCATTTGAAAGACTCCAAATCATCTCCTTTCGGCAGATCATTGATCCCTGGGATTAAGGCCAGTCACAAACAAGCCAAACAAATGGTGTCCAAAATACAAATCATTACTGGATGCTAGCAACCAGGAGCTACATAACAACTGGTTAAAAACAGGATGCTCAGTACCCTTTTATGTGGAGTCTTTGTTCTTTGCACATGTTTGTTCCACATGAGAAGTTCCTCTGGAAATAGAGGACATAGGCAAAGGTACCAAGAGATCAATGACAGATCAGGGCCATACAGCTTTGGCGTGGCTGGGGACCACATGTGGTGTTGGTGGGTAGAGCCTGCGTAGGCTGAACATTGTGGCAGTGACCTCCTCCTCCCAACAATCCCCTGTGCCACATGGGCTATGCTAACAGACCGCATCTCCACTGCATGGGTTACTCAGGTGGCATGCAGACCCCCACCACATGGCCTGTGCAGGCAGCATGCAGACCCCTGGGCCCTCCCATACTGTGCAGCAGACAAAGAGGCAGCTGCCAGGGTCCACAGGCTGCATGTTAACCATTCACAGGGCTACTTAAACAGCCCTCGCACAGACCATTTGTCTCTTGCCCAGTTATTTTAGGAAAGTTGATTTACATGGTTGAATGCAGCTATAAAAAGAAAGCCGATAAAATTCCCATAGGCAAATCCTAGATGCAACAAACATGCAGGTTTTTTAATGTTTGGAAGTGACACGAAGAAAAATTATCTTTCAAGGCTGCCTCGTTTCCCCGTGATTCTCTCCGGCCAAAATCCCGATATCCTTTATATCAGCAAATGGGAAGAAGACAGGGGTTTGTATTTGATACATACCAGCCCAAAAAGACCCCCGCATAGATTACCGATTTTATTCACTTCAGTGCTCTTTATAGGCAGAGAGGTGTAGAAGGATGTGATGTAGAACAGGTTTGTATCTATGAAGGTTGCTTCCCTTCCCAGCCTGAATGCAGGGTTGCTGCCATACACCAAAAAAAATCATCCTCTCTCTTAAAGCATTCTTTTAAAATGGGGCTGGCAACTGGCAGCCCCTGAGCTCCCACCTGGCTGTCACTCCTCTTATCGCTTCACTTGCAGCAGCAGCTGGGGTCTCTCGGTTCTCCATCCTTCTCCACC
Organism: Alligator sinensis; assembly: GCF_000455745.1. Taxonomy (NCBI): domain Eukaryota; kingdom Metazoa; phylum Chordata; order Crocodylia; family Alligatoridae; genus Alligator; species Alligator sinensis. The sequence continues at coordinate 1,372,300 of NW_005842205.1, read as the reverse complement.
CAGGGGGAAGCACAGAGCAGTCCACAGTGTTGAGGGAGCCCTCACCGTAGTGAGCTGTGGGTGCGATGGGGAGCTACAGAGGGTGGCCACTCATGTGTTTGGTACAGCAGCGGGGGGTGAGGGGAGGAGGGTTGCCCACATGGCATGCAGCCTGGGGACCTGTGGCTTCCACTGGTGCGGCCATCACTGATGCTGCCCACACAGTGCGGGGCCCCAGCTGCTTAGAAGTAAACAGCCAAGTTTTAAAACACTCCTTTTTAAAAAGTCCTGAACATCCAAGTAGGAGAGCTACAAGGTTAACTCAGTTGGCATATGTTTTAAGGATGTCTTTATTTTTATTTTATTTTTTCATTTTCAGTAAAGAACAAAATTGAAGGATAGAATAAAAGATAATACCTACAAAAGTCCTTGCCTCTTTCATATTTTCTGGACTACCATGGCTACAACATGACTCCTAAATGCTCCTAAAATATTAAATAACCCCAAATAGTTTTCCATATGAAATGGATGCTGATATGAACCCTTTTATATGGTATTTCACCATGTAGTATTTGTTTAATACACATACCTTCATAATGGACCAGATGAAAAAACCCAGATAAACAGGGTTTTTTTTATAGACAAAATAATCAGTAGCTTTAAGCCCTGATAGCTGTTAAGTAATATGAGAGTTGTTATTTATCCTAGGGCTGGAGCCTATTAAAAGAAAAAAAAATCTCAAAAGCTTCCACCAGCAAGGGTGCTTTCTATTACCCTCTCAGCAGGAGAGAAAGGTCTACAAAGCCAATTAAGCAACTCTATAACCAAAGACATTGATATTAAGATCTTCTCTACATGCAGTTTTTTAACTAAAGGTACCTATTTTTGTTAGGGTTATTTTTTAACCAAAATAATTATACCAGGATACTCCCAGTGCAGATGTAATGATACTGGTCAAAAAGATCCTTTATACCAGTATTTTCTTTTCTATACAGGAATAAGCCATGAAGTTATAAACACTTTAATAAATTTATCAACTGGTGTGGGATTTGTGTTGCTGTAAAAGTATAGTTTCATAGATTCACAGATTGTAGGGTCGGAAGGGACCACAAAGGATCATCGTGTCCAACCCCCTGCCCCTGGCAGGAAAGAGGACTGAGGTCAGATAACTGAAGCCAGATGACTATCAAGCCTCCTCTTGAAGACCTCCAAGTTAGGTGATAGCATCATCTCTTGGAAGCCCATTCCAGATTCTGGCCACCCTTACTGTAAAAAAATGTCTTCCTAATGTCTAACCTAAATCTACTCTCCTCTAGTTTGCACCCATTATTCCTAGTTACTCCTAGGGGTGCTCTGGTAAATAGTGCATCTCCAATTCCCTGTTGTCCTCCCTTTGATAAACTTATATGCGGCTACAAGGTCTCCTCTCAGACGTCTCTTGTGAAGGCTGAAGAGTTCCAGATCCCTCAACCTCCCCTCTTAGGTTCTTTCATGGAGGCCACTAATCATGCAAGTGGCCCTCCTGAACCCTTTCCAGATTCTCCAAAACTGGACACAGTACTCCAACTGCGGCCTGACCAATGTCGCGTAGAGGGGGAGCATCACCTCCCTCAATCTGTTGGTCATGCATCTGCTAATGCACGACAAGGTGCGATTGGCCTTGTTGATGGCATCATTACACTGCCAGCTCATGTTCATCTTGGAATCAGCTATGACTCCAAGATCCCTCTCAGCCACTGAGCTGCTGAGGAGGTCATCCCCCAGCCTATAGGTGTGCTGGGGATTCCTCCTCCCAAGGTGGAGCACCTTGCATTTATCTTTGTTGAACTGCATCCTATTTTGTTCTTCCCATTGATCCAACCTGTCCAAATAGACCTGTATCTGCTCCCTGCCCTCTGGTGTGTTAACTTTGCCCCATAACTCAGTGTCATCTGCGAATTTGGAGAGGGTGCTCTCCACACCCTTGTCCAAATCTCTGATGAAGATATTAAATAACACCTGCCCTAAAACCAAACCCTGTGGGACCCCACTTCCTACCTCCTTCCAGGCCAAAAATGACCCATCCACCACCACTCTCTGGGTGCAGTCCCTAAGCCAGTTGGCCACCCACCTGACTGTGTAAGCATCCACCCTGCAGCCTGCTAGCTTCCCTATGAGAATAGGATGCGAAACTGTGCCAAAGACCTTCTTAAAGTCCAAGTCAATGACATCAGCCTCAGCTCCTCTGTCAAGGCAGCATGTGACCTGGTCATAAAAGGCTATAAGGTTTGTCAGGCAGGATCTACCTGTGATGAACCTGTGCTGGTTTTCATTCAGCATTGTTTCCCCTGCTGGGCCTTCTCAAATGTTCTCTTTGATCATTTTTTCCAGTATTTTCCCAAGGATAGAGGTAAGACTGACTGGCCTAAAGTTACCAGGCTCATCCCTTCTCCCCTTCTTAAAAATGGGCACCACATTGGCCCTTTTCCAATCCTCAGGGACCTAGCTGGAGCACCATGAGTGCTCGAACAGCTGTGCAAGAGGCTCAACTATGACACTGGCCAATTCCTTCAGCACCCATGGATGGAGGTCATCTGGGCCGGCTGACTTGTACCCAAGTTGAAGTGGTACAGACCTTGTGTCTAGGTAAGGAAAGGAACTTTACCTAAGCAACTGGGAAAGGCTGAGACAGGGTCACTTGATTTGCATGAACCTTCTCAAAGAAAGGAAGTACCTACAAGTTTAGTTCAAGGAAGTACTTAAGTGCATTAAACACCATTGAAATCAAACTGTTGCTTAAATTAATGTTTATATATTAGCACACATTTTAAGCACCATGTTTCAGCATGGAGATGCTCTCATAAATTATGATCTGAGATAGGGTATGAGGGCCTCATTCTATGCCGATCACCAAAGCTATATCTGTCAGTAATTGGAAATGAATATTTTTTCCACATAGCGATTCAACATTCTTCCAGTTTGCACTGCTGCTTTATATTTCCAAAATTGGGTGGTCTCATTTGGCAGTGCTCCAGTATTAAAAAAGTTCTTCTGAATAACAACCTTCAGGAAGAAAGACATTTGTACTACACATACATGTATGGCTTGTAAAAGTAGCTTCCCAGCAACAGCAGCAATAGTAAGTAACTGGAATTGTTCTATTTTGGAAGCTGGTAACAAATACAAAGGGCTCCTTTGCTCTGAAAGAGGAAAATATTTCACTCAGAGTTAACCAAAAACAGAATAACTGGTGAATTACTTTCAAATAAACTAACACAACACAAGTCATCTAGGAACCTAAAATTCCTGGTATCTAACTACCAAGGATCCTAGAAATCCGTTTGCTATGGAAAAAACACGGAAAAATGCCAAATTTCCATTTTTACAGAGAATCTTTAGCTTTTACATTTTGTGAAAAAATTAAAACATACCTTAACTATTAACTAAATTTTACTGAAAATACCAGTGTCACTTATTCACTGTGCGCAGCCTCCCCCTCTTGTGACTGATTTTTCCATGCATTTTAAATTACATAGCTAAACATACTCCAATAAACTGCTTCCAGTGTATAGAGGTTACTCAATGGCGTATAAGGGTTCCTTTTTTAATTCATCTCAAATTTCACTTCAGCCTCCAGACATGATTAACGTTATGAAAAGATACTGAAAATTTTAAAAAATCACCCCTAAAGACCATGTCACTGAGTTTGGCAAGGACAAATTTCACATTGATGGTAATGTGCTGTTCTATACTATATGCAGCAAGACTGTAGATTACATTTGAAGGCAAACTACTGTAGAGCACAAGGAAAGCACTAAACACCAAATGACTGAAAAGAAATGAAAACAAGAGGCTGAAGCAGCAGGGTCATTGACAACAGTAAAGAAACAATGCACCGTGACTGGATCGGTCCAGTGTTTTACAACTGCCAAAGAACAGCGTGAAACTGTCACTTCCGATTTTGTTTGAAGGTGTGTAAAAGCAAACATTTCTCAGCATAAAATGATTTGCCTGGTGTCAAATTCATAGATTCATATAGATTCATAGATGCTAGGGTCAGAAGGGACCTCAATAGATCATCGAGTCTGACCCCCTGCATAGGCAGGAAAGAGGGCTGGGTCTAGATGACCCCAGCTAGATGCTTATCTAACCTCCTCTTGAAGACCCCCAGGGTAGGGGAGAGCACCACCCCCCTTGGGAGTCCGTTCCAGGCCTTGCACTCGAACTGTGAAGAAGTTCTTCCTAATGTCCAATCTAAATCGGCTCTCTGCTAGCTTGTGGCCATTATTTCTTGTAACCCCCGGGGGCGCCTTGGTGAATAAATACTCACCAATTCCCTTCTGTGCCCCCGTGATGAACTTATAGGCAGCCACAAGGTCGCCTCTCAACCTTCTCTTGCGGAGGCTGAAGAGGTCCAGGTGCCCCAGTCTCTCCTCATAGGGCTGGTCCGGCAAGCCCTTAACCATACGAGTGGCCCTTCTCTGGACCCTCTCCAGGTTATCCATGTCCCTTTTGAAGTGTCGCGCCCAAAACTGCACGCAGTATTCCAACTGCGGTCTGACCAGCGCCCGATAGAGGGGCAGTATCACCTCCTTGGCTCTGTTCGTCATGCATCTGCTGATGCACGATAAAGCGCCATTAGCTTTTCTGATGGCTTCGTCACACTGCCAACTCACAAATGATTTATCTGTTTCTTGGTTTTTTGAGCAAGCATGTTAAGAGAGGCTGTGCCTTTCCCAAGTCAGATCAATTGTATTCCCATTACTTACCAACTCTTTTTGAAGAGGAAAAACGGTGTCTTCTCAATGACCTGAAGGAAACTCCATTGCTGTGATCACCAACAAAACAATTGACTTCCAAAATAGACCAGTTTTCAACATTTTATTTCAGGTGCTCAGGGTAGATCCTCCTAAGCATGCTGACATTGCCACACCACAGCGTGTAAAAACAGCGTACCTCGGAAAATTAAATCACACCACCGTTTCACAAGCCTGGATTTCTTGTATGGTGGAGTTCAGCGTCCCACTTGATCAAATATTAGCATTTGTAACAGACAGTGTGAGCTACATAGTGTAGCAGGCTTCCCTTTCAGAGCTTGGGTTGAGTCCCAGGCTTGAGATCCTGCTGTTTTGATTGGTGGAGCCTATCCACCAATCAGGACGCAGCAAGGGAAATAAAGTCACAACCCTTTCCTGAGGGGGGGAAGAGAGGAACTTACCCGGACCTGATTGAAGACTTCAAACTGTCAGGTCCAGTAGACTTCAGGGGCAGAGCCCTGGAGCATATAAAAGGAGCTGCGTTCCCAGCACAAGAGAGATGCGTGGGGGACAGAGAAGAGAGAAGAGCAGGGCTGAGAAGAGCTGAGGAGAGCTGCTCAGCAGGGCAAAGTAGTAGCCCAGGAAGAGCCCCTGAAGACTTCTATCAGCAGGGAGCGGTGGACGGCTCCAGCGGTCAGGCTCTCGGTGTGCAGCACGGCGCACAGTGTCCAGACCCTGGGAGCTGTGTGAGGCGGCTCGGGTCTGCAACCACTGACATGCAGCCAGAGACACGGTGTATGGAGCAGGATCTTTGGAGCCCCTTGGGCAGCTCAGGTCCACAACCTCTAGCACGAGGCTGGGAGCTTAGTGCAGTAGGCACTGCATGGTGGGTGAGAGACCCTGGGAGCTGCTCAAGGTGGCCCTGGGACACCAGCTCAGTGCAGACGATGCTGCCCAGAGGGTCCAGAAGCAGACCAAGCCCCAGTGCTGCACAAGGCTGTCCAGGCCTCCAACCCCTAGCACAAAGCAAAGCACCCACTACACACAGTGATGCATGTGGCCCTAAGCCAGGCCAGTGGCAGCAGAGTTAGGTAGCAGGGAACAGACCTTGATCTGGAGAATGGGAGGCAACCCTCCGGGACTGTGAAGTAGTAAGTTACCCTGGAGAGAGGGTCCCCCACAGGGGAGGGACCCCCCCAGGGTTGCAAAGGGGCACCACGTGGGCCGCTCCTGGGTGATAGAAGGGGGAGCTTAGGAGTCTTTGGGGTCTCCCTCTCCTTTTCTTCCCCCCCACCTCCTTTCCTGTAGTGGTACCTTGGGAGTGGGGCCCTTGCCCTGGAGGGCACCCAGGTAGTCTAAGGACTGCCAGTTATATTTATAGACTGTGCCTTATAATTTGTGTGTGTAAGATGAAGCAATAGTTTGTATATTAATAGAGTTATAAGGTTGCCTGATCAATATCCTTTGTTCTGGGTTGTTCATCTGTATTTTGAAATAATAATTGGTTTTGTGTGTGTGTGTGTGTGTGTGTGTGTGTGTGTAATTTATGTCCTTACCCTTTAATGGTTTTGTTGTAATAATAAAGTTGTATATAGTTAAGTAATTGATTGACTGAGCCTGACTCTATATGGGATGGAGGTGGCTGCTGGGCTGTTGTGTCCCTCCACACTACACTGCCCTGCCAATAATTCCCTCAATTGGAGAGGGGAGTACAAACCCGTGTACACCCAGGCTACAATAGTAAAGGCTTGGAATGATGTGCTTCTCAATCTGTGGTCAAATGGTGTACATAATCATTGCTATGCACATATAGTCACTCTGGCAGGAAATACTTGGTGAGATACCTTTAAGCAAGTGGATCAATTTGTTGCTTTGATGAAGTCACTTTTAGTAAAAAGCTCCAGCTTGTTGTGCACCATTCTTGAGAACTGAATGAACAAAGTCCCCTTCCTTGGAGGTGTTTAAAAGGAGATTGGACAAACACCGGGCTGGGGTCATCTGACCCCAGCACTCTCATATGACCCCAGCACTCTTTTCTGCCCAGGGCAGGGGGGTTGGACTCAATGATCTAATAGGTCCCTTCCAAACCTAACAACTATGAAACTATGAAAGTGTTGATTCCCCAATGCTTCCACCTGAACCAGTTGTGACCAGGTGAAATACATGGTTCAATTCTGTAAAGTACCATGCATAGTACTGCCAATTCTTCCATGGGCTCATGGAGCATGAATGAATGGAACATGGGGCTATACCTGTTTTGCAGGCACTAGCCAACCTGTTAACAGTTGAAAATGTGCACGTTGACCTACAATACATTGCAGAGAACTGCAGACACCTGGTGACAGTACTGGGTGTTTTACAGTACCAAAAACACTAAATACACAAAGTGTACAGTGTTGTCCTGGATTTAATTTCATGGTTGGAGCACCTTGCATCATCACCTGATAATGTAAATGGATCTGCAGCTGCTCGAAGTGCTACTGAAAAAATGACACAGTAGAACGTAAAAAATAAACAACCAGCAATTGATTTTCTCCATGCTGTTCATGCAATCGATCCTAAACAAATAGGTGCTGTTTGTACAGATTATGAAACTGTGAAACTACAATTAAAGCTGTCTGATGAATGAAATGTGAAATGACCAGTGTATTTAAAGTTTGCCAAAGATGCATCTGGAGATGTTGAGGATCCCATTCACTTCTGGATGGCTGTTGAAGATCATGTTCCCAACCTGGCAAAACACACAATGGTTCTCCTCCAACTGACTGGAAATTCAGCTGACGTGGAAAGAAGTTTCATCAAACTTTTGGTTCTTTTCTGTGCTCAGCGCCAACATCTGAAAGACAAAAATGTAGCTGGAATGCTGCAACTCTATTTTAACAACCAGGACTAACTCAGAAAGTGAGTAATGTTAATATAAAAGCAATTTCACTTTATTTTTGTGCATTTAAAAAAACATTTTTTGAAAATATAGAATACAGACATAGAAGTATTTGGTATCTGTAAGAAATACAAAAGGAAATTCTATACATTTTGTTTTATTGTGATGATTGATCACAATGGTAGGCTTCAAACTTGCTTAAAAATGTAAATATATCAATAAAACATTGTGTTCAACCGATACCTATATCTACATCTACATAGATATAGATATCTAGATATAGTGACTAGTGAAACTAAAGTTCAGTATTTCATTTTAATCACAGAAAAACACAGATTTTTGTTTTTTAACAGGGAATTTTGTGATTTTTATCATGGAAAACTAGGATCCCTGCTAATTACTTGGGCTCAACCATTCTCCACAACAAACCCACCTCAGTTCTTCTCTGCCAGTTCCAAGACTATTCCAGCAATATATCTGTGGATGCTTCTTTGTTACAGAGGAACAGAACTAATTTAGTAACTCTTCTGAATCTAAGCAAAATGGTCTACTCAACCGCAAATGGACTCTTTTTTCATAAGAAAAATTGCAATAAGAACAGCTCTCCCCACAAACTATAGTTGAACAGGCAGTATCAGCAGTCCCGCAGATGTATTTTTCCTGAAGCTTAGTTTCCCTCTTGTGTATGCCTTTCACCCAATGCTAGCTTTAAAAATCAGGGTTTTAAAGAAGGGTTGGAAGGGGGAAGTGCACAGGAGGAAGAATCACAAGGGACTGTGTGGGTAAAGATGAAGTCCTGAATGAAAACTCTAGACATAGGAAACGAGATTTGTTAAAAGTGGGAAACCTCTCTCTGAGGCCCTATCCCCTCTCCCCTACACACACATGTGCACACCCACATGCGCATAATGGAGTTTTATTATGATTTCCCTTTATGGAAGCTACATGAAATGTTTTTCATTTGACAGTCTCTACTTTTCATCCTATTGGCACAGGCTTGTATTCTACTCTCCAGAGTGGCATTTATTTTTTGGAAACTTCCCTATCACAGGGCGGTAATAAATAATAATGTCTGCTGCAGGAGATCCAGGATTAAGGACCTGCCAATAATGGAAGTAAGCAAGGATGCAGACATGGGACCCAAATCAAAATCCCAGGTCTAAACATCCCTAACTGAAGAGATGACAGGGACCCAATGTGGGAAGGCAAGGCAAGGCCGGGGGGGGTGGCAGGAGAAGGATCTAAACCAAAAGCCGGGATTCAAATACTCCAAGGCTTGAGAGAACAGAGGGGGTGAAATGCGGTTCCAGGCTTGATGACTTGATCCCATCTCTGTGTGTATTTCAGCTGGACCCATGACTGAACTCTCTGTACTAAGTGGTAACAGAGCTCTCTTCCACCGTTCTGCGTCTGGTTTGAGAATAAGAGAATTCATTGTTGCAGTCTCGATCACTAAATATTAAATGCAGATTGAGCTAGTAAATTTTCAGGGTCTGATTTTGAGCAATATGGGAGGTATCTGAATCCAGCAGTGAGTGAGGCCTGAGGCTCTTGCAGTTAAACCTAAGTTGTACCTCTGCCTAGCATATATTTCCATATTCTGTACAAAACAATTCCTTCTTCTCTACAATCTCCTTCCCTCTGAGGACAGGTTCTTAGCAAGCCCCCTCCCCTCGGCCAAGGTTTCAGATTCCTTTATTTTCTTTCTCCCTGTTGACTTTGTTTGTTTTGGTCCCATTGTATTTTTCCACTG
>NW_005842205.1:1343432-1362941 GCF_000455745.1 Alligator sinensis | reverse complement strand
AGGGAAAGAAAAGAGAGAGAGAGAGAGAATCAGAGATCAGCTAAGCTACCATGCTCTTTCCATCACTGGTGAGTGATGGCATGTCTACCCTATCACCAAACTGATTGAAGAGTACAACTGAGAAGCTTGCACCTCATTCACTTCCCTCCATGAATGCTAAAAGCCCACAGTTAGGCAGCATAGATATTTTGCAGCAGCCCTGGGTATATGCCAATCAATGTGTCTGAGACAGAAAGCCTGAGTGGCTCCATGGCCTAATTTCCAGGATTTGGCATGCATGGAGCAGGAGTGAGCGAGTGTGGCATGTTACTCCCAAGCTAAGCACAGATACAGTGTAAACAAGCTCAAGCTGACTCGAGCAGTGTGGGAAATGTCTAGAATTAAAATCAGTGATTTGGCAGACATCATAAAATTGCTGAGAACCCAAGGCCTCATCTTAATTCCATGTCAGTAGCAGAGACTCATCCTGTTTCAGATGATATGTGAGAAAGAAAAAACAAATATCTTAAGACCAAATTCTGCCTAGTTGTACCTGTCCAATGTCATTGTTCCTATTTTGGTCTTCATTTGCAGATGGGGTCTACCAGGTCCAAATTCTGCACTCTATCTAGTCTGTTAACCACATGTTGGACTGGTGAAATTCCGAAGACACAAGATGTTCAAAGATAAAAGATAAAATATTCATCTTTAGTCTTAAAATAAACCCTTTAATACTTAAACTGAGGTGTGCATGCAAAGTGGGACTTTTAACACAACTCAAAGCCTCAATATAAGAGGAGCTAAAGTAATTTAAGGTCATTTTTGTGCTTTCCTCTCTTGTTCTGGTGTCTCAAAAAGTACTGGAATTATAGGCATGTACCCTGAGTTCCCTATGGTCCACAGCGTTACATGGAAATTCACTGCACTACCACGCTTCCTGATCCCAGCTCCAATCCAACAGGCTCCTTTTGTCAGAGTTTGTGATGGTGTCCTCCAGAAACAGCCTTAGAGTTAATTTCCATGGTGCCTGTACCAGAGAAATACAGGGTTTGTAGGACCCCTTAAAAGGAGCTGACATGAGAGGGAAGATCTCAATCATTATTTTTGCAAAACATTAAGAGGGTTAAGATGCAGAACTGGCATTTCCAGTGAATACTTGTAATTAGCTGAGTTTCCACTGCTCATCTAACTACATCTAATTTCTAATAATTCCCCCACTCTATAACTGTATATAATACAGACTGTAGCGGTCCCTAAGCTGTTTAATGGTGATATAGGACAGTGTTTGCTTGTATCTGGTTGACCAGAGTTTGGAAAAGAGGTGGCAAATGACATGAGCAGGTAAGTGTACATCAGGATGCGTACAGACCTACAACTTGACCCTTCCCAAGAATGTCACTGATTAGGAACTGGTCCATAACTGTCCCAATTTAGAGGTGTCTGTACATACACTGCCAAGGGTTCTAGTAGAACAAGTCACCTTTAGGCAACATAATGACATCGAACAGCCACCATGCCCAAATCAGCCTGGGATGGCATGAACCTGATCAAGTGCAGGCAATATAGTTTGACGCAGTAGAGTTCTGGCAGCATACATGAGTAACCAGTTGCTATGCAGCAGTTGGGGCAAAGAATGAAGGTTAAGGAGCAGTGCATGGTGGGATGGATGGAGAACCAACAAGAATTTACAACAAAAAGCTTGGTGTCTGCACATAACACTGAGTTGGTTCAAGAAGTTCCATTTCAAAATAATACCCAGTTATCCACATATACTTTTGAAACACTCCAAGAGGTTTAACTGTTTGGAAAAGTTCATTGTATATGCAGATTAGGTTCCGAGAAAAGTTGGAATAGTCTGTTTACCTCAAAGTTGTTTGGTGGTAAGCAGGATGTAGTCAAATCTACTTCTCGTTATGGTTTTTCATAGTTCACAGAGGAGTAAATGGACGTCATGCTCGTCTGGGCAGGCATTTCTTATGTGATAAGGTGTCTCTGAGCTCTGTGGTGAGCAGGGATCGGGGTTTTACGTTTCCCATGGGAAAATGGAGAAAACCACGGATTCCTTGTTTTTATTGGAGAAAATGTGGATTTCTCTTTTTAGCAGAGAAATCCGTGGATTCTCCGCTTTTGCAAAGAGCTCTTGCAGGCTGGCACAGCTCCAGCCTGCAAGAGCTGATTGCAAAAAGGGTGGGAAACCCCCAGCCCCGGTGGCAGCAGCACAGTGTGGGGTGGTGGTGGGGATGGCTGCATGCCACCTGGCCACCACCATGCTGCTGCTGCCGCCCAGCAACTGGCCACACAGCTCCGGGCATGGCTCCACAGCTGCAGTGAGAGGTTTTGTAGGCAGTGGCCATCACTGCCATCATGGCGGTCCAGGTAAGCAGCCCCGCTGCCCCCATCCCTCACTGTGGCTACAGAGCTGGCCACAGAGTTATGCTCTGGCCACATGCCAGCCTCCCTCTCCCGCTCACCTTGGCAGGCGGCCACGTGGCATGTGTGCAGCCTGCACATGGCGGGCACCACCACACTGTGCCCCGCATTGCTTGCCCACAAAGCCCCCCTGCAGAGGAGCACCCCTGCCCTCACCCCCTGGCCCTGCTCCCAGCTGCAACATGCTGCCTTGGGCTGGCAGCCCCCCCTACTCCCTCAGCCCCCAACCATCTTCCCCAGCCCTGCCCCACAGCCCCCAAGCCCCACTTACCTCTAGGATCCAGGAGCGAAGGGCATGGCTCCGCGGTGGCAGCATTTGCCCACAAAGCCCCCCCAGCCTGCATGCAAAGCAGCCACCACCCTGCACCACCGCAGAACCATGCAGCTGGTTGCAAGGTATGCCATTGCATGCAAGTCCCCTATTTCACCACCCCCCGACCCGGGTGGCACATATATGGCCCACACACAGTGGTTGCTACCGCACTGCTGCTGCCGTGCCCTGCACCACTTGCCCACAAAGTCATGCAAGTGGCCGTGGGATGGCAGCACAGGGTGCAGTGGCAGAGTTGCGATGGCAGCCTCCATGTGCGAACCTCCTGTTAGGTTGGCCGGCATGTGTGTGGCCTACAGTGACACCCTTGCCCTCACCCCCTGGCCCCGCTCCTGGAGTGGGCACAGGGGCACACTCCCCCACTTTTTGATCTACCCCCCAGCACCTTCCCTTTCCCCCGCCCTGCCTCGCCCCTTCCCCCCACACACACTTACCTGATGGGGTGGGTGTCAGTGTCTGTGTCTGCATGTTTGTGTCTGGGGGGCTGTTGCAAGGGGCATCAGGAGGGCTGTTGAGACTGTTGTGGGGAGTGCAGGGCGCCATCAGCACTGGGAGGGGCTGTGAGGGGCCTTCACTTTTTATCACTGATTTTGGGTTTTTAATCAGAGAATTGGCAGTTTTTAATCAGAGAAAACCAGGATCCCTGGTGATGAGGCTCTGTGATGATGCAAATTATCTCAAACAAAGGCTGGAGCAGGATCTAAGGTTTCAGGTGGTCAATCTTTCTTCCTCCTTGTAAAATTATAAAAATGTCATTTTAAAAAAAATCAGCTAAAATTTGATATATTCCATATGTCAGGTATCCAGGTTATAGCCATATTGGTCTAGAGGCAAAAGCAATGAGGGCTCATGGTAGAGGTGATATCTTTTATTAGACCAACTAGATTTTTACAAAAAAATCTTTAATTGCAAGCTTTTGGGTACAAATACCCTTCTTCAGGCATAGGAGAAAAGACTGTAAAAGTTCTCCTGGGTAGAAATGAAAGCTCATATTTCATAGGAGAAGTGAAGGTGTGGTAAAATCTCCTGTTTGGAACAGTTTATTTTATATGCAGATTAGGCTCAGAGAAAGGTTGAGTTTTGTTAAAGACACAACAGACTTTCTATGAAAACTTAAAAACATAGAACACCTTCCCAGCAATACCCTCCTAGGGTGCATCCACACATGCAAGCATGTGCACTTGCAGCAGCTCAAATAGAAGCATCAACTAAAAATGAGGATTGGCTACTAATCCAAGCAGAATGTAAGGGATTAATGAATTACCAAATCACAGATTTTTTTCACTGAAAATCTGCATAAAGTACATTCCACACTGCTTCTGAAGTAATCCCATGGAAACTATGAAAGACACTGTAAATACTGAAAGATTCTTTCATAAATCAATCTATACAACTCCTGTTTGTTTCTGTGGGTGCATCTACAAGTGTTATTAATGCAGTGCAATAAACTCTGGCAAGTTTGCACTGGAATTTATTGCTCCTGGGCACAGCATTTACACGTGCGTCCAGGACCACAGCGCCGCACTGAGCCAGAGCTGAAGAGCCCCATTTGGCAAAGGGCCTGGGGGCGTCAGCCTGCCAGCCCAGAGCTGCTCCTCCCCCAGCTCAGTGTGCTACAGAGGGTCTGGCTGGGATTTGAGGGTGCTCCAGTGTGGGGCTAGCCAGCAGGCAGCCCCTGCACTGAAACACCCTCATGCCCCAGCCAGTCCCCTCAGCATCTACATGTGCATTGAGGTGCACTAAATAACGCTGTCATACGATAGTATTTGGGTTGACAAGTACTATCATACAGTGGTGTTTATTAGTTTACTGCACCCTAATAGGGCCCCATGTACAGACGCTGAGACTTTACTGCTAATTAGGCAACTACAGGAAATGTCTCATGCAAATGCGCCCAGAAAGGATTGTTTGGTGCATTTCTAAATTTGACACATATAAAGGTTGGCACATTATCCTGCACAGTTCTAAGAGAGAGAAAGGAAAGAAACTGTGCCTCAGAAGGCAGGATATCCTCAGTTTTTTCTTGTGTCTAGTGAAGGCCAATATCAGACTGCTCACCCCATCCCTTGAACTGGTTCGGCTCTGCTACATGGAAGACTGGGGAGCCAACAGAAACATGGTTAATAGAAAAGTAGTAATCCTTTGTTCCAGCATACCTGGAACTAAGATCCCAGGTGGCAATACAGGGAGATGCCAGACATTTTTAAGAAATCATAGAATCATAGAATCATAGAAGCAGGGTCAGAAGGGACCTTGCAGATCTTCAGGTCCGACCCCCTGCCCTGGGCAGGAAGAAAACTGGGCTCAATTTTCTTGGGCTCACTGCTACATGCACACACCTTACCATACACACACACACACACACACACACCCCCATACGCCTCACCCACCCACACACACTCCCAGTTACCCTCCCCCTCCATGCACCCAACAACCCCATACCCAGCCACATACACCCACACATCCCCACAAACACTTCCCCCAAAAACCCCATATACTCACCCACCTACATCCACACACACTGCCACAACCTCCCCCACACCTGACATACACATAGATTTGTAGATGTTAGGGTTGGAAGGGACCTCAATAGATCATCGAGTCCGACCCCCTGCATAGGCAGGAAAGCTTTACAAGATTTTTTCTCTTCTACTTAGTTCTTAGTGCCTACATTTCTATTGTAACTTTAGTTTCTCCCTTTCCCCAATATACATTGAGAGCTGATCATTTGTCCTACTTCATGATGAGTGATGTGTCTAACTCTAGTTATTGTTCAGAGTAATTGTGTGTACAAAATACTATACCACAAAGGAAATGTAATTCTTTTTCAGTGGTGAAAAGATAGTGCTGGTATACCACAGCCTATGATTTGCTAAGTTCTGGAAATCATAAGGCTATTGTAACTCTAGTAAGCTCAAAGTACAAATGTTGGGCTCAACAACAACCACATTTAACTTCAGTGCAAATCCACAGAGATCATGCACTTGTACTGAGTGGGATTGTTTGAGGTGTAACACAACAGGGCAGCAGTTGGTCCAATATCCAAAATATGACAACCTGACATATACTGTGGGTAATAGCTCCTATTATTTAGCAAAATGTAAAAAAATCATAACCATATACTTATCACTTGATTAATTGGTATCAAATCCCATTTAGAATGGAAAGAACCTATACAAACCTTGAACACTAACACAGCCACTGAGTCCTCTAATTTAAATAAACCTGCACCTTTTGTAATGTATAAATCACTAGTATGAACACATGGTAAAAATAAATACAGACAAAGACTGCAATAATTTTTTCCAAGTGCAAATTTTGGAATCATATAAATCGCTGTGGTTTTCAGGAAGACAAATGGCCTTGAAATGAAAAATAGATTAGTTCTCTGACTAACTGGAGTCAGAGATTGAAGGTCAGTCTCGGTTCTGCAGTTGACCCTGGTGACCAGTAAAAGTCCAGCTTAGCTCATGGTACAACGTTCTGACTTTCAAAGTTGTTTACAGTAAAGGAACACTGAAAGTGTACATTAGAAAACTTCCTCTAACAAATATAAAACACATGCCAGTTCACAGGCAAGTAATAAACTTATAAGGGGCCATGTTGATAGTTTCAAAGCCTTTTGGTGGGACCCTACTACTTAAGTTTGGAAATATTATAATAAACATGACTGCTTTTAAAGCTTGCTGCCTGTCCTAAGATGACTGAAAAATGTATCAACATCAAATAGAGGGCTCTTTCCTCAACCTTTTTTCTTTGGAAGCGTGAAAATGTTAAAGCACGCAGTACCTCTGATATAAATCAGATGTAGAGACCAGAAGAATTGCACTGGCGCAAAATGGGTATGAGCCAATTGAGAATCAGTTTCTAACACAGAGAACAATTTCTTCCATGGGCTTGGTTCTGTAATGGCTGATGTATTCATCATGTGGTTCAAAGTACTTTGCTGTCTTCAAAAGTGTTAAAATTGTTTATAAAACACATCTGTTGCCCTGTATCATGTAATCATTAAACATAAACTCTGGTTATAAACCACAACACATAGAACAGGTTATAACATTTCTCAAAGCTCTGATGAGCGTGAAACTTTGTAATTAGAAAAGAGAAAAAGCAAGGCTTTTCTTCTACAAATACTATTCTTGTGAAAAGTAAAACCGGTTTCCACACATAGATGAGTACAGTACTTCCCAGTGGACAAATGTGGCCTAAGGCCTACTTCAACCCAGACCTACAAGCTTTTGTGAAGAGGTTATAAGAAGTCACTTGAAGGAAAAAGGACCCTCTAACCCAGTCCAGGAGCTTAACACAAGGTCAAAAGTGGTAGCTAGATCTTCTGTACATCTTCTGCCCCATGAATCTGAATAGCGCCTGGGAAGTGGGAGGGTACGAATTCAAGGATATTTGTGGCCTCCTCTTTTTTTTTTTTCCTTTTTTTTTGAGCAACAAAAATTATTAGAGATCTAGGAGGCATGACATATGAGGAAAGGCTGAAAGATCTTAAGTTATTTAGTCTGTATAAGAGAAGACTAAGGGGGGATTTAACAAAAACCTGAAAGAAGATTATAGAGAGGATGGAGATGGGTTTTTCTTTGTGGCTATAGTGGGCAGGATTAGGAGCAATGGCCTCAAGCTGTAGCAGAGGAAATTTAGGTTGGAAATTATAGAGAGGATGGAGATGGGTTTTTCTTTGTGGCTATAGATCCTGACCTACCTGCTACTCCACTTGCTTCACCTCAGGTTAGATAGTTAAACACTTCCACTGCCTTCCATCCCCTTCTTGCATGACCTCTCTGCAGCCTCTTCTCAAACAGATAGAAAAAGAAAAGCATGACATCTATGTCTTTCCTTGCCTGTGAAATGAGAGGAAACATTTGGTTCTTAGTCTGTTTTTAAGATACATTTTAGAAGCACTTTTACAACTTATTAGTCCCAATATTTTCACACACAATTAGGCTCATTTTCTGATCTCACCTTTATTTGATTCTTTTAGGTCTGTATATTTTTTTTTTATGATTTTCATCATATCATGGAAACAGTCTTCCAGAAATTTATTCTCAAGTGCTGAGAGTCAATTTTTTCCATGACTAATACATTCCCTGTCTGTTTAATCTATTTTAATTACATTGATGCAATCATTTTTCCCTTTCCCTTGTAGAACATGCTGCTACCAGTGATTCATTGAGCACTTCAGTCCTTGCTTTCCTTTTATTTTTGAATGTCAGATGCCTGAACATTTTTCCCTTACTGTCGGACTACAGGGTAATGAAGGCTTCCACCTCTGCTAAGATCCCTGGTAGTTTACTCAGCCCAAACAAAATCACAAAAAATCTTAAAAGAATGTTTTTGACATAAAATAAAGTTATTCATCAGGCCTTTCCTTGAGTAGGAGACTGATCCTACAATTGTAGATCTGTTATGAGTAGCAAATAGGAAAGAACCCTCAAATGATCCCAGAGCTATTAGTACACCCTGCCCATTGGCTCAAAAGTCTCCAGAAAAGCCTCAGGCTTGTCTTCTGATCCCATCTTCATGAGGGTCCCACCCCCTTCCACTTTTTCTGGGTTGAGCTAGGGTAGTAGCATCTACCTGCACACTGGTCGCCTCTAGTCCAGTAGCCAGAAAATGGAGTGTTGCAGCTCCTCCTGCACCTCTACTGTACCTGCTGTTACTGAAGGTGGAGCTTCTGGAACAATTATTGCTGCTGCCGATGCAGCCCCTCCAACCATTTTAGCATGGCCTCGGTATCCATTCTAGTTGCAGGTGGCTATCATCTGTAAGCATGTTACCTAGCCTTCTGGCTTCTGCATGTGGGCTCTTGCTCTTTAAAGAGCATCTCAGCCAGTCTTCTCATGTAACACAATCTGTAGGCAAGAAACAAGCCAACAAATAAACAAAAAAACCCTTCTGCCCTGTCCTGGGAACTCAAGAAGAACCTATTTGGCTCTGGCTCCCAGCACAGTAACTTGGACCCTTTTGTGTAGCAAGCAGTTGTAATCACAGCTTGCTTCCTTCTCTGGGATCTTTTTAAAGCTCCTAGAAGGACACCCCCTGCCTATCTAAAAACCCTGCAGCGAGGATCTCTCAACAAGGCTGACTGTTCTCTCTTACAGTTTTGAAAAGAAACTTGAAGCTCTGCTGGTTCAGCCCAGTGCTTCTTAAATCTTTCTTAAGCTGCAAAGACTCCTGTGACAAGCCTAGCCCTGCTGGGAGGTCATAAACTCCAGCAGCCAGCTGGCCTGCCTCCCCCCACCCCTACCTACTCCTATCCCCAGCCCTTCTGAACTGCTACACTATATCTTGCCAATCATGGACCCAGTTATGTGGGATGTATCCTGGGCCTTAGAGTGAGGGCTTCCTTTGGGTCACACGGTTTCCCCTTTTTATACTTGTCCAGGCCCTGACCTTCTTGGCCAGGATTTATTTTGCTCTAAGTGCTTCCTGCATCCCTAGACCCACTTAGTCCAGCTTGGGCTCTGCAGTAGCAGTGGCACAGCAATTAGGCTCCACAATGGGGCTGTGGGCCCTTCTGGGCCCCCAGCCCTAAAAGGGGTTAAATCACCTCTCTCATTGTGTGACCCATTGCCCACAAGGGATGAATCTCACAGGGTGCTTTAGGGCACCTTCAATGCAAACTCCACCTCCTCTCATAGTTGTTCTTGGTCCACTTTCAGCCAGAAATTACCACCTTTCTGGGCACTCACAAACAAGCAATCCCTAAGCAACAATCCTTTATCCCTTCTGGGCCCTGTGCAGGGAAAAGCCACAAAGAGAAACCTCCTCTCAGCCCTTGCTCACCAGGGTTTCCCTTATTGCTCCCAGGCCTCATTCCAGCCTGCCTGGACATTCTACCCCTTCCCCAGTCTAGGGCAAGACTACCCCTCCAGCCTGAGGGCAAGCCTATATAACCCCTGAGCCCCACTCCTTCTGGCCAGCCTGACCAATTAGCAGGTCTGAGACAAGGGCTACTCATTAGTTCCACCCTGCCAGCTGCCTTTGTCTGGGCCACAAAACCCCTTCTCTTAAAGGGGCTTCACCAGCTCTGCTGGCTTCGTAGCCCTCCCCTAGTAACAGAGCAAGGGTTCCCTGTTATAACCCTTCCCCAAGAACTCCACCTTCTCTAATTATAAACAGAAGATGCAGAAGGAAATTTAGGCAGACTATGCTTGAGCAGACTGTGTGGCTTAATCCAGAAGGTAAGTGGGTAGCTAAATAGCAATGAAATTTAGTGCTAACATTTGCATACTAATAACACTGGAAGAAGCAGATTAAACTATTTGTATGCATGAATGCCCAGGCTTGGATTACAATAGTCACAGCCTTGTTGCAAGGAGAAAGTCCCTCTAGCATTCGCCATCAGGAACACAAAGGGGAATGCACTGGGCCATCCCTTCCCTTGCCACCAACAACCTCCATGCTAGCTGCTTTACCAGCTGACCAAGAAGAGGAAGAGAATGAGGAAAGGTGCAAAATAGTCTGCTCCATCTAAGAATACAAGTACTTCACTGGAACTAGGAAGTACCTAGACCTCTGCTCCAGTCCAGGCCTTCCAATATTCTCCAGAGGAGCCCTACTCCTGCAGTTGCCTCTTGCCCCCACTCTCCCTTCCTTCTGCCATACAAGCGAGGAAAACTACTAGTTGTCAAGAGAAACCTGTCCAAATCTAGATCTAAAGGGGGATCCCACCTGAACATTACCTAGCTGACCATCTTGCAACTATAGAAGCCATGGTAAAATGAGTCTTTCATTACCTCCACAAGCAAAGGATGCAGGGTACCTACATGCTACTGGTTCAAGTGGAGGTGGGGTACTTTGAGGTTTTGGAAGGACTGATGAACTGCATCCATGGCATGTCACCTGTATACCTAGGAGAGGTGGAAAGTATCCAAGAGAGCCTTGCTAAATATTTGGCAGCACATCATGAATTTTACCTGCTTTATTCCAAGGTTTCTTGTACCTTCTTTTGAAGTAGCTGGTAGAGACTATAATATTGAAAAAACCTACCTCTGATTTCATCCAACACTGCAATTCCTATATCTCTAGAAAAACACACAAAAAAAATCCTTTTTATGAATTTCATAAGAATATGTTACATTTGTAAACATAGCAGCCAGTCAGTTGTTCTGTAACACTTGGGACTTAGCAGCCAAATTGCTTAGAGAATATTCAATAAATGGTTCTGCTTTTCCTGAGTCCCAAGAGAAAAAGGTCTAATAAGAAAGAAAAATGTTTATTTTTTTCATTTTCCTATGGCTTGCTTGAGCCTCTATTACACAAATTCAGCATTTCCCTGGAGAAGTTACAACCTTAGTGCTTGAGACACACTGATTTAGAATGGTTTTCTCAGCTAACCCAGAAAAACCCTAATGCTGTAGATTAATAGATCCCTCAGGTAATTAAAAATGAACTGCCTAGAATACAGTTTAAAATAGGATCTTTTTTTAATAATAAGGGGGGAAAGAGTATTCTGCGTTTGGCATGAAAATGGAAAAAGCACGTTGTAGCTGTATTCTAAAGTATATACCAAAGGTGATGATATCAACATTTTGCTTATATTTTATGAAAGCTGTACTCCTGTCAGCAGCTACTCTCCATTTACATTTATTAACATTATAAAATATATTTGATTAACTACTGAAGGTACATGAGGGAAAAGCCTGTAATGTAAACAACATAAAAAGATCAACTTACACTTATTTTTGCCCAGCTGGTAAGATTGAAAGTTTTCATGGGTGAATGTCCCCAAAGAGAATGGTCTCAAATAGTGATTGACTCTGAATTAAAATAAATAATTCTACTGCATTACCATCCAAAGTTTATGTGATCGCAGCAAGTTACAAAAGTAGTACCAAATAAGATCGGATCATAGGAAAGTAGGGCTAGAAGGGACCTCATAAGGTCATCTAGTATAGCCCTCTTCTCAAGGCAGGATCACCCCTGACTAAACCACCCCAGGCAAGTATCTGTCTAGCCTGCTTTTGAAAATGTCCAGGGATCGAGGTTCCATGACCTCTCTAGGTAATTTGTTCCAATACTTTCAATACCAGCCTCAGGGTGAGAAAGTTCTTCCAAATAGCCTATGTAAATTTCCTCTGCTCTAGTTTGAGGTCATTGCTCCTAGCCCTATCCTCTACAGCCACAGAGAATAGTTTTTCTTAATCCTCTTCAGGTGTTAAGACTTGGCAAGACTATTATCAAGTCTCCCTTCAATCTTGTCTTCTCCAGACTAAATAATTCTAGTTCTTTCAGCCATTCCTCATAAATCATGATTCCAAGGCCTCTAATCATTTTTGTTGCTTTCTACTGGTCTGTTTCTAATCTGTCCACATCTTTCTTGAAGTGTGGGGCCCAAATGTGGACACCGTACTCCAAATGAGGCCTCACCAGTGCCAAATAGAATGGCAAATCACTTCTGTTGCTTTGCAAGTGACACTCCTGTTACTACAACCCTGTATGCAGGTGGCTTTTTTTTCAAGACAAGCATACTGTTGGCTCAGCTTATGGTCCACTGTAACCCACAAGTTCTTCTCTGCAGTAATGCAGCCTAGCCCGTCATTCCTTTGTGCATGCAATTATTCCATCCAAAGTGTAAGGCTTTGTATTTGCCCTGATTGAATTTGAATGATTTCTCCAGTTTATCCAAATCATTCTGTATCCTAGCCCTACCTTCCAGGGTGTCTGAAAATTGGTGTAATCTGCAAGCTTGCTAAGCGTTCACTCAATTCCATCCTCCATATCCTTAATGAAGATGTTAAACAATCCCCCAGGACACACCCTTGGGGAACCCTACTGATTAACTCCTGCCAGCTAGATACTGAGACAGTTCTGGCTGACTACTCATTGAGCAAGATGATCCAGCCAGTTTTGTATCTGGTTTACAGTAATTTCATCTAGTCTCTATTTCCTTAGCTTTTTAATGAGAATGTCATGCGAGACAGTGTCAGAAGTTTTGCTAAAATCAGTGTATATCACATCCACTGCCTCTCCCCCATCCACAGAAACTTTCACCTTATCACCAAGGAAATCAGGCTGGTCAGGCATAACTACCTTTTGGTGAATCCATGATGGCTGGTCCTGATAACTTTGTCTCCTCCAGGAGGCTCCAAAATAGATTCCTGGATGACCTACTTCATGACCTTTCCAGGTATTGAGGTCAAACTGACTGGTCTGTAATTTCCCAGATCCTCCTTCTTCCCTTTCTTAAAGGGCAACACTATTTTTGACCTTTTCCAATTGTCCAGGATAAGAATCTACATGTAATATTTGTTCTTATGCTTTTTGTGGTTGTGAACCTGCCAGAAGTCAGTAAGTCATGGATTTATGCCACATCAGAATTTGGATTAAAAGTGCACCTAGAAGTTGGCATTCTTTCCTCTGAGTTGATATCAAATTATTGCCTGAATCACAAGCCTTGGATTGTTGGAAACATGATGTTCCAAATGTGTTATAAAGCCAAATCCTACTTATTTGTGTTCATGAAATATCCCATGTCATTGTTCTTGTTAAGAGTAAAGTGTTAGTTCTGATGTTCCGGCCAAATCTCAGCAGAGACAGTCACAATCTGTTTTGTTAAGAATCTCCCTGTATTTTCTGCTGGATATGGTATTCTTACATATTTGAGTTTCGTGAGCTATACACATACATTAACATGATACATAGATGTTAAAAGAAACTAAAAACAAGAAGCACTTTAAATGAAAGCCCCCAAAACAGACAGTTAAAATGCAAGCAGATGCACATTCAAGCAGTTTAGCACATATTAAGGGTCCTCATGGCATTGCAAAGTTGTTCCCTTTCAGGTGAGGATTCTCTTTTCAACACTAACTTTAATAGGCCACTGCATTGCAGTGTTTTGCAACTGTTGCAAATGAATATGTGACAAGGCCCTGTGAAATTGCTTTGTCAAAAAACATCAGGCTTTGCATCACGAAAATCCATAAATTAATGTTCTGGTTGACTATGTATAGCATACCTTTTAATGTGCCAAAAGACAGCACTGAAAATAGGAGCTTAGGCCTGTATAGTGCTAATTTTAACTTTAATATAGATTCCCAATGTGACGTGAGCTACCCAAGTAAGTATTCTGTACCATACTTTCCACCTTTATAAAATGGTAATTGATGATATGGAAACTGTGAAGTTAATTAATATATTCAACTTAATATATTATCACAGTGCTGCATAGTAGAATCTTTAGCCCTGAGCTGAGTGCCGATATTTCATATGCAATACACAGGGAAAAGTTAGGCACCTACAAATGGAATTCACAGACTGCGTGGGGATCTGCCTAGACCAGCCAGTAAAACATATCAAGGAGAGGAGAGGACTTAGCCCACTTATTTTCAGAGGTGAACCTTCTCCCAATGCAAAGCATCTAAAGCAGATAGGTTCTTTCTCATAAGGAGGGAATGGCACCCTTATTCACAAACCTAATTCTGAACACCCAGAGCACTGCACTGCAACCATGTCTCGAGAACTCAAGCAACACAACATTGATGTTGCTGCACTGAACGAGACCTGGTGAGTGGGAGATGAGCAGATCAAAAACCATGGAAGCCGCTCTACATTCTTCTGGAAGGGTAAACAGGAAGGACAATGCCAGCTTTGGTTTTGCCAACAAGACTGAACTCATAAGCCAGCCCAACGAGTTCTGCACTGGAATTAATGAGCACCTCATGACTCCCCATCTTAAACTGGTGGAGAGCCAATATGCCACTGTCAACAGCATGTATGCCCCTACACTTGATGGCACGAATGAAACCAAAAAGGAAGTCTATGCCAACCTCGATCAAGTCCTTTCTGATGTTCTGGAGGGGTCAGCAGTTTCAGTGCCAGAGTCAGAAGGGACTTGAACTTCTGAAATGGAACCATCAGCAAGGAAGGAGCAGGAAAGGTCAACTCCAACAGCATCCTCCTCTTGACCAAATGCACAGAACATGCACCAGAAAAGTGGTGGAAGCTTCATCCTTGGAGGTTTTCAAAACTTGGCTAGACAAAGCTTTGGCTGGGATGATCTAGTTGAGAATGGTCCTGCTTTGAGCAGGGGGTTGGACTAGATGACCCCCTGAGGTCCCTTCCAACCCTAACTTTCTACGATTCTATGATTCTATGACTCACCATCACCAACATCCTGTTCCACCAGAAAAACAGGCAAAAGACATCCTGGCAACACCCCAATATGAGCATTGGCATCTGATTAATTGTGTCATTTTTCATCCCAGCATCAAAAGATGTCAGCATCACTGTAGCTATGCCAGGAGATGGTGATTGCTTAGGAGCTGAGGACCGATCACTGACTCATCTGCTTCATTCTGTCACTCAAAGTGGCTCCCAAATGATAGCTACAGCATAAGCAATGCCAGTGGAAGATCAACATCAAAGGACTCAAGGGCCCAATCAAGTGAGACCTCTTCCAACAGTGCCTCTTCCAAATGAGGGAGATTATTTTCTCAAAACACTGTATAATTCAGTCAAAAGTGTGACAGGGTAGCTCTTTACCTGAAGTAGCCATAATGCATAGGGTAGCACTGGCTGCTGTGATGTCAACTGTGGGGACACGGTCAATGAAAAACTGGCAAATTCCAATCAACAACAATGGGAGACTATCAGTAGTGCTTGGGGTGCCTTCAAGTCTGCAATCGTTAGCACCTGAGACGAGACACTTGGATTCTCTACCCAGAAGCATCAAGACTGGCTTGATGAGCATGATCAGGAGATCCAGGAGTTGATCAACTGCAAGTGCAAGGCCTTTTGTGCTTGGCAGAATTACATCAACTCCAAGCAAAAGAAATTGAATCTCCAGCAAGCCAAGGCAGAGGTCCAGAGAAGGACCCACAATGTGAAGAACAGATGATGGGAAAACAAGGCAAAGGACATTCTCACTGACATCTATAATATGTGCCATTTTTTCAGTGCCACCAAAGCCATCTACTGTCTGAGCACTGAGGGACCAACCCCTTGAGACTTAGGGATAAAGGAGACCTGATCAAGGAAAGGGGAGCCATCAATGCCCTTTAGAAAGAGCATTTTGAAAACCTCAATCAAGTCACTTTTGTTGATGAGAGTGTTCTCAACTCCATCCCACACCACCCAGTCAGAGATGATCTCGGAATCCCTCCAACCCTTAATGAGGTGACAAAAGGCATCAAGCAAATCAAGAATGACAAGGCATCTGGAGCTGATGAAATCCCCACCAAAAACTTCAAGCAGGGGGAATTGGAGCTGACATCACAGCTCCATCCCCTCATTTTAAGGATTGGGAATGATAAGGAAATCTCAGATGACCTCAGGGGGATGTCATGATTGTGATAATCTTCAAGAAAAAGACATGTCCAACTGTGGAAATCACAGATGCCTTGCTGTCCACCAAATGAAAGATCATTGCAAGAGCCCTCTTGAATCATCTCCTTCCACTTGCTGAAGAACTCCTCCTGGAATCTCTGTGTGGGTTTAGGGTATTGAGAGGCACAACCAACATGATCTTCACTGCTCACCAGCTGCAGAAAAATATCAGGGACAGCATAATCCCCTCCACATGGCCTTCTTGGACCTCACACAAGCCTTCAACTCTGTCAACTGAGAAGCACTGTGAAGGATCCTTCTGAAGTATAGATGCCCACCAAAATTTGTCACCATTTTTGCCTGCTCCATGATGGTATGTGAGCAGTGGTCCTCAGTAATGAATCTATTACAGGTCCCTTTGAGGGTAAGATGGGAGTTAAGTGAGGCTGCATCATTGTTCCAACACTCTTCCTGATATTTTTTTACCACGAAGCTACATCTGACCACAAACAAGCTTCCAGTCAGAGTGGAACTAAACTACTGAATGGACAGTAGTAGGCCTTTGTGAAACAACTAGTATTTGTTTTGGATTTAGATTCAGCCAGTTTGGGGGACAGTGATTCAATTCAGTGATTTGAATCACTGTCCTGATTTGATTCAGCCAAATCTGATTCGGAGATTTGGCAGCAGCCAAATCTCTGAATATCCGAATCAGCCAGGCAAGGCTCATCCTTCACCCCTCTCCCAGCCCAGCAATGGCTTCCTCGCCTTCCCCAGCTCCCAGCACTTGGGGAAATAAAAGCCCTGGCTCAGCAGGTGCTGACAGGCAGGGGGCGATCCCCGCTGCCCCCCGCTGCATGGGGGTTCTCCCCTCCCACCGCTCCCCCAGCCCCCTCATGGGTGCCACGCACAGGCCAGCTCCAGCCCATTAAGAAAAAAAAAACCTGAAGAAACCCCGGGACTCACCACTCCTGCTGGCAGGGGGGTGATCCCCGCTGCCCCACACCATGTGGGGGACATGGGGCACTGCGGGGCAGCAGGGATCACACCCCCACCCAGCAGCACCCAGTGAGTAGGGGCTTTGTTTTAAAGTACCAGGAGCTGGGGTGGGCAGGGGCATCCATGGGGGAGCAGGCAGGGGTCCCAGTTTGGCTGGGGGAGTGGGAGAGTCTGGGGGCCTGGCAGGGGTCCCCCCCATGGTCCCCTCCCCCAGCCTCCCCTCCTCTGCCCCTAGTATTTACCAGCTCAGAGTGCCCAAACTGGGGACTGCCTGAATCATCAAAGCTCTCCAAATCTTTGCCGAAGATTCGAAGAGCTTTGAATCAATTTGGACCTTTAAATTGGTTCCCTGATTCAATTTGGATTCAGAGATTCATCCACCAAATCGGACCGAATCTCCTCCGAATCGAATCACCACTCGAAGCTTTGCACAGCCCTAATGGATAGTAAGCTGTTTAATCTCAGTTCCTTTGAACCAAAACCAAAACCACCCCGACTTCAGCTACTATGCTTCAGTACACTGATGATGCTGTAGTGTGTGCTCACTCAGAAGCACACCTTCAAGCAATCATCAACACCTTGGAGATGGTTAAATTTTTCCTGTACCCCAGAAGCCATCTCTCACAGAAGGCTGACATTGATGAAGAAATCCAGCATCACTTCAAATGTGCAAGTAAAGACTTCAGGTGCCTGAGGAAATGGGCGTTTGAAGATCATGACATCAGATCCAAAACCAAGCTCATGGTTTATGAAGTGGTTGTGATTGCAACCTTATTGGATGGAGCTGAGACATGGACAACATACAGGAGATGCCTCAAGTTGTTGGAGAAGTATCATCAATACTGCCTGTGGAAGATCCTTTGAATTCAGTAGGAAAATAGTTGCACCAAGATTATGATCATCCTGCAAGCAGACCCAATGTGCATCAGGGCGATGATCATCCAACATCAACTTGGCGGGGCCAGCCACATCATCTAGATGTCTGATTCCAAAAGCAAGTTGCATTCTCCCAGCTCAGTCCAGGTATACGCTCAAGAGGATGGCAGAGAAAGCACTTCAAGGACATCCTCAAAGCCAGCTTGAAAAAATGCAACATCAACATCAGCTCATGGAAGACTATTGCCCAGAACTGCCCAAAATGGAAGAAAAGTCTGCTGCAAGGATCTCAGTACTTTGAAACATTACAATGACAGCAGGAGATGGAAAAGTGAGAGTAGCAGACACAGCATACCGAGACCCAAATCAGGACTCCAGAGCCAACCCCTCCGCACAGAAACATATGCCTGAACTGCAACACAGTCTGTCAATCCTGGATCAGCCTCATCAGCCACCTTTGGATCCACAAATAAGACAATCATGGAAGACAGTCATCCTTGACTGTGAGGGATTGCTGAAGAAGATGTATAGTTTGTATAGTCATCTGGGATGTTAAAGGCACAAGTGGAAATTGCTCCAAATAAGGCAGAGGAGTGAAGACTTGAACCAAGATCTTACAGCTCCTAGGATAGAGCTGAGACTACCATCTATAAAAGCATTTACACAAGCACTCTAACCAAATTCATATTTAAGGAATTTATACAAAGTGGAACAGCTCCAACTGTAGTGACTGAAGAAGATTCTTTTCTCAAAACACTGTATAATTCAGTCAGAAGTGTGGCAGGGCAGCTCTTTGCCTAAAGTAGCCATAATGCATGGGGTAGCACTGGCTGTTGTGATGTCAACTGTGGGGACATAGTCAGCTGCCCCTGCAGTGGTGACTATTTTTGAGCTCTTTATAAATGTAGCTCCCAGGGCTGCTGGCTGGCTGCCCAAACCCCCCTGCCCCATCAGTTATAGCAGTGAATCCAGTGATTAGTACATTGCCTTTAATCAAATCAGGTAGAGGGTTTAAATGTGGACATCCCACATCTCCAGTGACAGCTGTAACCTCTGAGTTATTGGTATAATCAGGAAAACATTGCCTTGTCCTCTGTATATGGTCCTATCTAGGAAGTATATTCAAATTCCACAGGTAAGATAGATATGTGATGCTTAGTCTGTGATTTTATTCGGGTTTAGGCACTACACTGCCTGGTATCCTCAGGACTTGAATAGTTATGCACAAGACCAATAGCAAAAGGTTATGCACATACAGAATTTGAGTACATCTGGGTTTTCGGGATCTACATTTTCAGCTTAGGTAGCTGACGTCATAGTCAGGCATCTTTGGGAGCATCTACACAAGATGCTGACTGCGCAGTAGCCAAAAAATACTGTGCAGTAGAGCACCACAGAACAGACAGTGCTAATACATTGCTGCATGGCATTATTAGGCTTCTGTGCAGTAGCGTTACCTAAAAGACATTCGTCGGTGCAACACATTTATTTAGTACTTGCTAATACAAGTACTATACAAATGCTCATAGTTTCATAGTAGCTAGGGTCAGGAGGGACCTGAACAGATCATCTAGCCTGACCCCCTGCCACAGGCAGGGACGAATAATTGGTTTCAC
>NW_005842205.1:1339619-1342960 GCF_000455745.1 Alligator sinensis | reverse complement strand
GCGATCCACCTTTAGATGCCTGGCAAGGTATGGCTGCCTTGCTGGCTGCGGCCTGGCATTGGCGGCTCATGATCATCTTGGAGTCAATAATGACTCCAAGATCCCTTCCGCCTCTGGTAACAAGATCCCTTTCCTTCTCCCTTTCTGTGCTCAGTAACAACTGCACAGTAGCGTCTCATGTAGAAGAGCCCTTTGTGTATCTAGCCCTGAATACTTAGTTACTGACTGGATCCAGACAAGCAGGCATGTGTGGTTCATGGTGCTGCAAACCTCTTTGCAACACCACAAACTGCACAAGTTGCATGTTAATCAGTACTGCTAATTTGCAAAGCTGGCACAAAATTTGCTAGTTGGATTTCCCAGTAGCAAAAAAAAAACCCTGGAAAAAAAACAGTGGAAACGATACTAAAGTGGCAGGCACCAGGACAAACGCAGAGACGGGGAAGCAGGTAGACCTAGGCTGCCTCCTCTCCTGTCTCTGTGCACTGTGAAGCCCCCATACTGTGCCCCAGCCAGCCGCAGAGCTGCCTACTCCCCCATCTCAAGGCACACTGTGCCCTAGCATGGGGGCTCTACATGCCCTGCACTGAGACACAAGGAGACAGGGGAGCAGGGCTGTCTGCTCCCCTGTCTCCAAGCATGCTATGCCCAAGTCAAGAAGGGAGCTGGCTGGCTGGAGCGCAGGGTGCCTCAGTATGAGGGCTTCGCAATGCTGCTCCTCAACTGGTTGCAGCACAGGGTGCCTCAGCACATGGGATGGCTAGCCCCTGCTCAGGCACCCTGTGCCCCAGCAAGACACCCTTCCCCTCTAACCCCCCCTCCTCCCACCCGCCACAGCACATGGAGCAGCAGAACAATATGTGCTACTGCAAAACACATGTGCAGGGGTGTGCACTGCTACACAAAGTAGAGGCACACATTTGTGCTGCTACTATTTGTGCTGCTGCAAAGGCATGCCCCTGCTCATGTGGACCTGGCCACCATGTCAGTAAAAGTACCTACTTTAAGGTCATAGGCAGACAAGGTTCTTTGGGTGAATCTGATATTTTTTATTAGACCAACTAAATAGTTGGAGAACAATTTTTAAGCAAGCGTTCAGGTTCAAAAACCCTTTCTTAGACCTGATGAAGGGTTTTTGAACCCGGAAGCTTGCTTAAAAATTGTTCTCCAACTATTTAGTTGGTCTAATAAAAAATATCAGATTCACCCAAAGAACCTTGTCTGCCTATGTCACAGCTACAACCTACACCCCTGTGCTTTAAGGTCATTCACAATAATCTAATAATAATAATAACAACAACAGTATCCAGAACTTCAGTCATTTCTGGGATTGAAGAAAAGAGCCCAATGGAAAGCCAAACAGCAACAGAAGTAAAATAAAGTTTGCCTAAAGTGATTACTTTAAATTCTTACCTTGCTTTCCCCGACCTGACATTTGTTGCAATAGAACCAGATGAACTGGACCTAGAAGTAGTCTGGGAAAATAATGGAAGGGTTATACAATACTTTTAAAAACTAAAGGACCTTCTTTTTCTGATCCAACCACAATGCCACAAAAATCAGGACTGGAAAGGTCATGGGTAACCAGCAGCTAAGAAGTGCCCTTGCAAATGCTTTTAAAAATACTTTGGTAAGCCTTTAATTTAAAATGGTTTAAACCCACACATTTTGTAAAAACAAGAATATATGTTCCGCTATGATCTTACCCCGGATCTGCATTTTCCCATAGACCAGACTAAAGACAGTTGGCTCTCAACCCCTTCTCTCCCAATGCACTTGAAGCATGCAGGTATTCAGGATAAGTGCAAATCCTCTTGTCTGTTCTTGTGTCAGTGTTTTAACAGCGCAGAAGCTTTAATTCAACATCAGAAAATCCTATTTACTTGCGAGACAAAGACAATCCACATATACAGTGACATAGATGTTACAGCTGGGCAATGTTTCTTTTCCCCTTATATCGTGATGAATATTGTTCACTTTTTCAATCTGTTATTTTCATGGGAAAATCCCTGCTTTACTCAGGCTGTGAAACTATCTTCAATATGGAAACTATTAGTCCAATTGAATTTGGAATTTAGAAATTGAAAAAAGAAGTCATAAATTGAATTGACTATTTGACAATGAGATTAATGCTTGAAACCATGAAACAATTTGATTTGCTTCACTGTATAGTACACACATAACTAATGAAAATGTTTCTCAGAAATTCTTATGGCTGGTTTACGTGTTAGTCTAATTCTCCTGATTTTGGCAATTAGGTTTTAAAAAGATTCAGTAACAGAAGAGTTAACAAAAACTGAAGTGCTATTAAAAGATTTATCTTAACCAGGTGTTTGGATATCTTGGAAGTAGGCATTTGAGATACACCCTTTCTGCTGTAAATATCATTAAGAGACCAATT
The DNA here is from genome assembly GCF_000455745.1 of Alligator sinensis. NCBI lineage: Eukaryota > Metazoa > Chordata > Crocodylia > Alligatoridae > Alligator > Alligator sinensis. The sequence continues at coordinate 1,340,559 of NW_005842205.1, read as the reverse complement.
ATGCAGTGTTATACAAAACTTTGGTAAAAACATGAGGATAATGAAAAAAACATTGTTTGAGTTTGCTGGAATAAATCGCTAAACATGTGACCTGCAGAATGCCAGAGTGTCCTTACAACCAGCGGCTTGCATATGTCTCATGCAGAAAAACAAAGGCAATATTTGGATTCTTCTATCAAAGGCCACCCTGAAAGATATTCATGGCTACTCGGAGAATGGTAGTCACATACAAAAATATATCTGACTCACTCCTTGAGGATACAGAGTCCTTAAAACATCTTAAATAAAGCAAAAGATCAGACTATTATATTGTAGGGTTACTGTGTTAACTTTAATCACTTTCCACTATGGAATTCCAGTTTAGAAAAAGAATGATCAGAGATCTTTAGCTGATGAAAGTTGATGTTTTTCCACTGAGGATGAAAATCTGGCCATACATATTCAAATTCACTGGACTGAATTTGCCTTATATAAAACTGTTAAAAAGGTGCCTTTTCCTGAACTAGTATCAGAAAAAGTAACCTCTGGGTTAAATGATACAATCTTTCACAGGTGGGATTGACCAAAGTTTTGTAAATTTCCATAGGGAAAATTACATAAAACCAGAAGAAGCCACTGCATAAAAGGTCTGGGGGGGGAAGTTTTTAACTAAGCAGTAAAGTAACTGCGTCTGTTTGTAGTTATCGGGCTGTTGTGCTTTTTGTTTAGTAGGTCAACACACTGTCGACTTATTAATTTGTGTCTGGGCCTATCACGCAAAGGCTGTTGCTTCACAGACGGTTTCAATCAGAGCAGCCAAACCAGCAAAATAGGACATCCTGGTCAGAGTTACTTTCTCAACCTCATTTTGAACTGTTGCTTTTTCAATCAGTCTTGGCAGATTTCATTATAAGCTATTTTGTATAGCATGCACATTTAATGAGACGTAACACTCTTATGT
>NW_005842205.1:1326991-1339609 GCF_000455745.1 Alligator sinensis | reverse complement strand
GGAAGCAACGGTCCATTTTCCTACAAAACTATTTGGAAAACAATGCAGCTGGATTAGCATTTTATTATTTTTCCCTTGTACTGATGCTGCATAGTATATTTTCATATTCATTCTAGACAGCATGTAAGTAAAACTATACAGTACAAACAAGTGATTTTCAGATTGATGACCAGACCAAGACCAAAAAACCTTTTTCAGGTCATCAAAAAAACATTTTTTCAGGTTTTAACACAGAATAAAAACCTTAAAAAACATTTGTTATGTTTCATGTTTAGTTGTTAAATTAAACATAGCTAAATTTCAGACACGAATGTCTTGTCAAAATGAAAATTCAAAACATTTTTTTAAAATGTCAAAAGAAAAAACATTTGATTTTTCCCAAATTACTCACTGGATATGACATGAATATATAAATGTTTCCAGTTTACCTGAATCTGTATTGAGGGAGAGAGGAATAAAATATTTAACCTTCAAAAACTCACCCATCTTCGTTTGTAAGCCATTTTTCCCCATCCACCTGCCTATGGTAGGGAAAATGTTTTCTCAAGCCTCCAAATTCCCACAGAAAAAAAACATCCATTTTGGTGTTATGTTTGATTTGCTTATTAAACCAAACCAAAATATAGCTTTTGTTTCACCTAACACCCAAAGTGAATGAAATTGGTCAAGCTGCTTATGTTTCATTTCAACTGAAGTTAAAAGTATGATCAGCATTATTTTCATTGTCATAAATAAGCATGTTCATGTGTATAGGAAACTAAAGATGCCTGTTAATAAATAGGTTTTCTAATTCTGTGCTTTATTTCCCTGGATGTTACTTTTAGCTGTTTTTTAACCTAGGCCAATTAGCCTTCAAACTTGGAAATCAAATGATGATGTGGATGCACTCTGTACTGTGCCATTGTTATGCAGCATTATCCCTTTTTATGACTGAATATAGCTGCAATATGGTATGAAAGCAGCATAAAAGATATCTTCCTACTAGAGCGGTGCTACTCAACCATATGGCTGCATGGGTCAGATGAGTGGTGTAAGGCCAGTCCACCAGCCAAATCCTATAGGCAGAGTCCGTCCATAAGCTGTATCCATGTTATCTGGCACTCTAGCCCAACCAGGTATGCCAAATCCAGCCACAGAGTGACTTATTGCACCAGGGCCATGTCATTTGGTGAGCAACGCAATGCCACGTGCATCCCACCACTGAGCTAAGCCATGCCCCTGCCTGTCCGGCTGCAGGATGTGGAGCCTCTGACAGTACATCTCAGTCTGGGAGGGCTGAGCATACATGTACATGCATACACATGCTAAGCCCCGCCATCCACCCCCAATTGAGATTGACTGTCAGAGGCTCCACAATCGACCAGTCGATCGTAATTGACTGGATGGTGACTACTGCTCTAGACTGAGTTCCCTCTGCTCCCTTTCCCCCCTCCCATTCTGAATCAGGGACAGGGTGGGAGAGAGATGGGGCTGTTAGGGGAAACTGGCTGCAGGCTCCCAGCAAGCAGCTAGATTCCCTTTCCCCTGAAACCAATAGTGAACTTCTGTATGTTTCAGGGGATCATAGAATCATAGAAGTAGGGTCGGAAGGGACCTTGCAGATCTTCAGGTCCAACCCCCTGCCTGGGCAGGAAGAAAACTGGGCTCAAATGACCCCAGCCAGGTAGGCATCAAGCCGCTTCTTAAAGACCCCCAGGGTAGGAGCCAGCACCACTTCCCTTGGAAGTTGGTTCCAGATCCTAGCCGCCCTAACTGTGAAGTAGTTCCTACGATTGTCTAATCTAAACCTCCTCTCCAGCAACTTGTGGCCATTATTCCTTGTTATCCTGGGGGGGCGCTAGGGAAAACAAGGTCTCCCCCAAACTCTTCTGGCCCCCCTAGTGAGTTTATAGACGGCCACCAGGTCCCCCCTCAGCCTTCTCTTGTGAAGGTTAAACAGGTTCAGGACCCGTAGCCTCTCATTGTAGGGTCTGCCCTGCTGTCCTCGGATCATGCGGGTGGCCCTTCCCTGGACCCTCTCAATGTTGTCCGCATCCCTCTTGAAGTGGGGTGCCCACAACTGGACATAGTACTCCAGCTGAGGCCTGACCAGTGTCACGTAGAGGGGGAGGATCACCTCCTTGGACCTACTTGAGATGCACCTGTGGATACACGATAAGGTCCGGTTAGCCCTGCTGACCGTGACCTCGCATTGTCGGTCCATGTTCATCTTGGAATCAATGATGACTCCAAGATCCCTTTCTGCCTCCGTGCTCTCAAGAAGGGAGTTTCCCATCTTATAAGTGTGCTGCTGGTTACTACTACCCAAGTGCAGCACCCTGCACTTGTCCGCATTGAAACGCATCCTGTTTTTGTTAGCCCACCCTTGCAACCTATCCAGGTCTTTCTGCAGTCTTTCCCTCCCTGCTAATGTGCCCACCTCACCCCAAATTTTGGTATCATCAGCAAATTTGAACAGGTTGCTTTTCACCCCGTCGTCCAAATCACTGATAAAGAAATTGAACAGCGCAGGCCCAAGGACCAAGCCCTGGGGGACTCCGCTGCCCACTTCCCCCTAGGTTGAATATGACCCGTCCACCACCACCCTCTGAGTATGACCCTTCAGCCAATTCGCAATCCATCTGACCATGTAGGCATCAATGCCACAGTCACCTAGTTTTTTAACGAGGATGGGGTGGGAGACAGTGTCAAAGGCCTTGCTGAAGTCCAGAAAGACTACATCCATGGCGACACCTGCATCCAATGCTTTTGTGACCTGATCGTAAAAGGCAATCAGGTTGGTCTGACATGACCTGCCCCTAGTGAAACCGTGCTGGTTGCCCTTGAGCATCATCCCCAATACAGAGTGGAAATATCATTGTGCAGTGTTTCAAGTTGAAATTACATGAAATGACACAAGCGTATTGTACATATGGGTAACAGGATCTTTCATAGCCCAAAAATCTCTTTATTTTTCTTGTATTTTGTGTCAACAGCCAATCAAAAATAAAAACCATCAGCACATTATTTCAAAACTTGAATTGAGACTGCATTTTTGGTGTTCTCTAGCTTGCTCGCTACTGTGGATGCTGTGGTTACATAATTGGCATAGTCTCAGTTGTTAGCTACTGTGGTTACATTTAATGATGTTCCCTTGGTTGCTAGCTACTGGGCAGCTTTGGTGCCTTCTCAAGTTACTATAGAGAATTACTGCTTCTGCTCTGCTTTCTTAGTTGCCGGACTAATGATGAGAATCAGAAAATGCATATATACAAATAACTATGATACAAATATCTTCAAGATGCTACTCAGGAACAAACCTCATCATTGCAAAGATAAATTTGCCAAATTAGGGCCTCAGAGTTAGACTACTGAGAATCAATAAAATAACTAGATAGGCTACACTAGGGATAGACTTTGGTTTGGAGTTTTAAAGGTATCTGTGGGTGTCTTCTCAGTTTTGGAGCATTTGGAGGCTCATATTTCCCTCTGTCTATATCATTTAACTGTGTCATCATATAGGAAGCACAGGATGGGTGACAAGTAGTGGAGAGGTGGATTCCTAGAAGAACAAGAAACTCAAGTAGAACCCTTCTAGGAATCATGCCCCTTGTCTCTCCTCCTGAGTGTCTATGACTCTAATTATAAGCAGTAGAGATTGGAGGTGGGTTGAAATGGGAAGCCACACTGGACTTCCAGTGCTATGCTGTATTTTTTTAATGAATATACACTTGAATAAAATATGTACCTTAATTTTGAAATGCTGAATAAAGAAAAAATATCTTTCCTTGAGAGCCTCTACTAGCGTGAGGGGAGAAACATCAAAAACAGCAACCAGGGAACACTGCATGCAGCATATAGAACTTTACTTTGCCTGTACCATATTTCCTCAATTATAATGTGCACCCCGATCTCCAGGAGCTGAATTTTAGAAAAATGTTCTTGTGTCTTGATTTTTTGTGTGTCAGATATATACAGTTATCAGTTGTACAAACCACTGAATAAGAAATGGCTTCCATGAACTCCACTGGGACTTCACACCACACAGAAATCCCATTAGCATTTATCCTCTCTTATATGACCTGAGGCCTGGAAAGTTGGTATGGTACAGCACATTAAGTTTACTAGGATATAATAACAATACCCAGTTAATAAACAAAAGGTTTCTTCCTCTTTTCTTTGTAAAGGTACTCAGAGAAATCGAAGGGGGTTGGGAGGTAGCTACTTTGGAAGCAGAAAAAAGAGAAACCAGAGCTCTCTGCCAGGGTGGTTCACCAAATTGGAATGAGTTTCAAACTGGAAAGTTTCCTTATTTGCAGAGAGAGATAGAGAAGGTTGGGGGGTGGGGAGTAGAATCATAGAATCATAGAAAATTAGGATTGGAAGGGACTTCAGAAGGGCTTTTAGCCTAACTTTGTGCTCAAAGCAGAGCCATCCCAATTATATCATCCCACCCAAGGCTTTGTCTAGCTGGGTCTTAAAAACCTCCAAGGACAAAGATTCCACAACTTCTCCTGGTAACCTATTCCAGGACTTTATACCAGCCTTGTGACTGAGTTTTTCCTAATGTCTAGTAAGATAAGTGAAAAACTCCTAGTGAGAAAGTTTTTTCCTAATATCCAACCTAAACTTCCCTTGCTGCAAATTGCATTGCTCCTTGCTCTGTCCCCTGCCACTGTTGAGAACAGTCTAGCACTATCCTCTTTGAAAGCCCCCTTCAGGTAGTTGAAGGCTGCTATTAAATCCCCTCTCAGTCTTCTCTTCTCCAGTCTAAATAAGCCCAGGTCCTTCAGCCTCTCTTCATAAGTCACATGCCCCAGCCCTCTAACCATTTTCATTGCCCTCTGCTGGACTCTCTCCAATTTGTCTACAGCCTTTCTGTAGCAGGGGAGACCAGAACTGGACACAGATGTGGCCTCACCGCTGCCGAACAGAGGGGAATAATCACTTTCCTCAATCTGCTGGCAATGTTCCTGCTAATGCAGCCCATAATGCCATTAGCCTTCTTGGCAACAATGGTATACTGTTGGCTCATATTCAGCTTATTGTCCATTGTAACCCCTTTTCTGCAGAAATGCTGCTTAGCCATTCAATCCCCAGTCTGTACCGGTGCATGGGATTGTTCCATCCTAAGTGCAGGACTTCACATTTGTCCTTATTAAACTTCATGAGATTTCTTTTATTCCAATTCTACAATTTGTCAAGGTTTCTCTGAATCCTAGCCCTACCCTCCAGCATACCTACTACTCCCCGCAGCTTGGTGTCATCCGCAAATTACATTTTTATGTTAATTTATTTTGGTATTTTGCTTTATGGAAGAGATGTTGCTGACTGCAGCTGTTTTTGGTTTTGTTATTGTGCAAACCTACAACTCCACTGGAAAAAAAATTAAGTCCTAAAGAAGCATGAAGTGTTCCCCGAAATTTTCTGAACTTTACCAGCCCTAATGGTAGGTATGCAGATGCTGTATACAAAAGATACAAAATAAAAGACCGCCAAGGATATAGCATGGAATGAATCAGGGCAGGAAACCACAGGTCCCAATACAAGAAGACACCTCTGTAAATGGCAATACACGACAAGTAAACAAGAGGTGTCCCGGATGGGATCTAAGCTGCTTTTTTAAGCAATGTGCACAGTAAATCTGTGACACCTAATATGGTCTGTAGGCCTGGTTGTTCAGGGTATGTCTACACATCACCCTATGGTGACATTGTTATTGCGCCATGCTTTAGTACTTCCAAAAGGTGCAGCATGGCGCAACAATGACCTGTACTGCACCGTGCACATGGCTCATGGTTAGTTTTAGCCACTACTTCGCCATACTGGCTTGCTAAAACATGGGAGCATGTTGCTACGGCAAAGTACTTGCCAGTCATATGTCAATTCGTGTAATCACTATGTCATCATAGCGCATCATACAGTTACATAGTGCATGGCTACAGCAACATAGGGTGATGTGTAGACGCGCTCTTAAGAGTGCCATATAGTATCTATGTAAGGTGCAACAGTATTACAGTTACCACTAATTATTACTTTTACATTTTTTCAAAAAGAAAAGAAAAAAAAAATTAGAGTACTGCACTGATTAAAAAGCCTAGTGTGTAAAAGAAAGAGAAAATAACCCTGAAAGAAAAGAGAAGAACTAATTCCACTTTTTCTCTTCTGCAGGGCTCAGGTCTACTGTCAAAAAGTCAAAGGTCAGAGACCCATTGAGTTAGTATGGTTCAGGCTCACCACTTTGCAGTCAATAGCATACAGGAGGGCATTGTTTAGCATCACATCTGGGTGTCTTCAGCTCTCTAGTCTGAATGACCAAGTACCCATTTGCAGCTGGGTCAATGGGAGCAACTATCAGCACAAGTCTGGAACAAGGCTTGAACTCAGACCTGTGGAAGTATAACTATCCTGCCACCACAATCACAATGCCATATCCTCAACAGACTTCACTACCTAGGCCAGATCCACATTACACCACATCCCACCAAAAAAACCTGTCCTCCTCCACATCATTCACTTTTCTCTGCACATGCTTGTTGTGTTTTTTCACATTCTTTCTCCTACTCAAACTTAATTAAATAACTCAGCTGCTGCATGCTACATGACTTTGCCCTATGAAGTTCACATTTCCTAAACAACTTCTTTTAGTTCTTCCAAGGCCTTTGGCTTTGGGTGATCTCTCTTGGCCCACATTTCACAGCAACTGAAGTGCCAGCTACAAATTATCTGTCTCTGTCTTTGTGTTCCTTTTACACTCTTTTTCTTATGTTTCCCTTGTGCTTCTCATTTTTTAAATTGAATTTTGGGTTTCAAAACTCATTGGCATTGGCTGCCTCAGTTGTTTTCTTCTTACTGTTTACCATGGTACAAGAGCTATAGTTTTGTTTGTTTTAAGGAATGTGGTCAAAATTAGTACATTAAAAATTTGACAAACTGCCTCTTTAAAACTATAGTAATCTGTGCCAAATGTATCAGGGGTTTTCTGTGCAGGTTTAAAATGAGGAATGTACCTCTTTTGAAAAAGAACAACAAACTAAACAAACAACAGTATGTTCACCCCTACAATAACAATCCCACTTTTACTTATGATTACAGATATGCACACACAGCCTTAGCTAGTGGACATTTAACTTTTCCCAGCTATTTATAAGCAGTTTATTGACAATTCCAAATCCTCTCTGAGCATTTTAGTACATGGAGAGTGGAGGGAGAGAGAAGGAAAAGAGCCATGCATTGTGCACACATGCCTTCTATCCAGAATACAATTAACGTTCTACCAGAAATGACAGTCACTTCCATATGATTTCAGTATTTAGCTTCCTTGTATAGATAGAATCCTAATTTTCTTTATGGTTGTATAATATAATTGCCCTGTGTGATTTGAATTAAAGAAAGGGAGAAGGCAACACACAGTGTTTGGGTAAACTTTATTATCCACTATGGCTACAGCACACAAGAAAAAAATAATCAAAAGCAGAAATCTAGGGTAATTGCTGTAGATGGAATATATATATTCTGTGTGTGAGTACTGGTATGTGTGTGTGTTTGGGGGAATGGGGGGATGAAGAGGAAGTCTATATATGTCCCTCCCATACTTTTTCAGATTCACATGAATGTAGGGCCCTAAACAGGAACATTGAAAACAGAGTCTTTTGAGCCCTATGTGCCTAAAGCCATGTCTATTCCATCTCCATGCCAAGCCCATGACTTTCAAGGAGAACCCTTCCCCTCCCACAGGCTTCCAGTCATCATGCTTCAAAGCCTGGAAATTATTTAGTGTAGCTGGCTTAGAGTGACAACCCTCTTGTCACTATTGAATAAAAGACCTAAACTGCTGAATTACTTAAATACTTTCAAAATGGCATCCTATATCTCATTTCAGTGAGTGTCTACCCTGCAGCCAAAGCATAGATAATATGGGTACTGGTAGGAGTCTAGCCACAGCAGCATGGGTTTCAGCAAGAGATGATTTCCTCTACTAGTGAGGCAGGATATTTATTCCCAGCTGACTTCATGCTGTCACAATAAGACCATTACCAGAATTGGAGCCAGCTAGTTAAAGCTAGCTCTAGTCTGTCAGACTAGCTGTGACTGCAGTTTCAACATACTTACTCTTGCACCACTGAAAACCAGCAGTAAATACATCAATGTCTATGGAGTTACAAAGATGTAATGATAGATATGTGACTTTGTCTACATGAGATGTTAACTGCACAGTAGCTCACTACTACTGTGCAGTTAGCATCACCAAAAAGTCGTTCGCCGATGCTACTGTGCAGTAACTCCAGGTACTGCGCAGTCATTTCGTATTTGTGTATGCAAATACGAAATGACTGTTCATTAACAACTCCACAGAGAGCATCTCATGTAGATGCAGCCAGTGAGAAGAGAACCCAATGCATTTACACTGCTTGCAATTCAGAGCCTTCTGAATTCAACTTGAAGACAAAGTACTCTTGTTGTTTTTATTAATTCTAGCCATAAACCGACCTTCTGTATCCAATCTATTATAGCTATGAAAAGAATTATTTTATCAAGCTCTCAGTTTAGAGGAATGAGGATTGCATAATTCCACCCTGGCCTCCTTAATTAATTTAATATTAGCGGGTTACTTGCCCACAGTCTTTCTCCATTTCCCACATAATGTTATTTAAACTGAAAAAAATTGTGGGCACAAATAAATTATCATGTTTATTACCTAATTACATACAGATACTGATCTGTACAGTTTGGATTTCTCACAGATGAAGGCATATTGGCACCCAAAAGTTAATCTCTGCATTTATGTTAGTACATGTGTTGAATATTCAAAGCCCCAGGTCCTGCCTTGTCTGCCCTGAAAAGTGGAGAGTTGTGAGTCATTACATCTTCTGCTCCATGGGTTGCACTTAAACCCCAATCCATCTAAACACTTAAGAACATGTTTAGTTTTTTTCAGTTTACACTGAGAACCCAATCCAAAGCCTCCTAAAATTAACAAAAATCTTTCTTTTAAATTCAGCAGGCTTCACATCATGCTTCTTACTGCAGATGAAGCCATACTTGCATGCCTTCTGAATACAGCTGGGAATAAGCCCAAACCTAGAATGTAAATGTATGTGTCCTTTTTTAATTGGACAGTGAGTACTGAAGTAATTCCTATTAATGTCAGTGGGGGCTACACAGGCCTCTTAAAAAGTATCCTGTCCTTGTGTTTCATGGGAGTTAGGGGGAAGAGGTTCTTGACTCCTCTTACTCAATAAGTACACCCAGGCACCAGAGACCATTCTCAACCTCACACAGTGTTATCGGGAAAACACTGACATTTCTAAGCAGTTTATTCTTCTGCTTTATATGTTGCTCAATAAGAAAACATTTCTGATCCCAAGTTCCAAAACACTGAGAAAAAAATAGAGCATTGAAATATTGGCATAAAATCTTTTGTGCTACTAATCCTCCCAAATAAATTTAAAACACGTGTATTTTTTAAGTAATCTTCTACAAATTGGACAATATTCAGTTCATCACTTAATTTTTGCCAAAACAGAAAAAATATGCCAAATATAGAGCTTTGATGAATGCACAGGTGATGTCATTTCAAAAAGTCTAGGGACAATTTAAGGAAGAAAACAGTTTATGATTTCACCTCTGAATGGGAACAGTCTGCTGTTTGTTCAGAAAGGATGCATAAGGACAATACTAATCTTCACCACAGAAATGGGATAATTTTATTTATTTCAACAAAAGAACTGTTTATGCCTAAACAAAGCTGTAACATTTTTTCCTTTCATATTGACTGTGAAATATGAAAATATCCTTGTAGTAACCCCCAAGACCACACTCCTCTATCATTGCAACATTCTGCCCTTCCCTGGCCACATGAATCTCATCTTTGTTACTGTTCTTCCACAAATAGGCAACAAGAGTCCACAGGCTTGTGAAGGGCAGAGACGGTAGCAGGAGAGCGGGATGTCAGTGTGGATCTGCTCAGCAGGGCAAAAAGCATGATTTCATTTTCAGCAAGAAAAAATTATGAAGGCAATAAGCAAAACAATAAATACTACGGCTTTTTCTGTTGCCCCAGCAGTCATAGGACCCAGCTCCACTCTTTCAGACTAGCATGCAGAGCTGTTCATAGAACTCAAGTAAATTCTTCCACTTTCCTGTTGGTTTGAAGAGCAGTCACATTCAGAGTAGATGGATGGGCTTTACTGCCATTCCCCATAATAGCTGGAGTAAGTATTGCAGCTCAAACACAGAGTAGTTATTGGGCCTGAAATTACAATCTTCACTTAGGCAAAACGTCCATCCAAGGATGTGTCTGACCCGTGCACATTGTGCTGCAAACCTGAACAAGGGTGCAGGTTGCCTGTCAGAAGGGCAGAATCAGGTTCTTTAAACCAGTGTTTCGAACCCATGAGTCACGATCCAAAAGTAGGTGGCAACAACATATCAAAGTGTCGTGAACAAATTTTTAAAATGCTTGGGGCTGGGGGGAGCAGGAGGAGGCCAGCAGGGGGTGTCATGTGCATGTGTATGCATGCACACATGAACATGGCAGCCAGGCAGTGGTGGAGAGCAGCTCCTGCTGCTCCCTGCAGGTAAGTTGGGTGGGAGGGCATAGGTGATGCATCAGCAGGGCACATGCCCTCCCCTGATTTCTGTGCCTACAATGGGAAGGGCCTGCAGCCTGACCAACCCAGCATGTGGGACCTAGTGCAAGAGGGCAGAATGGGGTGGCAAGACTGGCTGCTGCTGCCACTGCTGCTGGGACCTTCACACCAACCACGCCGCCACCAGTGTGAGGAGTAATGGGAAAGCAGGGGGGTGCACTGCCCTCACCTCCTCCCACCGCTAGCCAGTCATGTGCTGGGCTACAGCTCTACCCCACCACCATGGCCCATCCACCACCACCACTCCCCTCACACCGTGACTCTACCACAGAAGGGAAGAGTGGGGGAAGGCCAATGCAGGTAGCCTGAAGGGAGTGGAGGCAGCTCTTGCTCAGTCCAGCCAGGCAGCAGCCCCATGCCTGCTGTGGACACAGAAATTGGAGTGGGGGGCATGTGCATTCCCACCCCCCACTCCACACACTGGGGACCAGAATCTGGGGGCAAGGGGCAGCAGGTTGGGAGTGAAGGGCACTGGCAGGGCTGGGGAGCTGCAAGTCAGGAGTGACAGGCACCAGAAGGGCCAGAGGGTGCAGGTCAGGAGTCAGGGGGACCTTGAGTCCAGAAAAGTTGAGAACCACTGCTTTAAACCTCATCACTTAATCCAACGCCCTCTGTTTTGGCATCTCTGGGCACCTATACATGTGCCAGACATCTGTTCTGATGCATGCTAATTAGCACACCCTGGAGCAGACTAGATTAGTTCAGTCTGCTGGAGCATGTTAACACACTCCAGCAGCCTCTGTGTAATGTGTATTCAGCATCCCCACACTTCAAAATGGTGGCAGGGGTGCTTGAACTAAAGCTCACTGAATGAGCTTTAGCTCAAGTGCCCCCACGATCATTTTGAAGCAAAGAACACTGAATACATGTGACACTGCGGACATTTTAATTTGAGCAGCTCTTGGAGATGCTCTAATTAAAGCACTTCTGCACCCTCCACCCCAGAGCATGTGTATAGACACCCTCTGAAAAAAAAGGGTCTAAAATTATATTTTTCTGAGGAGGGACCAGGTCATCCCCCCCACCGGGATCCCCCGATTGTCCCAGGGGAGGCACAGCCAGGCCCAGGGTCTGAGAGGACCTAGTCAGGGAAATTCTAGTGGGATTGGATGTGTTCAAATCAGCAGGTCCTGATGATCTCCACCCCAGAATGCTGAGGGAATTAGCAGAGGTCATTGCAGGACCCCTGGCACAGCTTTACGAGCACTCGTGGTGCTCTGGTGTGGTACTAGAGGACTGGAAAAGGGCCAGTGTGGTCCCCATTTTAAAAAAAGGGAGGAAAGAGGACCCAGGAAATTATAGCCCTGTTAGTCATACCTCGGTCACGGGGAAGCTCTTTGAGAAAATCATCCAGGTGCACATCTGCGAGGGGCAAGCAGGTGAGTGTATGTTTAGGGACAACCAACATGGGTTCATTAGAGGTAGATCCTGTCAGACCAATCTGGTGGCCTTCTATGACCAGGTCACAAAATCCTTGGATGCAGGTGTTGCGGTGGACATGGTCTTTCTGGACTTTAGGAAGGCCTTCGACACTGTCTCCTAAAAAATTAGGAGATTGTGGTGTCAATGCCTACACAGACGGGTCACCAATTGGCTGGAGGGCCGCACCCAGAGAGTGGTGGTGGACAGGACATTTTCAACCTGGAGGGATGTGGGCAGTGGGGTCCCCCAGCTCTCGGTCCTCGGGCCCGCACTGTTCAACATCTTCATCAGCGACTTGGATGAGGGGGTGAAAAGCACCTTGTTCAAATTTGCAGATGACACTAAGATGTGGGGGGATGTGGGCATGCTAGAAGGGAGGAATAGGCTGCAATTGGTTCTAGATAGGTTACAGGGGTGGGCGGATGAGAACAGGATGGGTTTCAACACTGACAAGTGCAAGGTGCTGCACCTAGGGAGAAAGAACCATCATAGATTCATAGATGTTAGGGTCGGAAGGGACCTCAATAGATCATCGAGTCCGACCCCCTGCATAGGCAGGAAAGAG
>NW_005842205.1:1302522-1325348 GCF_000455745.1 Alligator sinensis | reverse complement strand
TGATCCCTGTCCCCCAGATGGCTACCGATCTGTAGGTCCCCTACCATGTCATCCCCCGTTGCCAATACCAGATCCAGTATGGCATTCCCCCTAGTAGGACCGTGTACCTCCTGTGTCAGGTGGAGGTCCTGTACACAGGTTAGAAACCTGCGTGAGCGGTGGGACTTTGCTGTCTGTGTCTCCCAGCAGATGTCTGGGTAGTTTAGGTCTCCCATAACTACCGCCTCTTTAGCTTTTATGGTCTCCGAGAGCTGCCTCAGGAGCCCCGAATCTATTTCTTCCCCTTGGTGTGGGGGTCTGTAGCAGTATACCTACAGGCTGGGGAACTCCCTTCTCATCAGCACAGAGGAAGAAAAGGATCTTGGAGTCATTATAGACTCCAAGATGAACATGGGCTGCCAATGTGGGGACGCAGTCAGGAAGGCTAACCGCACCCTGTCATGCATCCACAGATGCATCATGAGCAGGTCCAAGGAGGTGATCCTCCCCCTCTATGCGACATTGGTCAGGCCGCAGTTGGAGTACTGCATCCAGTTCTGGGCGCCGCGCTTCAGGAGGGATGTCGGCCAGCATTGAGAGGGTTCAGAGGAGGGCCACTCACATGATCAGGGGGCAGCAGGCCAGGCCCTACAAGGAGAGGCTACAAGACCTGAACCTGTTCCGCCTCCACAAGAGAAGGCTGAGAGGGGATCTGGTGACCATCTATAAACTGGCCAAGGGAGACCAGCAGGCAATGGGAGAGTCCCTGTTCCCCTGAGGACTACTGGGAGTAACAAGGAATAATGGCCATAAGTTGATGGAGAGTAGATTCAGGCTAGATATCAGGAGGCACTACTTCACAGTCAGGGCGGCTAGGATCTGGAACCAACTTCCAAGGGAAGTGGTGCTCACTCCTACCCTGGGGGTCTTCAAAGGGAGGCTAGATAGACACCTAGCCGGGGTTGTTTGACCCCAGCATTCTTTTCTGCCATGGCAGGGGGTCGGACTTGATGATCTGCTCAGGTCCCTTCAGACCCTACCAACCATGAAACTATGAAACTATGCCATTTAAGCAGGGGCATCTAATAAAATAAACTTAACATAGCCAGCACTGAACTTCTGGTCCTTCCTCTAAAACAGTGTTTCTCAACCTATGGGTCACAACCCAAAAGTGGGTCATAAGAATAAATGAAAGGGTCACTGTTGCAGGGCACTAAGGTGTGCCTGCTCCTTTAAGAACAGGAACTGCTTAGCTAGAGAGCCTGAGGAGCTAGACAGAGCTCCACAGCTGCAGGTTGCCTGGGCAGCAGGCTAATGGAGGGAATTAGCCTGCACCTGCACCTGGTCAGGTGACCGGAAGGAGTCAGGGCCTGGGCACATATAAGCCTCAGGGCTGAGGCCAGTAAGGGTTAGTTCTCAGGCAGCAGCCAAGGAGGAAGGAGCTCTTGTAGAGAAAGCTACTGGGAGATGCTTGACTGCCTGTTTTGCTGCTGGTAGGATTTAGGGTTAGGCTGTAGGAGCTCATAAGTGTTTGTGGGGTAGAAGGCACATTATACTGAGAGAGAAGTTTGCCTTTGTAAAAGGGATAGAGTGTGGACCCCAGGTTATTGTTGTGTTGTAGCCCAGGGGCTTGTGTTTTCTGTTGTTATTTATACCAGTGGACGGGGCTGAGGCTATTGAGGAGGAGGAGGCCTTATTGGGGCACACTACAGTGTGGAGAGCCCAGCACCAGAGGGTACAGTGACAGGGACTGCAGAGAGCCCGGCGCCAGAGGGCATGGTTACTGAGGCTAAGGGTCCAGTGACAACAAGAGGCCAAACTATACTGAGGCCTCATCACAAAAGACAGTCTAAATGCCATCTGTGAGGCATGGGGTGTGGTAAAGGGGAGGTAGGTTTTGGAGCCACGCATCTAGCCCATAAAGTTTGGTGGATATTGTAAGGCACCCCTGAGTGTGAGACCCAGTAAGGGATCCAACAACCCATAAAGTTTAGAGGAGTCTGTCAGGACTGTGACCATGCCGCAATTCGAGGGCAGCCTCCGGATTCATCATTTAAACCAGCAAGACATGGCAGACAAGATTAGTAGGAGCCCATAGGGCAGAACTGGCATGGTCACGGTGCCCTAGGGACATCACAGCCAACCCTGGGGAGGCCGTATCCTGATAGTCGCAAACTTTAAACTTTAAAAATGAATCAACAAACTTTAAAAATGGATTTTCCTTTAAAGGAAAAAACATTAGAAACCATGGCTTTTCCCTTGTAGGCTGACTGAGTTCCAGCCTGCAAGAGTGCTTGAGGGGCCCCCCATGTCCCACACTCCTCCACTGTCCCATACACTGGGGGGCTGAGGCATGGGTGTGGAAGCTGCAGGTCAGGAGTGATGGGTCCAGGGTCGAGACTGGCTACTGATGTTTGCAAATGGGTTCTGGTATAAAAAAGGTTGAGAACCACTGCTCTAAAGCACAGCTGTCCAACTCAGCAGCCAGTGGACACATGGTGCAGAGGCTACATCTTGCATGGGCTACAGGATCCCTGAGCCACACACTGTGCGGGCTCCCAAACCCCACCCAACACATGAGCTCCCTGCTGCCTGATGGTGTCCCCTGTGTTCCTGATCAGGCAGACCAGCCCAGGCCAAGTACAGTCAGGGATTCTGAGCCAGAAGGTTAGCCTGAGCCAAGTACCTCAGCAGCCAAACCTGCAGTAAGCCTCAGCTAACCAACTCTGCCCCAATTTAAGAGCAGAAGGCATACTAATTGACTGCTATATGTGCCACCTATTCATTTAACACCAGCAGTCAGGAGTTCTGCTGTAGCAAGCTTTCTGGTTCTTGCACTCTGGTTTTCCTGGTTCCTGACCTTGGTTTTTGATGTATTTCTGGACTTTGGCTTTTGATTTCCCTGCAGATCTGTTTCCTGGCTCCTGACCCTGGTTTGGCTTTGTTTTTTAATTTTGTCCTGTGAGTTGTCCCTCAGATTGGTACTTAGCATCTGATCCCTAGATTCTGATCCTGATCCTGGACTGTGTTGTGGGCTCTGCTTTTGGTTTTCCCTCTGGCTTTGATATATGGCTTCTACCCTCTGACCTCGCCCCAGACCCCTGCTTTCCCTCAGTGGTCTAACCATTAGGCAAGACTGTCTACACCCCAACCTTTTACACCACAAGCCACCACCAGAACCATGCTGTCTCCCCTGCACTCTCTATGCTGCATATGTCCCACCATGCCTCTCTTGCCTCACTTCTACTTCCCTTTGGTGTGAGCCACCTAGAGCTCCCACCACCACACAGGCACATCCTGATCCAGGAGCCACCTGGATCTAGAGCCCTAGGGTCCCCAAGAATTGCCATCCAGCTCCCATAGGTGGGGACAGGAGGTGCAAGCCAGAGTTTTGATGGAGAACCTAAAGGCTCTGGCAGCAACAGCAGATGAAGTGGAGGGTTCAGGGGCGAAGCACCCAGGAGGTGAAGAGTCAGATGGAGATGTTTCAAAATGGAGCATCTTCTGTAACTTCTGTCTGCCTGCCTGCCTGCCTGCCAGCCTGTTGCTGTTTTCAGAATGGGAGGGAGAAAGGGAATGGAAGAAGTTTGGTCTGGGAATTTTTCAGCCCTCACTGAAGGAGCTCCAATTCACTCACCTCACTCTCCAGTGCTGGCTGGGGAACCCCTAAACCAGTGGTCTCCAACCTTTTTAAGTATAAGATCACTTTTTCAATTAAACTGCAACCCAGGATCAACCACCCACCACCCCCTGCCCAGCAGGTCAGTCTGTGGGGGAGGGAAGGGGTGGGAGGGGGCAGATTGAGGCTCCCACAGTGAGGGAGGGAGTGGGGCAGAGGCAGGGGCAGAGGCTGGGGTGAGTGGGATCTGGCTTTGCCAGGTGGTGGGGCCCCAGCCGGGCCAGGTGATGGCGTCTGCACACTGGGAGGGACCTACACTGGCTCTATGTGCCGGGATTGTGCCCTGGACCCCTAAGCACTGGGATCAAACCCTGAGGCCCTGTGCCTCCCCCTTCCCCACCCATCCCCACACACTGGAATAAGGTCCTGTATACCAGGATTGGACCCTGAGGTCTGGCACTGCTCCTGCCTGGCCGGGTGGCGGGATGATGTCCAGGTGCAGGGAAGCCCCTGCCACTGCATGCACCACAGCTCGGGGGGCATGTGCCCTCCCCCCCCACCAATCTGTGTGCAGGGCAGAAGTGCATGCCACTGTGTGCTGGGTTTTGCATGCCAAGTCCTGCTGCAGCTGCAGCTGCCCTGGGAGCAGCACAACATCATGTGCATCCCGCCACTGGGCTAAACTGCACCCCCTGCCCACCTGGTGGCAGGACATGGAGCTTCTGACAGTCAATCTCAGCCTGCAGGGGCTGAGCACACATGTGCATGCGCTCAGCTCTCCCACACTGAGATTGATTGTCAGAGGCTCCACGATCGACCAGTCAATTGCAATCGACTGGTTGGTGACTACTGCCCTAGACTGAGTTCCCTCTGCTCCCTTTCCCCCCTCCCATTCTGAATCAGGGACAGGCTGGGAGAGAGATGGGACTGTTAGGGCAGAGCTTTCCAAACTTTTCATGTTGGTGACACACTTTTTAGACATGCATCATTTCGCGAGACAGTAATTCAGTTCCGGGGGAGGGGCCAAGGGAAGCAGACGCGAGTAAGGGAGCTCCGCGGTGCCCCTCCGCAAAATTTTCTGCATTTCGTGCGACACACCTACACACTGCCGCCGACACACTAATGTGTCGCGGCACACAGTTTGGAAAGCTCTGTGTTAGGGGAAACTGGCTGCAGGCTTCCAGCAAGCAGCTAGATTCCCTTTCCCCTGAAACCAATAGTGAACTTCCATATGTTTCAGGGGATCGTTGTAACTCAGAACTCCTCCTGCAAAGTGTTCTCAGTTACAGTGAGGAGCCACACTTCTGTCTGCACCCCAGGGGCCACAGTTCAACCCCTCTTGGGTCATCAATTGGGCAGCGCTGTTCTAAAACCCTGTCTACAGAGCCTACTCATCATCATTATGACACCACCCCTATGTTCCCTATCTGCAAAGCTATCCTTCTAATTTCTCTGGCTCCTTCAGGCTGCCCTTTCCTCCATTACGTTTCTCATGTAGGTCCTTTTGTTTCTACCTAGAGCTAAAACTTACATCCACACTCTTCTTGTATCCCATCTTGATTGCTTTAGCCATCCCTCACCCCACTTCAGTTTTCCTAGTCTCACCTTCCACCCTTGTTCATCCAATGCACATCATCTTCCTTGCTTGTCACAGACTACATCTGGATCTCTCTTATTTCCACAGCTTCCCACAGGCTGTTCTGGCACCATGGCTGCACTACCCTACTTGGGGTGAGGAGCAGGAAACAGAAGCTGGGGAAGGGAGAGCCTGAGACCCTGGCTGCAGCTGCAGCCAGAGTAACAGGGGGACCAGTGTCCCAGTAGGAGCCTGGAACCCATTACAGGCTGCATGCAGCTCCCAGGCTGCCAGCTGGACAGCCCAGGGCTAAACTGATGGAGAACTCTTCACCCTTCCTATTGAAGCTGACCCACAGGGCAGCCAACAGTGCAAGATTCCTCTGGCAACAAAGATTGCAAGGAAGCAGGACCATGACTCTCCAGCAGGAGAACCCAGTCTGATGTTCTTTGGCTGCAGTTCTCTACATTTGTGTGTCTAGGTGCCAGGAGCATGGAGTTGGAACCCCCATCTCTATTTGATCCAACAGTGATTGAGTGTGTTCATTTCCTGGATATGTCAGAATGCCTCTCTGTTCACTGAAGCATATCATGGAGATTTTTTTTTTTTCATATTTGGGTGGGGAGAGGGGCTGGAGAAGATGGAGTTGCTATTAGTGGTGAAATGAAAGGAAAGTCTTTGTACTGTTGAAATTACGTCAATTCAGATATATTTTTGTTTAGCATAAACAGATTTATTTGTTCATTTAACAGTTTTTGGGTTGTCACTCTCTATACACTTAAAACAAGAGATAAGTAATTTAATTCTCATTGTGCCTCATATTGGAGCAGCTGGGAACATATTTACAAAGTTATACACTGCAAATTGCATAAAGTAACAGACAAAGTATAGCTTCAAAGACCTGTTGCCCCTGAATCCAGAAAATTTAGCAACTATCTTGTCAGTTTTTCAAAAAAAGAAATATCTATATAACATACATCAGGAGAAAAAAAGAAAACTAGAACTAAACACACAAGTTGAATGTTGTGCCCAAGACACACATTCTGGCAGACTATCAAGGGGAAGAAATTCCATAGACAGAGACCCTCAACTGAAAAAGCCATGTTGCCAGACTTCAAGGGTTCGGTCTCAGGAAACAAAAGCGAGAGTTGTTCTGCTGATCTCAATTATCACGATGGGATCGAGCACTGTAACTTCTGTGGCTCCCAGATCCTTTAGGACTTTAAAGATTGAGGAAGGGCTGCTAGAACAATCATAAAATGCAAAAGCAATGTTCTAATAACAGTTCTGGTCCTTGAAGAGGAAAGCAGCTATATTCTGCACTACAGGGACAATAAGAATGACTAATCGAAGCACAGTGCCATGGCTAGATCACACGAGCAGCTCGGCAGCAACTGGAAGTCACCGTTGCTGCTATGTGAGAAACCTAGGGAGGTCTCATTAATTACTTACTATGATTAGTACATTGAGTATTCACTATGTAAATTCACATTGCAAAACTAGTGAATTTGTCACTTACTACATCTCATGGCATGGCTTTTGTTCCCTGACTGTTCCTTGACTCCCAAACTCAAAAAGAGTTCTCAAAAAAACTATACAAATGGTTCTTAATCAGAAACTTGTGCCAATATATCTTCATATAAACACTCACAATGTTTTCCCTTTCCAGAAAGAGTCTTGCAAACAAAATTCCTCTCACATCGATGCTTGCGAAAAAGAAATCCCTGGCAATATTCAGGTCCTGAAAGTGATTCTGCATCTCTTATCCAAACAAATGTTTAAGAACAGTTTTGCAGTATTCATCCAGTTCTGACCAACAGCACCACCATTTTAGTGATAACCAATAGAGAACATTACCCTGTCTTTATCCAGTTCTATATATGATTTCTGTTACAAACATGCTTGGCATCAGTCTTATTCAGGCTAAGTCACAGCCAGCTCATTTTCATCCAGTTCTCTGATCCAACTCCCATTAAGGCAATGGAAGTCTTTTCATTGACTTAACTGAAGCCTATTCATGCCCTTTGGGAGGAATGGTGTAGGTAAGATTCTCCTATGCAATATCATTATTCTACTTATAAAAAGTATCAGTAGAACTTTCCTGCCTAGTATTTTCAGCAGAATGAATATCTTTTGCTTGAGGCAAGGATTTTTTATTATATTTTTATTGAACCATCTGCATGGTTGGGATAGACTTAGACAAACTTTCAAATGCTAGACATTCTTCATCAGGTCAAGTCTTCCATTTGAAAACTTTTCTAACTCTATCCCAACTATGAAGTTGGTCCACATACATTGGCAACACATAGGAGGTGCACGTGGATACATGTGCACCCTCTGAGCGTGGCAGTGCACCTCCTACGAGAAGGCACCGCACTGTGGCTGCCTGTGTAGCTCCACGCTTACCACAACCACTCCCCTGCCACTGCCAGCGCTGCCGCCGCCTGCTGGAGCTTGTCATGCCCCTCCCCCACCCCCCCAGCTTCTGGGGGCATGCGGCATTCATGTCCACAGGGGTTTTTTTGAGTAAAAGATATTATACTAAAAAAATATTTGCCACTCACATAACTCCTGGGTCATCACAGCTACAACATCACTCTAACATTACCATAACTTTTGCTTGAAATTCAGTCTCTTTAAAGTTGTGGTTTGTGACTTAAATATAAACTGATTAAATTCAATGTAAAAGTAAACATGTTCCTATCCTTTAAAAAAAAGTCCTAATTCAAAAAAATCAAGGCTACTCTGCAAAGAGTTAATTGTTTGCGTTAAAACTGAATTGAATAATAAAATCATAAAAATGAGAACTGAAAGGGACCTCAGGAGGTAATCTAGTCCAACCCTCTGATCAGAGCAGGACCATTCCCAACTAATCCCAGCCAAGGCTTTGTCTACCCAGATCTTAAAAACCTCAGAAAATGGAGATTCCACAACCTCTCTAGGTAACCTGTTCCAGTGCTTTATACCCTCCTTGTGATTGAGTTTTTCCAAATATCTAAGTTAAACTTTGATGGCTACAACTTGAACCCATTGCTTCTTGTTCTGTCATCTGCCACTGCTGAGAACAGTCTAGCTATCCCCTTTGGAACCACCATTCAAGTAGTTGAAGGCTGCTATTAAGTTCCCTCTCAGTCTTCTCTTCTCCACACTAAATAAACCCAGTTCTCTCAGCCTCTCATAAGTCATGTCCCCCAGCCCCCTAACCATTTTTGTTGCCCTCGGCTGGACTCTCTCCAATTTGTCCACATCCTTTCTGTAGTGGGGGCCCAAAACAGAACATGGTACTCCAGATGTGGCCACACCGGTGCTGAATAGAGGGGAAGAATCACTTCCCTTGATCTCCTGGCAACGCTCCTACTAAGGCAGCCTAATACGCCATTAGCCTTCTTGGCAACAAGGGCACACTGTTGGCTCATATTCTGCTTATTGTCCACTGTAACCCCCAGGTCCTTTTCTGCAGAGATGCTTCTTAGCCAGTTAGTCCTCAGCCTGTACCGGTGCATGGGATTGTTCCATCTTAAGTGCAGGAGTTCGCATTTGTCCTTACTGAAACTCATGAGATTTCTTTTGTTCCAATCCTCCAATTTAGTGAGATTTCTTTGAATCCTAGCCCTGTCTTCCAGTGTATTTACTACTTCCCCCAGCTTAGTATCACCTGAAAACTTGCTGAGGTTGTATTCCATCCCATTTTCCAGGTCATTGATGAAGATATTGAACAAAACCAGCCCCAGGACCAGCCCCTGGAGCACTCCACTTGATACTGGCTGCTGAGCAGGCATCAAGCCATTGACTACCACCCTCTGAACCTGATGATCCAGCCAGTTTTCTATCCGCCTTACAGTCCATTCATCCAAACCAGACTTCCTTAACTTGCTTGCAAGTATGTTGTGGGAGACTGTATCAAAAGCCTTGAAAAGTCAAGGTATATCACATCCACCAATCTCCCTATATCCACCAAGCCAGTCATCTTGTCATAGAAGGCAGTCGGGTTGGTCAGGTATGACTTCAGCATGGATTCACCATAGGCATTATTCCTAATCACCTTCTCCAAGTGCTTAGAAATGGATTCCTTAAGGACCTGCTCCATGATTTTGCAAGGGACTGAGGTGAGGCTAACCAACCTGTAGTTCCCTGGATCCTTCTTCTTCCTTTTCTTAAAGATTGCCATAATATTTGTCCTTTTCCAGTCATCTGGGACCTCTCCAAATTGCCACAAGTTTTCAAAGATAATGGCCAGTGGCTCTGTAAACACATTGGCCAACTTCCTCAACACACTTGGGTGCATCTAGTCTGACAGCATGGACATGTCCATGTCCAGCTTTTCTAAAAGGTCGCTAACCTGTTCTTTCTCCATTGTTAACTGCTCATCTCCTCCCCAAACTGCACTGCCAGGTGCAGTAGTCTGGGAGCTGACCTTGCCTGTGAAAACTAAGTTGAAAAAGGCATTAAGTACTTCAGCCTTAACCTAGTGACAGAGGATGCAGAAATTTCCCCCCACTTTCCCTGATCTTTCTCTTGTTGCTGGTATACTTGTAGAAACCCATCTTGTTACCCTTCACATCCACTACTAGCTGTAACTCCAATTGCACTTCAGCCTTCTGGACTTCATCCTCACATGTCTGATCACTATTCCTATCCTTCTCCCAAGTTGTTTGTCCAAGCTTCCACTTGTAAACTTCCTTTTTGTGTTTTTGCTCACTGAAGAGTTCCCTGCTAAGACAAGCGGGTTTCCTGCCATACTTGCTAGTATTCGAGTGCATCAGGATGGTTCATTCCTGCGCCTACAGTAAGGTTTCTTTAAAGTACAACCCCTCTCCTGGACTCCTTTCCCCTGCAGACTGGCCTCCCAGGGGATCTTGCCCATCAGTTCCCTGAGTGAGTCAAAGTCTGCTTTTCTGAAGTACAGGGTTTTTATTCTGCTGCTCTCCTTCCCTACTTTCCTCAGGAACCTGAACTCAATTACCTCGTGACCACTGCTGCCTCAGTTACCATCCACTTCTGCATCCCCCACCAGTTCTTCCCTGTTTGTGAGTAGCAGTCCAAGAAGAGTACAACCCTAGTTTGCCTTCCAACACTTGCACCAGGAAGTTATCCCCAGCACCCTCCAAAAACTTCCTGGATTGCCTGCACGCTGCTGTATTGCCTTCCCAGCAGATGTCAAGGTGATTGAAGTCTCCCATGAGAACCAGGGCCTATGATGGGGAAACTTCCACTGGTTATTTGAAGCAAGCCTCATCCACCTCATCCTTCTGGTCTGGTGGTCTACAGAAGAAGTCAACCATGACATCACCCTTGTTGTTGTTCCCGCCGAACCTAACCCAGAGACTTTCAACTGGCCTGTCTCCATTTTCATACTGGAGTTCTGAATAATCATACAGCTGTTTTACATAAAGCATAACTCCTCTTCTCCCATACCTGTCCTTCCTGAACAGTTTTTACCCATCCATGACAATACATCAGTCATGCTAGCTTTCCCACCATGTCTCTGTTGTTTCAATCACATCATAGTTCTGGGAATGTTTGAGAACTTCTAGTTTCTCCTGCTTGTTTCCCAGACTCCACATATTCATGTGCAGATACCTGAGGTAACTAGCTGATTGCCCTACTTTGTTAGGAAGAATGAGTATGCCCCCCCATTACCACTTCCATCCTCTGCTTCCTCTAGGTCACCCACTTCCACACTTACCTTAGGGCTTTGGTCTCCATCCCCCAGAGAAATTAATTTGAAACCCTCCTCGCTAAATTAGTGAGCCTGTGAAGATGCTCTTCTCTCTCTTTATCAGGTAGATCCCATCTCTTCCTAGCAATTCTTCTTCTTGGCAAAACATCAAATGGCTGAAGAAGCCAAAGTCCTACTGGCAACACCATATGTGCAGCCATGCATTGATCTGAAGAATACAACCACTCCTGCCCAGGCCCCTCCCCTTGACTGGAAGGATTGAGGAGATGACTAGAAGGATCAAGGAGAATGAAGAATGGTGCAGGAAATTTTATACGCATTGTTGTTTCTACTCACTCAGAAAAAAACTGCATGGTTAATTAAAAATAAATGGACTGTCATCACAAAAATAACCACAAAAAATTATAAGTAAAGTATTATTTCTTGGGGGAAGGGATATTAGGGGAAGCCCATACCTCATTAGAACTACTCTGTTAATGTTGCTTGTTTTGTTGATTTCTTGGTCAAATATTGATGTTAGTCTCTAAGTCCAACTTTTGCTTAGCTAAGAAAAACATGTTCCTGATTTGTTACTTTTCTTTTGTTTTTCTTCCCTACCTCCTTTAAAATTCTTGCTTTTAAGGGCAAGCTCATAAATATTTACAAAAAGTCATCATGCTAAAACAGCAACATTTATTAATACCAAATATAAGAATTCATACTAATACATATTTCACATACATTGATTGTAATTAAATTGTACATTCAAAGGAAAATATATAAATACAAAGAGTGAAATGTGATGCAGTATTGTCCGGTCCTATTTCAAACAATTCAGAGTCTAAATTATATTCTGTTTACTCTGTTTATTTCAGTGAAGCTAAATTTAGTAAATTCATTGGCACCTAAAGACGGTTGGTAATTTCTGCATAACAATTTTAAACATTCTTAATCAAAATATTGGAACTAGGATGAAATTATGTATTTGGCCCTTTTGGGCTTAATCTACTGAGAATCCTTTGTATTATTGATAACATATTTTTACACCTACATGTAAAACTTGTGTTAACTATTAAGAAAAAACAGTTTCTCTTTTGTTGCTTAATGGATTATCAATATAGTAGTAATAACAAAAACCATAAGAAATAAAGTTGCACCACATTTGTGGGTAATTAGATTGTAGTTTCTTTCTGTGTAAACTATATTGTTTTTCAATTAATTATAAACATGGTTCATAAACAAAACTTACTCACATTATTTGACATTGTCAAAAAATCATCAGTGCACCAGACGTACACACAAATGGTGGAAGAGTAGTTTCCCATTAAAAAAGTATTCCAGTGGAGAATATATCTACATTAAAAAGGAGTGGAAAGATAACTAGAAAACAGGAAAAGTTTATCCTCTGTAATACCTGTAGGGGAACCAAAGTGATAAAATATTTCTATAATTAATATGCAATATTCGTTGCATTAAAGAGCAGAAGATTTTACCATAGATAATAATTTATTTTCCAGAGGACAATAAAAATAAAGAGATCTTAGTGATACCTTAATGTGTACTGCATCCAACTCAGGATGGCAGAAAAAAAATAATATGGTCATATGCCTATATACTTCTCTGGGGAGGAACCCACAGAATGGGGAACATGCATTCTGTGTACAGAGCACATGCTGCATCATCCCATTACTTCAGGATAGCAAGAAGTGAAGAAAATGAAAGGCAGGAGGTGCAGCATATCAGACATGGAAGTCTATTGTTCAGTTTAAATATACTCATATAGTCACCCCATTGCCTTTTCTCATTTAATCAAGATTTTCCATTCTGGAAAAGACTCCCTGTCCTTCTATTTATTACTAGCTGAGCTACTCAGACCAAGTAAAACCATAAATAAAAACAGAAATAGACATGGGTTTATTTGAAAGATTCCAAGTCTGAAAGATTATTGGGAAATATGTTTAAAGGTACTGCTGAAATAGTAGCATGATGATGTTAAACAGCTATGGACCCAAATGACATGAGATGCAGTCAGTAGGCAACAACTCAATTATTATATTAACACAGGGCTAACCAATTGCCATGCAGCTCCTGAAGGGTTAAACTGTGGCCTCTGGGCTCCTGGTCTGGGCACAATTCCCACTTTGCTTTTTGTTGCTGCCATATAGGCTCTTCCTCTTTCCTCCAGCTTCTACTGCCTGTCTCCACCCCTGGGAGGGCCTCATTGGGTAAAGCGGCTGAGGGCTCAGAGGGATCTGGGGACTGCACATGGTGTCTAGGCTGGGGTGGTGCAACAGGAATCACCCATGCATCCATGCATGAAGGATGCCTCCATGACATGACAAGTTCACATGTTGGGAGGCTATGTGGTACAGTGGTGCAGCAAGGAAGGTTCATTGAGGACTCGTGGTTCATTAAGGACTCATGGCCCAAGGGTGTACAGCCCACATGATATATGGATCGGTGTCTTGAGGCCTCCAGCTGTTCAAAAGTTAGACAGCCCTGTACTGACATATTCATAACATTTAATTAAAATAAATGAAAGTATTAAAAGCAAATACTAAAAACAAAAACACAATTCTTACAGAAATGGGTACTTGCTTCAACACTGTACAACAGGAGAATTATTTGCAATTCAAGATTTTCCAATTTCATCACCTACACAAAGCTGGCCTAACTGTTGAAACACAGTGTTAGAAGCCTGGAACTCCCCAAATCAAAACTGATGGCCTTAAATGAGCTTGTAAATGCAACTTTAAGCAACTACATAAGTTGATTTTCAAGAGCGCTAAGAATACAGAGTTTCTGTTCACTTAAAAAAAAATCATAGAAGCTCAGCAACACCTCAGCAGCTTAGACCACTGACCTCTCAAAAGTAAGTGGGGGCTGAAAGTTCTCATTGTTTTTTGGGAATAGGCCCAAAGAAAGCTACATTGTTTAGGCAAGATTCCTTGGGTAGATGTGATATCTTTTATTAGACCAACTGAATAGTTGGAAAAAAGTTCTTTGCAAGCGTTAGGGTGCAAGCTTTCACCCTTCTTCAGGCATAGGAAGTCTCTGCTGTTCTGAGATTCCAAGAAATGAGAAAAGCTAAAAGTGTGACAGGATGTCAGTGAGAATGTAAATAGATGGAAATTAGGAAAACAAAAGGTAAAGAAGGGATGGGAGGGGGAAATGAAGGAGGGAGAATCCAAAGGTAAGTAAAGGAGACTCTACTGTAGTAGTTTTCCAAGGTAGAAAAGAGGCAGCCTGTGAAAAAGTAAATAGCTGAAAATTAGAAGACAAAGGGTAGAAAGGGAGGGAAGGGGAGAAAGTGGGAGAAAGAAAAGTGTAAAAGGTCAGGTCTGGCAACAGATGAAACAGGCCTGGTGAAACAGATGTCAGGCAGGTTGTAATGTGTCATAATCCAATGTCTATATTGAGTCTGTGATTTTTTGTATCCAGTAGATTTATAAAGTTCATAGGCTCATCTATGAAAGGCACTTTGTAAATTCCCTTTGAGGATTAGACCTGAGAGATCAGAGAGGGAATGACTGTCTTGTGAGAACCTTGCATGCCTATGTCCTTAGATGAACATGGCTACAATCAAAAACCCAGCAACATTTTTAGGGCCACTGAGATCTACCAAATTGCATACGACTGCTGTAGGGAATTAACTGGTTAGCTTTTATAAAACACCTCAAAAATATAAAACAGGATTTTCAAAAGGCTTATCGTTGTCCTACGTTTGCTCCTTTTGTTAGGTACTAATTATTAATAAGTATTATTATGAACAGAACAGAACCTCTAGAAGCTCTTCTTACTCAGCTGCACTCAAGGTTTCTATGAGAAAGGAGCCATTTAGTAGCTTCAGAAAAATCTCACTAAGCCTCCAGTTATTTGTCTCTGTCAAATTCTCCAACTTGGAAACGTGAATGTTGAATTAAACATGCCTATTAACTTTCCAACATGTGACTCAAAGGAGATATTCTGTCTTTAATTAGTCAGGAGTACATCTGCAAATTGAGTTTACAATATTCCACAATCTCAGTTGCAGATCTTATTCTGTCATCTGGACGATACAGTGTTAGTGTCAACAACAGCAATAAACAATACAAGACACAGCTAACATAAACATTTCAGAAATCATAAGTTTAATCATTGTTCAGAAGTTGGACCAAGCTATGACTAAATTCTTCAGCACTACAGACCCCCGGCTTACAGACAGAAATATTTCCAGCCAAAAGTGTGCCCAGAACCTGAATACTAAGATGAAAGGAAATGCATGCAGGGTAGAGAGGATGCATGGCACAGTCTTTAGACATGATTTAAGCACAGAAGTGAAGCCAAGGTGTATGTTAAAGGTCAAGCCTCATTTATGGTCAGAGAATTTGCTAGTACAGGTGATTTAAAAAAAAAATCATTTCATTAGCTTCTTGTTGTTGATTCATCTTCAAGTTGATACTGAGGAGTTCTAGTGGTGCTGTCCTCAGGGTTTGGGACAGACATTCGTAAAGCCTGAACTGATTCAAACTTTGCAGGTTAGGCTGAA
Source organism: Alligator sinensis (assembly GCF_000455745.1). Lineage (NCBI taxonomy): Eukaryota > Metazoa > Chordata > Crocodylia > Alligatoridae > Alligator > Alligator sinensis. The sequence goes on along the minus strand of NW_005842205.1, from coordinate 1,309,987 downwards.
CCAGTTTTCAACCATACAGACAATCCCTCTGGACTGAGGGAATTCAGGCACATACCTACAGTGGATCAGGCTGGAAGCTGGGGGGTGCTAGAGCAGCCCTCCCTTCCCTTGCAGGGCTGAGTTGAGGTGGGTGGCCAGGTCCCAGCAGGAGGCTCTTATTAGGGTGGGGTTTAAACCCCCAGCCTGCCTGCGGTTCCAGGCTTTTCCAGGCTCACTGCTCAAGGGGCAGGAGTGTTGCCAGCTCCCAGCCCCCATCTAGCACTGAGGCAAAGGGGGAGAGGGGTGCAGTGCATGCATCTAGTGATGATACAGAGCTTTTCAATCTCCCTCCCTGCTTATGTATACTGTCTGCAGCAAACTGACACGCAAGCAAGTCAGGGGTGGGGGGCTGATAACAGGGTCACCCCTATCTCAGTGTTTATTGCCCCATTAATAAAACAGAGGGACATTACCAGCTACCTGTTGATTCTGCCTGTTGATTCAGCATGGACCGAGCATGTGGTCTGCTAGCTAATACACAGATATCTTCTCTGCAAGGCAGAGGGGAGGGGGGGAGTACCGGCTTACCAGGGAGCGGTGAGGGGAAGAGGGGGAGCAAATAGCTCTTAAACAGCTTTTCCAAGGAAAGACATTAAGCTACCTGTTGAATAGCTCCAAAAAGCCTGTCTGCCTCTGTCGTCTCCCACAGCACGAACTGTAGCCAGCATATGGTCTGCTAGCTAATGGTGAGGTGTCTGTGAGGGCCAAGGGAGTACCTGCTTAGCACAGAGTGGGGAGGGGAGAGGAGGGGAGTGGGGAGCAGAAGCCAGACAGATGCCTGCAGAGACTGCTGAGCTCCAGCGAGACAGCAGAGGGGAAGGGCCAGCCCTGCTGTGGAGTAGAGAGCCCTGCCCAGCCAGAGAGCATGCAGGGATGCTGGAAGACTGATTTATCTTAAACTAGCAAGGAGTCTGGGGCAGACATTGCATAAACTGGTTTGAGTCAAATCAGTTAAGTCTGATACTACATTCAACCAGGTTTATCTCAAACTGGTTTCAGCCATTTTCAAACTGGTTTATGTGCACTGAACATCTGTTCTCTTACAGGTTTAAACCAATTTCTGATCACTTAAACCGGTTTATGTGTAACATCCGTCCCTAGCCCAGAAGCATAACTGGACTGTTCTGTACCCTGAGCAGTGGCAGTTTACAGGACAGGGGCAGCATCAGGGAGAGGCATCACAGGGCAAGCCACTGTTGCAGGGATTAACATAGAAGCTGCTACAGAAATGAGGCAATTTAAAAGCTAAATTTATGCTTCAGAAATAAAGAGGAGGCAAGAGGATTAACCAACACCTCCGCACTTGGCAGTGGCTTCTCCTGGGAGCAAACCTCTGCCCTATCTGCCCATCTCACACCAAGTGTTGCACCCAGCTGCCAGATCCACTGCATGGAAGGTACACGATGGAGGGGGCAGTAGGATGAGGCACCCCTCTGGCTACAGTGTAGCAGCACCCTGGGCTCATGCCCCACTAACCCACCCCTAGTTATACAACTGGATGTCCTCATTATGCTTTGCTTCACTGGCAAGCAATCTGGAGTGTAAGTGGGAAAAAATAGAAGAAACATTGAAAAAGTAAACAGCAATCAGCATGAAGCATTTTCAAAAAGCAGCAACTAGAAGAAGCCTATAAAGCTTGTGTGTACAGGTGTGTACATGCAGATCAGATTGCACAGTCAAGTAAGTGGACACTTACTCAAATTTCTACCTTTTGCATGCACAGATGCATTTTTTCAAATGCAAGCGCAACTCAGAGCTTCAGCATACCTGTTGTGATTAGGAGGATGTACAGCTTCAGACAGTAATGCTGTGATCACACACAAAAATCTTTTCTTTTCTTTGGAAATACATGAACATTAAACCAGAGATGCCTGCACCTCAGTGACACTTCAGGTCCAAATCCTGTGATGACAAACAGTTACGGACATTGAAGATTTTTCTTACTTTTTTTTTTTAAGGTGCAAAATCAGCACTACTACAGAGAAGAAAAGACATTCTATTTTTGCAGATAATAAGACAGTAATGGACTAAGGAGCATCCTGTGTGGTGCAGGATACTGGGCAAGATGGACCTTGGTCTGACCCAGTAAGTGGCAGTTCTTGCGTCCTTATGTTCTTATCTACTCAACGGGCATGTCTACACATTCACACCACTGCGCACTACCCACTGGTACTGAAAAGTCCCAGGGGTGCACAGGTTGTTTCCAACCCTACTGCCCTACTGCATAGTAGCGGTGGCATCAGTTAGTGCCTGCCAATGATACGTCGCTGTAGCTCATCGTTGCAGCATCGTAGCATTTTGGGTAGACACACCCAGTGAAACTCAGTATTACTACTAGCAGTCTAAGGTCTGATAAGGAAGTCTTTAACTGCTTACCATGGAAAAAGAGAAGCAGAAAATAAGCAATAAAAATATATATCTCAAGCACCCAGGTTTCTTAACATTGGCAGAAGTCTTGGCGCTAACACACAAGAGTCTGTTTAATGACTAACACCATTCCAGAATCTGTGATCCAGGCCCTCAGATCCAATTTCGCTGCACTTGGCAGAGGACCTAGGCTGTGGAAAAAGGTGGCTTTAGGATGCCTTTCTGTTAGCCTCATCTTCAGTCCTGTGAGGGCCCAGCCCACATCCTGAAATAACTGAAAACAGTCCAGTGACATTCCAGCTAGAGCTGTGCACCAGCCAGGATTCAAGCACTGGGGAATCCCCAGCTGTCCCATGAGCCCAGTTCTCGTTCCCTTTTGAACTACAGGAGCAATAACAAAAGGGAGAAAGGAGGAGTGCAGGATCTGGTGCTTCTGTATACCTAGATTCTTTCTTTTCACTGATGTGATGAATCATGAAATTATTAGCCCCCATGAGAGAGACTGCATTAAGAAATGGAGGCCAGGTTATTATATTGATAGAGTATTATTCAGAACAAGACCAAAAGGGAGGACACAGAACTGTTTCTTCTAAAAGTCCTTCTAACAGTTTTGTAAATCCTCTGTCTTAATCTTCAGTTAGAAATCAGGGTTGTAAAGATGTATTATTTAAGGAAGATAGTTGAGAGCCATGTAAGCTGGCAAAAGTTAGAAAATGAACCATAAATACTCTGTGGCTGGAGAGAAATGCATGCACAGTGCCTGATTCAAGCCAGCATAATATGATATTAGTAATAACTGAAGTTGAACTGCTTTATTCTCAGCTATTTTATTACCAAAAGGAGGTTTCTCAAAAGACTATAGAGGAGATAAAAAGAGCCATTGTGTGCTACAAGTGCTGTAAATAACAAATGAATGAAACTTTTTTTATTTTCCAGGGAAAACAAGCAAACAGTCAAATTCTGATGCATTCCTTGCTTCATACAGAAGTTCAGTAGTAATTGCTGTTAAATGGATTTCTAACCTGAAGCACCTACTACTAACTCTTAGTGTAAATGATTACAAAAAGAAAAGAGCTGTCTTGTGATTTTGCAGTAAGTTCTCATACAGAGCCAGGAAAGGTGAAACTATTTCAAATCGTATCTGTTTTTGGCCACGTATTGTTCCAAAGCATTGCTAAGACTACAGGCATGCTCTAATAGGCTAAGTGAGGCAAAAGAGAAAATGTAACTTCCTATCTCATTCGACCTTATCAATTGGCTTTAATACATGACCATTCTGGTTTTGAGAAAAGGTACTTAAAACATCCATGTTGCCTATTTGCCAAGCAAAGAAGGGAAGTTCAACTTGATATTTGCCTGGTATGAGTTTACGAGAAAACCTCAGGCTGTAGTTATGGAATGTTATATAACCTTAGTCTACAAAATTAAAAGGTAAAACATCTAGTCTTGAAATTGTGGGGAATACAAATTTCACAGAAAAAACATCCCTTGGGTACAGTGTCCAGAGACTGATGGCTTGGTGGGGGTGGGTTTTCACCCAAGATTGCATTTCTCCATAATTTGGATGGAAGCATGCAGTAGATGGCGGGGGGGGAGAGTGTAATAAATGTAAGGAATGGAAAGTGCTTTCCTAGAAACTGCACATCTGCTCAGAGATTAAACCCGAGTCATCAAAAATAAAAAGAAATCACTTTACAACATCAATTCAGGAACATGCTAACATGCAACAATAACCACAATGATAATATCTCAAGCTAACATGTTTCCCTGGAAGACAGAAGACAATTAAATTGACTGTTATAGCCAATACATATCCATTAATGTATTTTATTACATAAAGTTCTGCAGGCTGCTAATTCTTCTGGAGGGCTGATTCATGAACTTTTGGCCTGAGCTAACAGGCAATTTTTTGTGACAACCCTATTGGAAGAATAGTTTTCGCTTATCTAGAGGAAAAGAAAAAACTTTAAAATTTACTTAATATTTTAAGTGTCCACAAAAAAAGAAGCACGTAAATGCAAATCTTACAGGATATATGTTGCACCTGATTCTTCACTTACTGCAATTTTACACTAGTCATTCCTTTTGGTTTCAGTGGAATCATACCTGACTTAACTTGTATCACATCGCTAGTAGTATTAGGCAGTGGTCTCGACCCATCAGCAACCAGTCATTGTCCAAGTTTTTTGTAGATATGGCACAGTAGAATTTTAAAAGATATGTTGCATTGTGTTCAATTGTATTATAGGGTTCTAGTAAGTTAGATATAAATCAGGGCTGTGTCACAACCCAAAGTTGTGGGTTTTTTTGTTTGTGTGTGCTTCGGCATCACTAAATTGTGTTCCCGCTAAATTGCAGCTCTTTTGCACGGTGGAGTGTTCTGTTGCAATTAAGAACCCGCGTTCAGGAGCTTTTCCCACCAGTTCTGTAGCCTTCTTTTCATGGTGCATTTCTTTTGCATTATAGTGATGTACGATACAAAGGAGTTCCCGCCATTTGTATTGAGATTTCTGCCACATTATTGGCCAGTCTTAATATGGGCACCCGTGGGGGCTAGCTATTGGCTTGCTAGCCGTACAAAAGGCTTGAGTAATTTCCGCCCAAGTCGGAGAGAGAGAAAGCACGTGGAGTTCAGGAAAGAAGCGTGAGGATCTCTAAGCACTGCTGATCCCTATGAACCCAGCTTTTTCCTTAAGAGGGCAACAGAGGTTTAATTTGTCGAACCCACGGAGCTTCAACAACTCCAGGGGACCTATTTACCGAACCCTCGGAGCCTTAACAACTCTGAGGCACATAACCTCTAGCCTCTCCCCGTCACCGACCGCAGCCCTAGACGTATCCCTATCCTATGGACCCAACTGTCGAACCCACGGAGTCTTAACAGCTCCGGGGGACCTGGGAACCGAATAACCCACGGAGATACAGCTGCTCCGTGAAAACAAATTATTGAACCCGCGGAGCCTAAACCACTCCGGGGTCAAGGAACCGAGTCTATTAGAGTCCTCCACCGAGAACTCAAGCGGAGCTGTGCCTGGAAAGCTGACCAGCCTACACTGCGACCACCTTGGGTGTAAGTAAATAATCTTTTCAATCAACCATTAAGCCTCTGTGACTGATTCTAGCTCGAGCGTACCATACCGCGCCGCGGTTTGCTCCAGCCCCGCGTGCCCGGGCTGCCGGCCACAGCCTGTGTGCACAAAGACGGGCCCAGCTCACCCCCGAGACCGGGAGTCAGCCCGCACAGGCTGCAGTTTAGAATTTCTGAATTATTGTATCTTTTCACACATCAGATGTTGCATGAAAAAGAGATACACAAACACAATTGTTTTACACAGTAACCTCACCCATTCCTTCATGTCTCATAAAAACCTTGCTAACATTTATGGCATTCTGTTTCTCAGGAATTAGGAGTTACATTTTGTTTCAAAGTCTTAAATCCAACAGGTCTTTCAGTTAATAATCCAAAATAAGGATCTTGTAAGAAATAATATGAATGCCTTGAGCAGGTGTTCTCAGACAACTATTCATCAGATTCTAGAAACAACCATGCAGTTAGAGAAACAGAAGAACCTACTATGTTGATATAATACTTTTTAAAATATTAAATAATACAGTAATATTGACAGGAAAAGCATTTGGACACTAATATCGGAAAACAGATACGGAAGATTAAATGAATTTCATCTTTATTCAAAGGCAAAGAGTTAAATATGTTTTCAGGAAAATAGGGTTGGAGTGTTGTTGTAGCCATGGTGGTGCAGGAAATATATGAGATCAGGAATTTTTTGGGGGGGAGGGGGGGGATTATCTTTTAATGAGCCAACTGTATAGCCAGGAGAGGTGTTAGCTAAACTTTCAGGCAAAATGCAACATCTTTCCAAAACCTGAGGAAGGGCACTTTGTGCCCAAAAGCTTGTCTAACATTTCTCCCAACCGTTAGAGGATTAAGGAAGGTGGGATGTGGCCACACGCCCTTCAGGAATGTAGTACATGCTCAGTGGAGGGAGATCATTGCACAGGTGCCACACAGCCAAAAAGGATATGCTATGATCTGGGATGCCAGCGATCTCTCAGAGCTCACCAGTGTGTCAGTGCAGCTCCTGCAAGAGCTCTGGATGTGCTGTGAGCAATGTGAGCTCACTGGCTCCTGACCCCTCCTTTCAGCTCCAGAGCCTGCTGCTATTTGCTCTTTCCTTCCTTCTTTCTACCCTCCCATGCCCAAATTCAGGGGAAAGAAGGAATGGGTGGCAGTGGTGCAACCCCTGGGCTCCATGAAAGCAAGAGCTTGAGTTTTGTGGTTGCTCCCCGTTTCCCGTGCTACTGCTCCTCCTTTCCCCTGCTACCAAACTTGGGGAAGGGTGAAAAAAGGAAGAGAGAGGGTTCGTAGCAGGTAGATCATGCCTGACTAATCTAGTCTCTTTTTATGACCAGGCTACAAAACCTCTGGACGCAGGAGTAGGGGTTGACGTTATATACTTAGACTTCAGGAAGGCCTGCGATACGGTATCCCACACCATACTGGTGAACAAGTTAAGAGGCTGTGACTTGGATGACTACACAGTCCGGCGGGTGGTGAATTGGCTAGAGGGTCGCACCCAGAGAGTAGTGGTGGATGGGTCGGTATCGACCTGGAAGGATGTAGGCAGTGGAGTCCCGCAGGGCTCGGTCCTAGGACCGATACTCTTCAATGTCTTCATCAGTGACTTGGACAAGGGAGTTAAGTGTACTCTGTCCAAGTTTGCAGATGACACAAAAATGTGGGGAGAAGTAGACATGCCGGAGGGCAGGGAACAATTACAAGCAGACCTGGACAGGTTGGACATATGGGCAGAAAACAACAGAATGCAATTCAACAAGGAGAAATGCAAAGTGCTGCACCTAGGGAGGAGAAATGGCCAGCATACCTACTGCCTAGGAAATGACCTGCTTGGTGGCACGGAAGCGGAAAGGGATCTTGGAGTCCTAGTGGACTCCAAGATGAACATGAGTCATCAGTGTGACGAAGCCATCAGAAAAGCCAATGGCACTTTATCGTGCATCAGCAGATGCATGACGAACA
>NW_005842205.1:1297429-1302145 GCF_000455745.1 Alligator sinensis | reverse complement strand
TTTCCTGCCTATGCAGGGGGTTGGACTCGATGATCTATTGAGGTCCCTTCTGACCCTAGCATCTATGAATCTATGAATAAGAGGGGAAGCACAAACAGCAGCGGGCTTCAAAGCTGCCTAAAAGCAGGGACTCTGGGCAGACCACCGGGTGGCCTCATAGCATACACAGAGTGCCCCGCATGAGCTCTACTGACATACCCATGAGTTGAGAGCTCACTCCGCCTGCAGCGCACAGCCGAAGGGGGGAGTGACCATAGCGCCGCATCACCTCTGGATCTGCTCCTGCTCAAAATTATACAGTTGGTCCAATAAAAGATATTACCAAAAATAGTCTTGCCAAAGGAGAATATATGGTTATGATATACATGCAAAATAAGGAGAATAATGTAAAGAAATGAAAGCAATAGGAACAATATGCTGTCTCAGTTGCTTTCAAAGGGAATTTTCAAAAACTGCAGAGCATTAAACAAAAACTAGATTTTTCCAGGGGCTAGTAATAAGCTGCTAAATTTATGAGCAATTCTGTTTGATATACATGAATCACAGGCCAGTTTTTCTCCTGCTTGTATAAGTATTGAGTCATCAGCAGGGATCTGGGTTTTCCCGTTTCCCACAGAAAAAATGGAGTAAAATGAAGATTTCCCCCCTTACTGGAATAAAACATGGATTTCTCATTTTAGCAGAGAAACTGGCGAATTTTGCAGTTTTGCAACAAGCCCTCTGCAGGCTAGCAGAGAGTAGGAGGAGGGTGGTCAGGCAGCCTGAAGAACAGTCCTGCAGGTAAGTTGGAGGCCCCCATAGGAGGGAAGGAGGGAGCTGGGCAGGGCTGGGGCTGGGGCTGCTGCCCAGCCAGGCAGTGTGGGGGGCTTGGGCCCAGGGCCACAATGCACAGCTCCAGGACAGGGACATGGGTGGCTCACCCCCAGATCTGTGCATGGGGTGGGGGCAGGGCAGACTGCGCACTGCGGGCTTGAGCTCCTGCCTAGCTGCCCTCCCTCCGGGCCTCTGCAGCCCAGCAGCTGTGACCCAGTGCTGCAGGGCAGAGTGCAGGCATGCAGGAAGCTGCTTGCTGCTGCAAGCTCCGCGCTCCCCTGGCGATGCATCTCCTGGGTGTGGGGGCAGCACAGGCTGCCGCATGTGGTTGTGCCCCTCACTGCTGCCGCACATGCAAGAGACGCGTCACCAGGCGTGTGGAGCTCACAGCTGCAAGCAGCTTAGCTGCATATTCGTGCTCTGTGCTGCACCACCAGATCATACCCACCAGGCTCTGGAGACCCCAAGGGAGGACAGCAGGGTGGCAGCCAGAGCCTACAGCTCACACCAGCTCCACCCCTGCCCCATGCATGGATCTGGGGACCAAGAGAAAAATAGAGGACATAAAGTCATCTGGTTTCATATCAATAGAGGAAAGAAGACAACTGGACTGTCCTCTATGATGGCCAACCTAGCTACAGCAGCCGCTGCCTTCTGTCAGGGGTGGGGGGCTACAGACCCGGGTCCCTGGTCCCATAGCCCTGGCAGCTGGGGGCCCCCTGGAGCAGGGCTGGGGGGAACAGGGGCTGTAGGTGCGGGGTGAGGGGCACCAACAGGGCTGGGGTCTATGGGAGGCCTTTAATTTTAATCACAGATTTTGGGGGTTTTATCAGAGATTTTGCAATTTTATCAGGGAAAACCAGAATCCCTGGACATTAGTACACATGACTTACACTGATATCATCAGGAACTTTAGTATCAATTTCACTGATAGCAGGTGTCATGATCCAAAAGGCATGATTGTGTGTGTGCTTCGGCACCAGAATTATCCCCGTCAAGTTGCAGAGCATTGCACGGGAGAGTTTCCTGTAGCAGAGGAAACCCCGGTGCGGGGACGAGTTTCCCGCCTTTTCTGCAGCTTCTTTTGCAGAGTGCATTGCTCGAGTTGCAAGAGGAATGCACGGTGCAAAAGAGTTCCCGCCACCGGTATGCAAATTCGTTCCCCGTGCTCGTGGGGACTCTGGGTACACGGCAGGGTAATAGAAACCTTGTGTAAGATCCAGAGGAGCGTGGCGGCCTGATCCACCGCCCACCTCTTCCCGTCTTCGAACGCAACTTTTATAAGACATATTTACGATTTCTATTTTGGTGGCTCGTTCACCCAGAGCATCCAGAGCTCTGCACCATGGAGCCTAGCAACCTCCATGAGACCGTCTGTGTTGTTTGTCTGTAACCGCAACTTAAGCAAGCTTTCCAGCCTACACCACTGCCATCTCGGTGTAAGTAAACAATCTTTTAAACTACCGATACGCGTCTGTGCCTAATTCCAGCTCGAAGGCCTTCCCTCTCCGACCCGGCGTGCCCGGGCTGCTGGCCACAGCCCGCGTGCAGCGCGAAAAGGGCTCGGGTCGCTCCCGGCCCGCACAGCAGGATCAGGCCCAATTAATTGGAAAGCTGATAATGTGCCCTCCTTTTTAATATCTGGTTCTGTTTGAATAGAATCAACTTTCAAATACAGAGTTGTTGAATGATTGACCTATGTATACTTCAGACAAATCAGATGTCTACAGTCCTGATTACGTTATCCTAATTTATTCTCTCAAAGCTGTGCGTCATCAGACTTTCTGCCACCTGAGTCAGGGTCTCATGCCCTCTGTGACATGACAGAAATAATTCCTTGGCATACATTTTCATGAAGGAGATTGTAACAGAATCTTGAAAATGGTTATGCATCAGATCTACTGCTCATTCATGTCAAAACAATTTCTATTACCATTTTCAGGCCTCTGATAACATCCTTCAATCTCTTGTAGTCTTATAGATAAAGTCTCCTATTTCTACATATAGATGTTTAGTAGGAAAAGGAATTATCATGCATGGTTCTTAACGTCTATTTTTATCAAAGGATCTAACCTCTGTAAACAGTAGCTGATGAGGTGAGGGTTCTGAAAATTTCAGACTACATGAACTGTATCTGTAACAACTCATAAGCTAGATCATTTCCAGAAACACTGATTACGTCAAAAATTTCATTTACTGTAATACTTTGTTACTTTTATTTTTCTTTGGTTTTGGACATAGAAGAAAAGCAGATGGCTGCAGTAATAATCCGTCACTATAGCTACTCACTTCATGAACAACAACTACTTTCTGCTTATGTCTTGCTTTGGAAAAAGTATCTAACAGTGTCCTAAAGGATATAGTCCTGCACTGTCAAAGAATATTCAGAAATATCAAATTTTCTTCAGAAAAATCCCCCCCCCCTAAAATTTAATAGGAATGAAATAAAATGAATTCTGTAGAAATTACTCTAAATAGAATGATTTCCTAACTATGGGTTACTATCAAATTATACAGCAGGGACAAAATCAGTTATTTTTAACTCCTCAAATTTACAAAATAAATAGGTATTATTAATATCCTCTTATTATCTGACTAGCTGCATCATAGATTATAATCCTATATGATAATTCAAAACTGCCAGTAACATAAACACCGCAGCTTTCAGTCATCTCCCTCTGTGCTAGAAAAGGAAAAGAGACAAGTATGATTTTGTGCCACAAATGGGAAGTTAACAAATTTGAGCTTTTGGGCTAGGGACAGAAGTTACACATAAGCGAGTTTAAGTGATCAGAAAATGGTTTAAAACTGTAACAGAACATAAATCCAGTGCATATAAACCAGTTTCAAAATGACCAAAACTAGTTTAAGATAAACCTGGTTGAATGTCGCATCAGACTTAACTGATTTAACCAGTTTATAGAACTTCTGCCATAGATCCCTTCCTGGTTCAAGTTAAATCACAGTCACCCAGCATCCCAGCATGCTCTGCAGGCCTGGGCTGGGCTGCACTATAAGCTGGAGCAGAGCAGAGTTGGCCACGCCCCTCTGATCTCTAGCTGGAGCAGTGATGGCTGGCTGTCAAGGGGGTGGGTATGTGGAGTAGAGGGGTGGGGGTGGGGGACAGCAGGATCAGACAGAGGGGGATTAACCCCCTCCCCACCTCCATTCTCCCACTGGCAGGGACCCCAGCCAGAGTCGGCCCAGCTTTCCCCCCATCTCATGGCTCAGCATGGCCTGGGACCCCCAGAAACCCCTTCCCAGACAGAGGCTGATCCCACTGCACTTTCCCAGCCACCAAGGCCAGGGTTTCACTTGGGACAGCCCAGGAACAAAGGCCAGATTGGGAGGAGGGAAGGGAGCAAAACAACCCTAAACCCAGGTGGGGACAAGCACAGGGGGATCACAGTGGTGGTGGCTCTATCCTGGCTTATGGCCTGGGACCCCCAGAAACCCCTTCCCAGACAGAGGCTGATCCCACTGCACTTTCCCAGCCACCAAGGCCAGGGTTTCACTTGGGACAGCCCAGGAACAAAGGCCAGATTGGGAGGAGGGAAGGGAGCAAAACAACCCTAAACCCAGGTGGGGACAAGCACAGGGGGATCACAGTGGTGGTGGCTCTATCCTGGCTTTGAGCCCCACTGAGCAGAGGGACCCAGGCTGGGGGGAGGGACCCGGGGGGGGCGGGGCGAGAGGGCAAGAAAGGGGCTTCAGTGTGTCTGCACTAGCTTGGGGCAGAGCCAAGCTGGGCTGAGCATGCAGCTGGAGGAACAGCTCCTGCCTGGTAGCTCTTGTACCCACTGGAAAATGGCACTCAGGCCTCTGCCATGTTACGCAGGGCCATCTCTGGTGGGGGGGGGCAAATCCCAGCAACCGCCCCGGGCCCCACGGAGCTGGGTGGAG
>NW_005842205.1:1290218-1297404 GCF_000455745.1 Alligator sinensis | reverse complement strand
AGCTTCTTCAGGTCTGGGATTGGAGTGGGAACGGGGCCCCACATGGGCTGATTTGCCCCAGGCCCTGCCCCCTTCTCAGGTTGCCTCTGATGGCACGCATGGCATGGGCTCGCCCCCTCAGCCCCAAACACTAGTACCTGAGTTCTCCAAGCTGCCAGGTGCCAAGCTGGGTACACATGCCTTGCATTTTCCCTACCCAGTGGCAGCGGCGGAGCAGCTCAGCCCCGTGTACTGGGTGCAGGGCACTCCCTGTATGGCTTCCCTGCTGCCGCCACCATCAGGGGGGCCCACCCTGACCACACTGGTAGGCACTGCCCATGCCATAAAACTGCAGTTGGTCGCCAAGCGGGCAGACAATGGTGGCAGCAGAGAAGCCATAGGGGTAGCACCCCATGCTGTCACCTTGTATACAGGGCTGTGCTGTACTGATGCCACCAGCAGGTAGGGGAAAAGTGAGCAGTGCGCACCCAACTCAGTGCCCTGAGGGATGCAGGTAATAGCACTTAGGACTAAGGGGGCAAGCCCAGGCTATGTGCACCACTGTGGGGCCCAGGGCCGGCCCAGGCATTGCTCTCCAGTGAGTAGAAGGGGTCGCCAGGTATGCCAGCTGCATGCTTGGCTCAACTTGGCTCTGCCCTGGGCTAGCGCACACACATACTCAAGCCCCTTCCTTGCCCCCTACCAGCCTCAGTCCCTCTGCTCAGTGGGACTCACATCCAGGATGGAGCTGCTGCTGCCACAATCTCTCTGTACGTGTCCCCACCTGGGTTTGGGGTCATTTTGTTCACCTCTCACCCCACATCTGGCCTTTGTGTCTGGGCTGCCCAAGTGAGTCCCTGGCAGCTAGGAAGGTGCAGCAGGATCACCCCCTGACTGGAAGGGTGACCCTGGAAGTCCCAGGCCTTGCTGAGCCATGAGCAGGGGGAAAAAGCCAGGCAGACCCCAGCTGAGGTCCCTGCAGGCCAGGGTGGGGGTTGAAACCCCTCTCTACCCATACTCAGCCTGCCTGCACACACCCCCCAACCCCAGGATCAGCTTTCCTCCAGCCTGAAGGGAAGGGAGGGCTTGCTTTAGCACCCCCCAGATCTACACAGGTTAGACTAACTTGCAAAGATTGACTCAATTCAGGCTCAGGCTTTTTGAATGTCTGTACTTAGTCTTGCAGAACAAGAATAGAAGGAAAAAAGTCCCATGCGAGGAAACCTTAGTGAAAGCATTTTACCAATATCATCCTTTTCTTTGTGTCAAATGTATTCCAATATCCATGCAGCTACTGATCTCACCATGACCATATTGGACTTAAGGACACTCTATAATAGATCTATTTGCGATTTTTTGGGGAGGATACAATTTTTATTTTTTACTTGGAAAAAGCGATTCATCAAAGCCAAAACTTTGTGGGAGAGGCTTAGTTTGAATTATTTTTTCATTCTGGGGGGGAAAAACATTCAGAAGAAAATATTCAATATTGTTGAAATACTCCACTTTGGCATTTTCTAAACAAAATATTCCAGGTTTTTTTCAGATCAAAATTACTTTCGAAATTATAAACTAAAAGTCCCTAAAAGCTATCCCTGTGCAGAAAGACTATTTCACCTGCACCTCTGCTCTCAAGTGTCCCTATCCCAACCTAGTAGAAAGTTTAATTAGCTACCTTAGAGGTTGCATAACATTATTATAATTTTCCATTAAATTCTACAGAGATTTTCTATAAAAGGACAGGAGTAATCTATAAGCAAAAAAAGAAAGCTTGTAAAAACATAAGAGAGCTTTGCAATTCCCTTTGCTCCCATATGGAAACTCCTCAAAGCTAATTATCTTTCACCAGCCCACTGTAGTTTACTGCATAAATACCAGCTTACATTACTTGTAACCTCAATCAGTTTTTCCTTTGCTAATGGCTGAGGAAACATTGGGAAATATACTGCATATTTTCCTTGACTGGGTTTCTGTTTATCAGCCTGTGATTTTGAGGAGAATGAATATGCTGAAAAAGAATGGTGACAAGACTAATGGACAGCAAGAGACAGGAGGCTATTACAGAGGAAACAACCAAGCAGGTCAAGTGTATTCCACACATTGGACTGCATACTACACCAGGGGTCTGCAATGTTTTTGGGCCAAGTGCCAAAAAAACTCTGTAACCTGGACTTTGAAGATGTTGGTGTGTCAGGGCGGATGGCAGGGGAGCCGCAAGGGGCCTGATCTTTGTCATGGCAGCTCAGCCCTGGCCACTTCCTAGCCATGTGCCCCAAGGTGCATGTGCAGCCACCACCACCACAGAGCCTGGGCTGCTCACAGCAGGTGGCATGCAGGCTGCAAATAACTGCACTGGGATCCAGAGCCCTGACCTGGCCCAGCTCCATAGCGGTGGCGACTGCATGCATGCCTCAGGACACATGGCAGGGAAGGGGCCAGGATTGCACTGCCACAGGCCCCTTCCCCACCATGCACCACAAAGTGCACGTTCAACCACCACCAGCCAGAGCCAGGCTGGGGCTCCAGACCCCAGCACACCAGTTGCAGCCTCCTAGTCGCCTGCCACATCCCTCCCAGGCTCTGGGCAGCTGCTGCCTGCCACAGAGCCGAGGCAGCTTGCAGCAGGGCTTGCAGCCTCCCTGCTACCTGATGCAGGCAGCCAGACTCTGTGGCCAGCTGCCCAGAGCCCATGCCAGCTGTGGTGTGCCAAGCAAAATGGCCTCACATGCCATGCTCTGGCGCACATGCAGGAGATTTGCCAATCCCTGTTCTACACCTAGAAAAACATTGGGAAGTAAGATTTTTTTTTTCCACTGGCAGATTTAATTTCCTTTGAAGGATATTATGATAAAATTTGCTTTCGGGTCAAAACATGTTGTGGAAATTAATTCTTCCTGTGGAATCAGAATAAAAGCTGTTACTTTAATCTGCTCACTCACGCTGATTGGGGGAAAAGTATCCCTTTGTTATTGTTCAGATGATCTGAATAGTCCAGGTCTTTACCAGGGAGGGGAAACTACATCCCAGCATAGCAGGATATAGTTATTAAATGCATTGCTATCAGGCTTAGTCCTGAACTTTGGACAACGAAATCAACCATCACACACTGATAGGAACATTGATACGGATAGCAACAATGTCTGTATAAATAATACAAAACAGATGTTTGTTCACTGTTACTCAACTAATCCTGGGCAATAGCTACAGCATGTGGTGAACACCTGCTGAGGCCTGTTAGCATCTTGGATGTGCTGCAGAATCATTGAGGAATATTTCATGTAACATCCTGTGGTAAACAAAAATCATAGTGATGCTATCACAGCCGTGAATGACAAGAGCTTTTCTTATGTTGTGTTGGGACATGACATCTTGTTTCTTCTATTTGTTTATCTGCATCTTTGTAATCATCAGCTGTGACACAAACAGTGCTCAGTATATTTTGGAGATCAACTCACCTCATGTGAAGGGCTCTGGAAGCTCTCTCTGTACTGACACCCTCACACTGGAGGAATATAAATCCATCATGCTGCGCTCAAGGCTGCAAGCAAGCATGGCCCGAACTATGTAGGTGTAAAGAACTATTTGTGAAAGCTCAGGAAGCATGTCATTGGGGAAGATGGCCACTCTGCAGAGCCCTGCGCCCAGCAGCGGGGATAACAGCTATCTTTTTATGTCATCCTCTTCTACCCTAAGGGCAGAGCATCACCCTTTTCTTCCCTTTTCCTTCCAGATTTCTCATAGAGATGAGCAAGAAGGCATCTTTATGGATTTATATACAATAGATTTGTTACCCTTCCTGTGAGAAAGCTACTTTGTGCAGCCATGTGTTTGGATTATGCAGAGCCTATTAGGATTAACAAAGTAATAGCTGCAAATAAATTAAGTAGTGTCAATATGCTCAATGCTAGGCAGGACACAGGATCTGCCCCAAGCAATGCATTTTGTTCAATACATTAACTGTAATTATAATTATTCTTGTAAGTAAGGGAAACAGATTAGACTCAGAAGAGAGTGGGTGAGAGAAAATGCCAGATTGTTCCAATTAGAAACATAAAGGGAGTTACCTCTACAAAGAGGCCTGTAATTTCTCCATCAGAAATTTTCCAGGGTCTGAGTAATGATAATTCCTAGATATTCATCCATGTTGTTAGAAAGGCTGAAAGTTTCTATAGTCAAACTTTCTTAATGGTGCTGCACTCTGTGTACTCCAGCTTGTAATCAATGGCTGCTTGCAGAAGTTAAAAAAACCAAACAAACTGCGCTTTACCAGAAAAAAACAGAGCACTACTTCAACCCGGCTCTGCAGCATCTGTATAGATCGGGCGCTTCAGTGGGGCTTTTTGGAGCTTTTAGCTAAGGCTGGTTCAATCAGCTATTAGATAAAAGTGCCAAAAAGCCCAGTCTTTACAGATGTTGGGCAAGACGAGTTGAAATAACACACTGCTTCTTCTAGGCATGTGCGGTGCTTGGCACAGGAGCGCACCAAGTTTAAAGTAAAGCACCGTTTGGGGGGGCTTCTTCTACATCTGCAAGCACCCATTATCTCCTATATTAACAATCTATTCCTGTCCAAAAAGAAACAAACTAGTGTAGTGGAGCAAATTATTCTCAGTAAAAGAGATAAAATGAAAGTACATGTTCTACAGCTATCACTGCAAACTCTGGAGGCTTTATTCTTCTCACATACAGGAGACCCTCGCCATTCGTGGGGGATATGTTCCAGAGATCCCCGCAAATGGCAAAATCCACAAATATGTCATGAACAGCACGTGCCCCCGGCAGCTGGGGGGGCACGGCTGCACTGGCAGTGACAGGAGCTTGGGAGCGACAAGTGCAAAGCTCCTGCAGTCGCCGCTGGCGCTGTCGGCGGCAAGGGGAGCATGGTGAGAGCGTGAGGGGAGAGAGTGTATGGGGAGAAACCATGAATCGCTAATGGCGAACATTTCCTCATCATTTTTCCACATCATTTTTACCTCAGGGTAGCTGCATTGACTCCAGTGGAAGTATTCCAGGTAGAAATCATCATGAGACTAGAATCAGGACTGCTATCTCAAGCTGTTAATATCTTTGATCTCCAAATATTTCTTTATACTTTATTATAGTGAGTAAAAGATTAAGCATAAAGAAAACAAAGAACAGGAAGAAAGAAGAAATCATTTTTGATCCCAATATATAACCAGCCATATTAGATAAGGAGCTATACAGCTGTCCCATTATTGTTCAAAAAAGAACAAAGTAAAGCTATAGGAAAAGTTCCATACCTTCAAATTCCTTTCCTTAGTCCTGTCCTAGGACCTCCACTTTGTGAACCTGATTTTTGGGTGCTCAGCTCTGTCAACAGAATTCACAAACCCAAAATAGATGCTCCTAACTCTCCTCTACAGTGAATGGGGAGATAGACTCCTAGGCACAGGGTTCACAGAAGCTAGTAGGAAGGAGCCTAAGAAACTCTAAAGAAATACTGCTAGATTTAGGTACCCAACTCTGACCAGCAGCTAGGTATCTATATGAGAGTGAGATTCATAGCCTGAAACTCCCTACTAGAACTAGGTGTCTAAATCATCACTTTACACATATGGAACTGGCTCACTTTTTTCTTGAAGGACATAATTGCTGCAGGAGTAGGTGGTGCTGCCATTCACTTTTTATATGATAACTTAGTGGTTAGGGAACATACTCTGGAAGTCAAGGACCTGAGTTCTGGGCTTAAATTCCATATCAGGGTTTAAACTCCATATGACCCCTTGCAGGAAAGTGCTCTAACTAACAGGCTAAACTGGGGGAAAGGACTATCCACTCCTCCTCCTGTTTTCCTCCAGAAAAGGAATGCAAGTTTCAAGGGGCCAGAGAGAGTAAACAACAGAGAATATGACTTTATAGCCAAGCAATGAGGATAGTCCGCTGGGAGAGGAGTCCTGGATTCCAGTCCCTGCTCACAGTATCATTTATGAATTTTATCTTTAATGCAAAATGCATAAACAAAACACAAAACCCAGGTTTCCCTACTCCCAGGGAAAAACTCTCATCCCAGGGCTAGTCCTGCTTGGTCCCTCTCCTTCTCTGGGCCCCTTTATTTTACATTACTTTCTGGCAGTGGCACAGCTTCAAGATTCATAACGCCAAGATTCATGAAGTCAAAGACCCGTATGGCAGTGGTTCGCCACCTTTTGTTTTTGTACCAGGACCCATTTGTAAACATTGATGGCCAGTCCTGATCCAGTAAATAGTTTAAGTAGAAAAGAGCACCCCAGCCCTGCTGGTGCCCTTAACTCCCAACCCACTGCTCCCCACCCCTGGGCCCCAGCCCTCTACTGTGTGGGGTAGGTGGTGGGTGTGTGGGGCAGGGAGGGGAGTGTGTGGGGCATGATTTGTGCACCCACAGTGCACGCAGCTGTAGCCATGGCCCAACAGGCAGGACCCAGTGCAAGAGGACAGAGCAGGGGTGGTGAGACTCATTGCTGTCGCCAGCTGGATCCCCATGCCAGCCATGCTGCTAGCAGCGCAAGGGAGGGGGGGAGAGGGAAGCACACTGCCCTCACCTCTTCCTGCCACCAGCTGCTCAGGCACTGGGCCATAGCTCTACCCCATCAGCAAGTCACAGCCATTGCCACCACTGCTGCTCCAGTCAGGCCATCCTCACTACCCACCAACCTACCTGCCATCTGGGGTAGAGCTGAGCCATGCCAGCAAGGAAGAGCTGTGGCCTGGCACCCAAGCAACTAGCAGCGGGGGGAAGTGAGGGCAGCGCAGTCACCATGGGACACAAAGACGAGAATGTGTCTCTAGAGCTGTATCTCTAGAGCTAGCATAGGAGATGGAAATGCAAGATTCTGAATCTGGCAAATCTCCACTGATTTTTTTTTTTGGAAGCAATTACATGGCGTTAGGTGGAATTACATAGGTTACTGAAGACTTCATGGAATGTTTGAAGAGAGGTGAGGAGGAGGTAAATTCAAGTGATCTTCTAAAATATCCTTCTGAAGTCCCTAAATATAAGACTAAAATACTAGCAATAAAATACTAATTAAATAAAGAAAATACTACAGGTAACCCATTGGCTATAACTGGCTACTGGTATAACTGGTGTGAAGCAGAAGTGTTTGGTTTTGTAGAACATTGGGTTTATATTCCAGTGGGTGCATCTAGATGAGATGCTTCCTGTGCAGTAGCTCATTACTACTGAGCAGTAGCATCACTGGGCATGAAC
>NW_005842205.1:1284731-1290187 GCF_000455745.1 Alligator sinensis | reverse complement strand
ACGACGCTACTATACAGTAGTAACGAGCTACTGCACAGTAAGCGTCCCCTGGCAACCATGATGGAATGCTACTGCGCATTAACACTGGTTACTGTGAAGTCATTTAGTACTTGATTATGCAAGTACTAAATGACTGCACAGTAACAACTGCACAGTGGGTGTTTTGTAGAAAGGAAGAGTCTGTGAGTGGGACAGCTTGCATCTCACATCCAGGGTGCCTAATCTTCTCAGCTGGAGACCACCTGGATCAGTTAGGAGGACATTAAAACTAGCAATGCAAGGAGAGAAGTACTAAGAAGGCAAAAGCAGTACAAGTTAAAATTCGTTGTATTTTGAATAAATTAAATGTGAAAATAAAAACAGCTATATTTTTGTATACCAATGTATTCCAATAAATTAGAAATAGAAATTCATATTGCCAAGTAGAAATTTAATATTGGCATTACTAAACATGGTGGTACAATTGGCATGATTGAAATATTGAAGATCACTGGGTATAGCCTGTTTAGGAAGGAGAGAGTAAGAGAGGTTTGGATTAGATGGAACTGTAGGTTAAAGACATCTGTTACAGAGTTACTGATAACTAAGAACTATGATAGCTCAAATTCCAATGATTCAACCTGCCAGAAAGGGATGCTGACAGAGTTATGTTACTGATAATCAAGGCAGAGAACCTGCCTTGATATAGTCTTTTTGAACCTACCAAAGGAGTAAGAAAAAACTATGGCAGGGGCTTCAATCAGGGAGTCAATTTAGTAGTAAAGCATCATCAGAATTTCTATATTTTATTGATAATTTTCCAACATAAAAGCTACTGTACCCCATATAAGTATACTTTACTTCAGACCTCATTACAATAGATAGAGATAATTAATCATAGTGAATTGGTGATTACCAAGGGGTAAGTGATCTGGATAGATTATATATGAGCAAACAGAGATGAGTCCCTTCTAATAACATATATCTGTGGTGCTACAAACAAGCCAGTTTCCAAAGCTAAGGAAAAATTTTGAGAAAAAAAATAGATGAGAGAGAAATATTTAAAAAATTGAAACATATTCACAGAATGGGGATTCTTTACAAAGAGTGCTCTAAAAGGCTAAAGGCTAATAGCAACCAAAAAAAATGAAGATAAATGTGGCTAAATGTTCACCTGATTCAATTATGAAATAAAGTTGGCAATATATAGATATATCAAACAAAAAGGAAAAATTATAGCAATCAATAAAAGTATAAGTTATGAAATACATTTGATAAGAAAAGTGAAAGACGCAGACAAACTCCATGACTTACACAACTATGAACAAAATGAAGGATTATAAGGTTTTCAAATCCAGAACAAAAAAAGTCCTAGAAGTGGCATAAACTTTTTCTGAGATAGAAACAGCAAAATTGTTAATAATGATTCAGAATAGACAAAAGTATTTAATAAATATTTTGATTCTGTATATAGAAAGGAGAAGGAAGTATTCAGATCAAATAAAGACCGAGTATTTTCCAGTCAATTAGTGACTAAGGAGGATGTTAAACAACAACATTGACTATCTTTTTTTTTTTAATCCAGAGGCCTACATAACTTACACCAGAGTCTTAAAAGAGCTGACTGATAAGATCTCTGGCACAGTCATGTTTACTTTTAATAAATCTTCAAATATTGGGGAAATTCCAGAAGACTGATTCATAGATTCATAGATTGTAGAGTCGGAAGGGACCACAATGGATCATCGTGTCCGACTCCCTGCCCCTGGCAGGAAAGAGGACCGAGGTCAGATGACCTGAGCCAGGTGACTATCTAGCCTCTTCTTGAAGACCTCCAAGCTAGGTGATAGCACCACCTCTCTTGGAAGCCCATTCCCGGTCCTGGCCACCCTTACTGTGAAAAATTTCTTCCTAATATCTAACCTAAATCCACTCTCAACTAGTTTATACCCATTATTCCTAGTCACTCCCTGGGGCACCTTAGTAAACAGCAGCGCTTCCCCTATTCCCCATTGACCTCCCCTAATAAATTTATAGGCGGCCACAAGATCTCCCCTCAGCCGTCTCTTGTGAAGGCTGAAGAGATTCAGCTCTCTCAACCTCCCCCGTAGGGTCTATCACGATGGCCACTAATCATGCGAGTGGCCCTCCTCTGGACCCTCTCGAGTTTCCTCGCATCCCTCTTGAAGCGCGGCGCCCAAAACTGGACACAGTACTCCAACTGCGGCCTGACCAGTGCCGCATAGAGGGGGAGCATCACCTCCTTTGTTCTATTATTCGTGCACCTGGTAATGCACAACAAGGTGCGATTGGCCTTGTTGATGGCCTCGTTACACTGCTGGCTCATGTTCATTTTGGAGTCAATTATGACTCCAAGATCCCTCTCTGCCTCCAAGCTGCTGAGAAGGACACTCCCCAACCTGTAGGTGTGCTGAGGGTTCCTCCTTCCCAAGTAGAGTACCTTACATTTATCTTTATTAAATTGCATCCTATTTCTCTCTGCCTATTGATCCAACCTGTCCAGGTCAGCCTGAATCTGCTCCCTGCCCTCCGGTGTACTAACTTTGCCCCATAACTTGGTATCATCAGCGAACTTGGAGAGGGTGCTCTCCATGTCCTTGTCCAAATCACTGATGAAGATATTGAATAATATCAGTCCGAGGACCAAACCCTGTGGGACCCTACTGCCCACCTCCCTCCAGGCCGAGAAGAAACCGTCCACCACCACTCTCTGGGTGCAGTCCCTAAGCCAGTTGGCCACCCACCTGACCGTGTAGGCATCCACTCCACAGTCCACTAGCTTCCCAATGAGGATAGGGTGCAAAACTATGTCAAAGGCCTTCCTAAAGTCCTGATGTTAGGACAGACCAGAGCATAGACCAAGGAGGTTGTAGAATCTCTGTCCTTGGAGGTTTTTAAGACCTGGCAAGAAAAAGTCTTGGCTGGGATGATCTAGCTGGGGATGGTTCTGCTTTGAACAGGTGGTTGGACTAGATGACCTCCTGAGGTCCTATCCATCCCTAGTTTTCTAAGGTTCTACATTTGATTTCATTTGATGAGATTGCAACTTTGTAAATGATAGATGTAGTATAGATGTACTGTAATGGACTGTAGGGCATTTAAAAGTCTGTATCATTCAATATTCTGATTAAAAATTAGGACTATACAATGAAGCACACACCAGTAAGAACTCCCAGGGCAAGGTTGTGTCTAATGTAGTTCCTGGATGTTTAAACAGGGAACTAATACATAGGAGTAAAGTGAGCAAGGTTCTTTGAGTAGCTGTGATCTCTCTTTTTAGACCAGCTGAGTAATTGGGGAAAAAGCTCTTTGCAAGCTTTTGGGCACAATCGCCCTTCTTCAGGCATAGGAAGTCTCTGCTGTTCTGACACCCCAAGGAATGAGAGAAGCTAAAAGTGTGACAGGATGTCAGTGAGAATGTAAATAGGTAGAAATTAGTAAAGCAAAAAGTAAAGCAGGGAAGGGAGGGGAGAAAAAAGCAGGGGGGAAAGAAAGCCAAAGGTGAGTAAGGGAGACTCTATAGTGGTGGTAATTCAGGGTGGAAAAGAAGCAGTCTGTGAAAAAGGAAATAGCTGGAAATTAGGAAGACAAAGGGCAGAAAAGTGTAAAAGGTCAGGTCTGGCAGGTACCTGGTGAATCAGATGTCAGGCAGGTTGTAATGCATCATAAATCCAATGTCTATATTGAGTCCAAGATTTTTTGTATCCAGTAGATTTATGAAGTGATGTTCGTAGGCTTGTCTACGAAAGGTGTTTTGTAAATTTCCTTTGATTAGAACTGAGAGGTCGGAGTGGGAGTGATTGTCCTGTGAGAAGTGTGCCCCCCACAGGTAATTGGGTAATCTTGTCATTGATAGATTTTTGGTGTGCGTTCATTCTGGCGCGCAGATGTTGTTTGGTTTCTCCTACATATTTTCCAGCAGGGGATTTGGTGCTCTGTTTGAGATATATTACATTTCCGGAGGTGCAAGTGAAAGATCCAGGAATGCTGATGGTTCTGTTGTGGGGTGTAGTTATAGTGGCGGGGAGAAGGAGGGGTAGAGATATGTTGACAGGTTTTGCATTTCTTCTCCTGGCATGGTCTGAATCCAGTAGGTATGGCAAACCATAGAGAGTTTGCTTCTGGTGATGTGGTTAGCGAAGTTCAGTGCTTCTTTAAAAGCTAGGATGGATGGTTCTGGGAAAATCTCTTTAAAAACTGGGTCTCCTTCTAGTATGGGTTGCAGTTGTTTGAGGATTTTCCATGTAGGTTCCAGGGAAGGGTGATATGTCATAACCAATGATGTGCGATTTGTGGGGATTTTCTTTTTGTACTGCAGGAATTCTTTACATGGTATCTGGCTGGCTCTTTCAAAAGTGTGATCTCTTTCTATGGAGGAGTGTCCTTACTGGCAGAAGGCCCTTTTGAGATTTGTGAGGTGGCAATCATGGGTATTCTCCTCGCTGCAACTTCAGTGGCATCAGAGAGGTTGGCTGTAAATTACAGTTTCCTTGGTGTGTTTAGGGTGATTGCTAGTTCTGTGTAGATATGTATGTTGGTCCGTGGGTTTCTTATATATGATGGTTTGAATTTTACCATTTTGGATATTGATCATGGTATCCAAAAAAGAAATGCTGGCGTTAGAGTATTCAAGGAATAGGAGTAAGGTGGTGATTTTATCTCGGTATACATAATCTGGGACACCAACACTGAAATATGAGCATGTTTTAAAAAGACTATTAAAAAATTGGAGTCTACAGAAGAGAATTACAAATATGATCCAAAGAGATGGTGCCTTAAGTGAGAAAGTTAAAGATTTTTAATCTTATTGAAAAGATTTGGAAGTACATTGATTGTAGCATCTACATACTTTCCAGTGGAGAAAATATTTGGCAGTAAAAAGCATAAACAAGAACCAATGGGATGGTTCTTGGCATCTAAGCGGATCCCAGACAAATACACTAGAAGTAAGGCACAAAAGGGAGGGTGACTAGAATTAACTTCTAAGGGAAGTGGTAGATTCTCCATCTCCTGATTTATTTAACATTGACATTGGATGGCTTTCAAGAAGACAGGCTTTAGCCAAAACCCACATTTTGATTTAGTCAAACAGAAATTGCTAGACTGTATAGAGAGATACTTTAGTAAAGTTTAAAGTTGTGTAATCCTCAATAATCTAATGGTTCCTCCTACTCTTAAAATATGTAGACCTATGAAATATCAACCATAAAAAAGAAAACTCACACAAGCTACCAAGTTGTGTCCTTTCAAGGTTCTTATGCAATCTAGATGAATATCCTCTGGTTAAAAATCAGACAGTTTTAGTAAGGCATTATTTATGCTCCGGCATGCATTACTCTCAGGAAGTTTACAGTTTTTAGTAGTGGGGGCAGGTTCTGTCCTCCATAAAGTCACAAAAAATGGGCACAAGAGGTCTATCCTCCCCCAAGACCCACCTCCTACTGGCCTGAGTGTCT
>NW_005842205.1:1279980-1284518 GCF_000455745.1 Alligator sinensis | reverse complement strand
GAAAGAGTTTGCTGTTTAAAGGGCAGGGTGCTTTTCTCTACCATCTTCCTGCAAAAGCACCCGCTAGCAGAAAAAGTTTCTTTCAAAAGTCACGGCTGAAAAGACCTGGCTGTCCAACAAAGGTAACCTTAAGTGTTCTATTGGCCTTGCCCTAGGCTTTGGATCTGTGAACATCTTTTGGGCTGCCATCCTGTATAATATTTATGAGGACGGTGCAACAGTGCAAAGCCCTGGCATAGTTTCTAATACCTAGCTACTAGAAATATCACAAGAAATTGTTTTTTCATTGGGAATAACTGGGATAGGAAAGACTAGACTTTATTGGCCAGTGGTTGTGGTTGGCTTTTTCTCACAGTTTAACCAAGGTAAATGAAATCCTGGTTCCAGCTTATGTTTAGTGAAATTTTCTCTTAAATGCATGTTTGCTAGTGAATGGAGGCTGCAGTCATGCCTGGAAAGTCCTGTATCATCCACATAGACTGTAGCATACTGGTCATATGGTTAAAGAACCCGGTTTGAAGGCCAACAAATCAGTTTCCCCCCTCCACCAAGGACTAGTTTCAAAGAAATCTGCCAATGTTTGCATGTGAGAAAGATTTGTGAAATGAATAGTGATCCTATCTCTCCTCCCCTCTTGCCCCCACACCCCTGCTGTTCTACTAACTCATCAATCTTTGGTATTAAATAGAAGTCATGTGTAATATACTATTGATTTTTCAAAAAACTCAGTGGAGAAGCACATCATTCCATCAGGCTCTGGCATCACTACAAGGGGTCTCCTGTCCTCACTAGGTGACTCTCCTACTCCTCCTAGGTCTAACATGGCTTTCAGCTCCTGATAAACTACTTCCCACATTTTCTAGACAAGCAGCTGAGTGGCTTCATGGAATATTGTCCAAGACAGGCAAATTGCTTCATGACCAGGGATCCTGGTTTTCTGTGTTTAAAAACTACAAATTCTGTGATAAAAATCGCAACATCTCTGATTAAAAGCTCCCAAATCCTTATTTTTCCATGATTAAAATGAAATGTCACTATATATATATAAGTATCAGTTGAACACAATATTTTACTGATATATTTACAATTTTAAAGCAGTTAGGAAGCCTACCAGTGCCTCAATCACAGTAATAAAATAAATTCTAAATACCTAAATTTTGGCATTTGATTTTGGGTTTTTTATCATGGACAATCAGAGCCCGCCCAGCCCCCTTCGCTCACCAGGATGTGGGTCCAGCAGTGACTGTTCCCCCACCACTGCTTTGTGGTGCTGAGTAGCCATATCCATGCCATTGCCCCTCACTCCCAACCCACAGCCCCACCAGCCCTGCTGGTGCCTCTCATTCCCCAACCACAGCCTCCTGGCCCTGCTTGTGCCCCTTACTTCCCACCCACAGCCCTCTGCCCTTGCCAGTGCCCCTCACTCCCCACCTACAGCCCCTCACTTCCCCAGCCCTGCCAGAGGGCACCCCCAGCTGCTAGGGCTACAGGGCCAGAGACCTGGGTGCACAGCCCCCTGCCCACCGCAGCAGGCCCCAAGCCCTGACTGCGGCTCATGGAAGGCAGTGGCTGCTGCTGCAGAGCAAAGTGCAGAGCCTGGCTGCCCCTCCCCCTTGGGCAGCACAGCTGGAGCATAGCCTGTCACAGGGGGGTGGATGCAGTCTGCCCAGTGCAGGCTCAGGGATCCCCAGCCTGCTACTCTCCCCCCAGGGCCTCTGCAGCCCAACAGGTGAGACCCAGAACAGCAGGACAGAGTAGTGCCAGGCAGAGAAGCTCATTGCCATCACTGAGACCTCCACACTGCCATGGCAAGATGCCCCCTGCCCACCCAGCAGCAGCAAGGGGCACAACTCTGCACCACCACCCTTGCTGCTGCTAGGAGGGCAGAAGGTGCCTTGTCATGGTGGTGCAGAGCTTTCAGATCCCTGTTTCCTATCCCACTCTGGCCTGCCATGCCAGATCCTGCCCACTGGCCTGCAGAGGCCCCAGGGGGAAGGGCAGCAGGGTGGGGAGCCCAAGCTCACAGCAGTCAGCCTGCACCTACCCTAAGCACAACTCTGGGGGGCATGTGCCCCCTCATGTTCCCTCCAGGAGTGTGCACAGTGGCAGGGAGCCAGCCCCCATCCCACCCCAGACATGCCACCTACAGCCCCATCCCACTCCCTGCTCCCCTGTGGCCATGCATTCCAGTTTTGGGCCCCAAGTCCCATGCACCACCCCAGCTTGGACCCAGCCCCTACCCAACTCCCTCCCGCCTTCACTATGGGGACCTCAATTTCCCGTCCACTTCCAGACTTACCTGCAAGGAGCTGCTCTGCAGGCTGCCTGGCAGCGATGTGCATGTGTACGTGCACATGGCGCTCCCTGCTGATCACCCTTCTCTCACTTCCCCCAGCCCCTTGCAGGCTGGAACTCTGCCAGCCTGCAAAGGGAAACCCACCTTTTTCTGCAATTTCCCCTTTAAAGGAGAAAATCCAGGGTTTTCCTCATTTTTCTGTGGCGAACAGAAAACCCCAATCCCTGTTCATGATCTCTCACCTGATGGTTGCCAGACTAGTGGACTACAGGCTTTCAGAATCACTTATTGTACAATTGTGGGTAACTACCATGCAAGACAATAGCAAGAGCAATGCCAACAGTGGCCCGGCACTGGTTGCCCTGACATGGAGCACACCAAATCTAATGAAAGTAATATTTTATCACAAAAAATATAGTAACATATTGTATTTAAATAGCCAGAATATAGCAACTTGCACAATATAAAGATATTATGTTTATATTAAGTTAATTACACTGCACACAGACAAGTATCTTATTGAATTTATATTCTGAACATATGTTGACAGTTAGTGAACCTGGCAGCCCAGCATCACACCTACTGTACCTGACTATACCCACTACACAAAAACATTGAACACTTAGCTACTCTAGCATACTACCTATTTAAAAAATGTAATGATCAATATCATCATATAATTTTGAAAATTTGGTAGTGATTTTTTTCCATTTGAATTCTGGCAGCACTCCATTAACGTGTGCATTGTTACTAGCTACTATTATTATTTTTGTATGAGACAGTGAAACTGTATTATGCTTCCCTATCAGATAACTGTGTATAAGTTCCAAGGGTGTTTGATTAGAGTTATAGCATGTTATGCTATTTTAATACAGGTAAGAAAATTCTATTTTTTAATATACTGTGAAATAAATATAAAGTCAAGCCTCTGTGATCTGCAGGGGGAGGCGGGGAAGTGGGGAACAGACCCTCCTCTGCTAGCAGACCCAGAGCCAACTCCACCCAAGACTCCATCCCCCGCCCACACTGATAGGAGACTCTTCTCTGTGACAGAACTGGGGGCAGGGCTGGGCTGATCTTCACTGGTGCAAGCACCCGCTTAGCCCTGCAAAAATGCATGGGATGTGGGAGGAAACTTCTGTACTTAACTCTCATAGGGTTCCCTGAGGCACTCCGCCATTTTAAAAGTGCTCTGCAGTCATGAACGTGTGTTATGTCACAACTATAGAGTGCTTTCAGAAGTGTCATTGTGTGAAAAATGTAAGTTGTAGTGTTGCTGCTGTTGCTACATGGCTTGCTGGTTGGTGGTTCTGAGTCAAACATTTCAGCAGCCTCTCTAAATCCATGCTGCACTTGGAGCTTCAGCCAACATGGCCCAGAAAGAATGAAAATAATATTGATTCCTTCCTTTTGTTTGTATTTTGTAGTCATGTTCTTTAACAGGTCTGGAACACTGTCTGAACTCATGACTAATTTGTTGAAGAGTTAGTCTACTATGGACAGGACTGCTATGGGATGTGATGGGATCATGTACTCACTCGGGCTCTTGTCATCCAGGCCAAAGCAACTGTCATCACCAGTCCAAGGAAAGAAACAAAACTTCCAGCAGGTTTCCTCTGGACTCTATCCACTGCCTGGGTTCCAAAAGAAGTAAGGGAAACAAAACAATCCACCAGTCCCAAAAAGAGCCACTGACTGGCCTTAGATAAAGTCAAGGCTAGTCCAGGGCCCTTTGACCAAGAACTAGAAAGTGTCTTTAGGGAATTGTTCACATTCCAGCCTGCCAGGCCCTTAGGGAGTTCAGAGAGTCTCAGTGGGAACAACCTCAGCTCAACTTCCCAGAAGGCCTCTACAGACAGCTGGAAATTCAAGGTGATCTTCCTCCCAGAGATGCCTCCTACAGCACTGGATTTCCTTCTTAACTATTCCTCCAGTCCTTGCAGATATGACATGCAAGGCTAATCAAATCCATACCACTCTTTACTTCCTGCCTGTCTTGTGCAGGATTAGCAAATTCTTGTCTCACACACACAAAAACTGAATGAGAAGGCTGAAGAGACAGTGAATTACTTAAGAAGCTTTGGTGAAGTTGATCACGTTTCCTATTGCAGAAGCAGCGATAAATAATATGTTCCCCCTAATCTTCAGTCACATAAATTGTGGGCTAAATGCAGTCCTGGTATATGTGGGCACAGTTTAGTTGCTCTACAGATTTCTGATCTGTAAAGCAACTCTGTACAAA
>NW_005842205.1:1264266-1279949 GCF_000455745.1 Alligator sinensis | reverse complement strand
ATTCCTGCTCAATGTGTCTATTCCTGTTTCTGAGAAGTAGCCCCTGCTTTTCCTGACAAAAGGAACGTTTCACTTCTGTTAGCAATGCAGAAAGGGAGCTGGATGCTAGCCAATCCTATGCATCATCAACAATATTGCCACCTAATTTGCAAATACAGAACATTTATTACCTTTGAGTATATAGGAAGCACCCTAATTTTCAGGTTCCAGCTTGAATATGAAGGAGTGGCAGTAAGGGGGAAAAAACAACTCTAATTTCAAGTCAATATGTTTTGAAAGTGGTAGTTGGAGAAGACCCACCTGGATCTATTTTTATAGCAGTAACAGATTCTCAAACCCAGAGACAGTGATAAATAATGTATAACACCAGATTAAATGCCAAGTGTTGTATTTTCTTTTACCCCATACCACATTCTTACAATTCTGTTTATAAATAGAAAAAAGGTGTCATAAATTCTATAAATAAAAAATTGATCTTAGAAAAATATAACGAGAAAGAGTTTGGAAAATGGTAAGTATAATGACAGGAAAGGAAAAGGGAACTGGAGAAGGAAGTATATAAACTGAGGTGTCACTATTATATTTATTTTAAAAAACGAATTTTCTTTATTTTAAAGTCTTTACATTCTTTACTCGAAGTAATGAACATGCTGAATATAACTAAGTTTTAAATACAAAATATATATAGATAAGCATAAATATAAGTATAGCAGGTAGCTGTGCATGGGCAAAGAAGAAAAGGAAGACCCAAGACAAGCTGGAGCACCAACATAAAAAACTGTAGGGATTAAAATGGACTGATTGTACAAGGATTGCAAAAGACTGGAAAGAATGGAGGAAAATTATTGCTACATCAAAGGTGCCCCAATGGTCAGTGTGGTCTCAGGACTGATAGATAGATAGATAGATAGATAGATAGGTTTGTGCTTATAGTTTAAATGGAGCATGTGAATTTATATTTTTTAAAGGTAGAAGTTTAAAAGGAGTCAAGATTTAGGTCACAACTAATTTAACTGCTTTTTCCAGTTACTCCACTTGTTTTCTCTTTAAATATGCAAATAGTTTGCAGACTTCGTATCTGCAAAGGAAAAAAATATCTCCCTGGCATTTGCAAAGAGAGAATACAGGCCAGTTTGTGTGATCTGCATTTTGTTCTGCTGATTATTACAGACATGCATAGATTCTTAAATTTAGGTTCAGATTTAACCACAAATTATTTTCTTTTGCAGGCCAGATGGTCTCCTACACCAAGATACACTCAGCAAGAGAAGGGGGATGGGATGGCAGGACAGAATGTATAGTGCCCTGATTCTCAAGATGTCCTTTCCCAAGTTCAATATAAGTGAAAGCACTGTAGAAGCTACTCTATTTTGCAACAGCTAGTCTCATATACCAAATTAAAATTGTTATAATGGAAGAGAACTCTGTTAGTATAACTTTGTCTTAGGTAGCAAGGAAAAGCAGATATGAGAAACCAAGAATATAGATCTGAAAATATAGTTAGATTTGGGTTTTTTAATAGAGTTTGCTGGAAGGGGAAGGTTTCGTTTATCCAGGACAGGGTCCTGTCTTGTGAGATACACTAAGAGTCCAGCAGAGTCCCCCAGCAGGAGGAACTAGCCAAAGGCTCCAGCTGAGGAGGCAACCAAAGTCAACCTTTGGATATTCAGGCTAAGTACAGACAGTCAAAAAGCCCGAGGCAGAATTGATGCAATCTAGGCAGCCTCCTCTAAGCTGCGTAGGTTGAACTGATAACCAACTGAACTGACATTCAGTTTTCATTTGGGAAAGGCAAGGGGAGGCCTGCACTGACCCAGGCCAGTAGGCAGGGGTGCTAGAGGACATCTCCCAGCCTGCTGGCCATTGCCAGCCCAACCAAGTGTCCCCAGCTGGCTCCCCAGTACATGCTGTCCTCCCACAGAGGACTAAGGAGCCCCCTGTCCAGGTGCTGGCCCACCTTAAAAAAGCTTCCCCCTCAGGGGCTTCCCCCCAGCCCAGGGTCCCCCAGCCCAGGGCAGCCCCAGGGAACTGAGGGGAATTCTTTCCCTCCTGTGCTTGCTTTAGCTGCTGCAATTCTCAGGGATAGCCCTGGGAAGCCTCAGGGAGCAGAGAGAAATTTTTCTGCTCCTGTGCAACTAATTTTGCCTCAGACTCACAGCAGATAAGGCAAAACTGGTTGCAGAGGAGCAGGAGAATTTCCCGCTGCTCCCTGAGGCTGCCTGAGACTCGCAGGGACTCAGGCAAGCAGCTCTGGGGTTTGGGAAGGAAAGAATTCCCCTCAGCTCCCTGGGGCTGCCATGAGCTTAAGTTAAAGGAAGCACTGGGGGCTCCCCAGTGTCCCCATGCTGGATTGCATGGGCAGGCACCCTCCCTCCTGTGGCTGCCAATGAAGCAATCAGCAGCTAGGAGGGAGGAGAGCGGAGGGCTGCGAAGGGTCAAAAAGCCCCCACCACTGTGTAGACCCTGGCTAGGGAGTTTGGGGGTCTGTTCCCTTGCACCCCCCTCATTCCCTATGGGCTAATGGATGCAGGAAGGAAGCAGACTAAGGAGCAGAGAGCAAGGCAGTCCCTACCCCACTGAAGCAGACAGCATAGCCCAGGGCTGCAAAGCATCCTGGGATGCTAGAGGACTGTGAATTAAACTGAACCAGTAAGGGATCTGGGATGGAAGTTCCATAAACTAGTTTAACCTCAGTCTGACACTACACCCAACCAGGTTTATCTTAAACTGGTTTATGTGCACTGAGCTTCTGTGCTGTCACAAGCTTAAACCAGTTTCCAATCACTTAAACAGACTTACATGCACCTTCTGTCCCTAGCCCCAGAGAACTTTTGCAGACCTGACTGGACTTTCCCTTCCCTGTGCTGATTAGCTGTTTGCTCCCCTTCTCTTTTCATCTTATTCCCTTGTAGTCTCTTTACCTCAGCTTCATTCCACACCTTCTCTTCTGGCTTTCTTCTTTCCTCCCCATCTTGTAAACCAACTTCACTTTTCCCTGCCTACCTGACCCATCTCCCGCCCCCAACAAAAAAACCTGACTGCCACCATCGTATTGTTCATCCTGCTTGTACATACTACCAATCCCCCTGGGCCCAACCCCATGTCTCTCCTGTTATTCAGATTATAATATCCACAGACAGGAGTAGGGGACACCTGGCACTGTTTTTATAGTGTTTACCATAATGCCCACCTGGTTGGCCCTGACAGCAGTGTTGGAGAGTCATAATGGGAAGGTACAGCTTCTCAAAAGCAAAAGAAAGACTTTTTTAAGGCCTTGTACAAGGTATGTCAATGTGGCAAAGCCCAGTTCTGCAGACAGATACCTGGGCTAGCTCCAAATAGCCTAGCTTGACTATTAGAAACAGTATTGCCATGTTAACTTGGAAACCTGCCCAAGATGATTAGATCTGCTGCAAAAGTTAGCATGATGTCTTGGCCAGACTAACATAGCTATGTTCCTTCTGGAACCCAAGCTAGTTCATTCAGAGCTCACTTGTGTATCTCTACACAGCAGTTTATTTGGGGGAAGGATGAATAGACATTTTTTTAACTCTGCCATTTGTCACATGTGTTAGCATTTTGGATGCAATCTTTTCTTCATTACTCATATGTGAAGCATCAAGTGGGTCTTCCAACTGCCTTTCAACACTTTGGTTTACCATTCAAATACATCATGTGATCCAACTTCCAGTAACTATGCAGTTACTTTTTAACAAAAATTAGACAAAGTTTCTCCTTCAGAGTTCAGAACTAAACAAATTACTTTAAATAAAACTGCCTCACCCACCCTTATTCTTCAATGAGTTCATCTGTATTTCCTTTAAGTTCTTCCTCACTTTTTAGAGATGTGAGACATTAAATTGATTCACTTATTGACTTCCAAAGCTTCAACAACTACCACCCTTCTATCTAGTGCTCTCTGGAATACTCCTATATTAACACCAGCTCTCTACATACTGCAATCTACATCTGAGATGGCATCTTACAAACCACTATATACAAAAGACCTGTGGATCACTTACATCCACAAAAGCAGCAATAATCCCAAATACATCAAGAAAGTGGGATTCTATAGCCAGGTTCTCTGATATCACCACATCTGCTCTAAGAACGCTTTTGACACCTACCTCACCAACTTAAAATCTGCCTTTTACCCACACACTCCGGTAGAGAAATAGACTCTACCTTTTGATGAGTCTCCAAAATTTGCTGTAGCAACCTTCTACGATACAAAAAGAAGTCCCCAATGACCGCACATTCCTCATTGTCACATACTCTCCTACAATGGGACCTGCAAGAAGATCATCAAAGAATTATAACTTATACTCGAAGATAATCAGATCTATTCCTAAACCCCTGCTCTTCATTTTCAAACAACCTCCAAACTTTGCCCACATCATCAGAAGAAATTCCCTGCTGATAAACAGACATCAAGCAGAGCACAGCCCAGTGGAATACAGTCACCAATAGAACACATTTCACACAACAGCTATTCCCTTTCTGACCTCATAATCCTCAAGGGAAATCTACAAAACAACCTGCAGAAGATGGGCCAGGGAACAAAAATTCATAATCTTACTGAACACCAAAAAATAATGGATTAAACATAGAAAAATGGATTTATAGCTCATTACAATTTACCAATTATCTGCTAACTTCTCTGTACTCTGTGGGTAATAATGACCCATTTCCTCTTTTGAAAGATTCTGTTCTTCTACATAATTAGATTATCTATTCAACTGCACTTTACTTGTTTTGAAGCTACTTCTGATAACTTCTTTCTTTATTCCTAGTTTATAGCTCTTCTCCATTATATTAAGTGACTAGATTCATTTAAATATGGAGATAAACACAAGCCATTGTTTCATCTGTTTTTTAACTTAAGCTGTAGTGGCTTCTTTCCAAACACTGAGGAAGGGCATTTTATGTCCCAAACCTTGTTTACCATCTCTCCCAACAGATGGTCCAATAAAACATATCACAAAAAAACTTAGGCTTTTTTAGTTCCCGAGGCAGCTGAGAAGGTAAAAGCCAGCATGTGTTTCTATTTCTAGTTTCTCTTACTTCTATCTTTCTGTGTTTTTCACAGTACTGTCACTCATGTGCTAGCAGCAGAGTTATGCTCCTTCCCAGCATGTCTGCAGGTGGCAGATAATGGAAGGACCTTCAGGGAAGGTTAGCTGCAAAATATGCAAGGGTAATTCTAACAAGTAAACAGAAACAGTGTGTTGTAGCCCGAATCAAGAAACCAGAGCCATCCACTCCTCATGGAGATATATGCCCAAATTGCAATAGAGCCTGTTGATCCCAGATTGACCTTGTTAGCCATCTGCAGACCCACAGATAAGGCAATCATGGAAAACAATCATCCTCACCTGTGAGGGATTGCCAATGATGATGATTCATGTATGAATATAAGGAACTGTTTGAACTGCTTGATAAATAAACAAATCATTTATCCAAGGAATTTTGCTCTTAAATTTTCTCATGGAATGATGTTTAGCAAGTTACAATTTCAGTATAATTTCATTGTGACTGGTCCTCTCAGGGAAGTTAAGTGCCATGGTAGTATCTCTTTTCCCTGACTGGTTGAAAGCACTAGCACTCCCAGCACAGTCACCTGTAGAAGCAAAACAAAGTATTAGATTTTGAAACACTTATTTATAACACATTGAAATTTCCCAAGCTAACAGCATGAGGCTCTGGGAGGGTAACTGAACCAGGGTTGCCTATATTTTTAGCTTGCTGAGGGCTGTTTGGTGTGTTTGTGTGCTTGGGTGTGTGCTCTGAGCAGCTGAGTGGACTGATTGCTGACTGAATGCTGCCCAGGTGTGACAAAGGGCCCTAACAAAGGGGCCTAGCCAGTCCAGGCCCAGGAGAGGTATATAAGGATACAGCCCAAGTGACCAGGGAAGCAGTGAAAAGGACAGGCTAACTGCACCTTGTCATGCATCCACAGATGCATCATGAGCAGGTCCAAGGAGGTGATCCTTCCCCCTCTATGCGACACTGGTCAGACCGCAGTTGGAGTACTGCATCCAGTTCTGGGTGCCACACTTCAGGAGGGATGTCGGCCAGCATTGAGAGGGTCCAGAGGAGGGCCACTCACATGGTCAGGGGGCAGCAGGGCAGGCCCTACGAAGAGAGGCTATGGAACCTGAACCTGTTCAGCCTCCCCAATAGAAGGCTGAGAGGGGATCTAGTGACTGTCTATAAACTTATCAGGGGGGACCAGCAGGGAATGGGAGGGTCTCTGTTCCCCCAAGCACTACCAGGAGTAACAAGGAATAACAGCCACAAGTTGACTGAGAGTAGGTTCAGGCTAGACATCAGGAAGCACTACTTTACAGTCAGGGCGGCTAGGATCTGGAACCAACTTCCAAGGGAAGTGGTCCTCGCTCCTACCCTGGGGGTCTTCAAAAGGAGGCTGGATAATCACCTAGCCAGGGTCACTTGACCCCAGTGCTCTTTCCTGCCCATGGCAGGGAGTCAGACTTGATGAGCTGCTCAGGTCCCTTTTGACCCTACCAACTATGAAACTATGACAGTTTGCAAGCAGTTCACTAGTCAGTTTGCTGCCCTCTGCCCCCCGCCCTCCTCCGCTGCCCCCCTTTGAAAGGGAGCCTGAAAGTAAGGTTCTTTTTTTATATGTATGCAGTTAGGACTGACTCACCTAAATAGTTTAATTTTAGCAGCTGAAACTCAACAGCTAGACCAAGATTTAAACTCCTTGTTTTACTAGAGTCCAGAGCGAGGAGGAGTTCACTTGGAAACTCGCTCTCACATTCCTTCACTATAAGCTTGCTGAGAGGAAACAGGTTGCAGGGAAAAGGAAACCCTTCAGATCAAGGAAGAGCAAAAAGGCCAGCTATGATGAAATTTTCTAGGGAAGACCTGCTCAGAAAGTGAGGCAAAAAGTGATAAACAGCATATTAGAAGACCCAGAGACATGGCTGGATGAAGTCGCACTTTCAGAGCCACTGCCAATTCCAGCTCTTCCTCTGCCTCCACCTGTGAGGTCTGTCCAGGCAGGACCACACACCATTGAGGCTTCCACCCACGTCCTGGTTTGGTGTTGTGCAGACTGTAGCTTGCAGATTCCTTCCAGTGTCAGTCAGGTGGGGGAGTACCTGCAATGTAAGTGGTGCCTTCTGGTGGTGTCTTTCAGGAAAAAGACAAGAGAGCTACAGGAGAAGGTAGCAAGGCTCCAAAGCATCTTTGGCCATGAGGACTTCATTGATTCCACACTGGAGGAATCCTCTAGGACTGTGGAGGAAGGGCTGCCAGAGGTAGTGCTAGAAAAGGAAAAGGGCATGGACTTCCAGGAAAATGGAATCTGAAAGCTTGTATCTTCTGGCAGCAAAAAAAAGTTGTCATCCCCATGTGCCGTGGTTTGCCTAGAGAATAGATATGGAGCACTAGCAACAGATGAGAAGGAGCACATTCCATTGGTGGAAGAGGCCAGTCCAGGAACCCCCAATGTGGGGAGGATCAAGACCACTGCCACAAAGAGGAAGCAATGGGTGGTGGTGGCTGGAGACTCTCTTCTATGGGGGACAGGGATCTATGGGACTCTCTTCTATGGGGGACTCCCTTCTATGGGGGACAGGGATCCCCATCTGCCGGCCTGACCTGTTGTCCCAGGAGATCTGCTGCTTGCCTGGAGCCCAGATCCAAGATATCACAGAAGGATTACCAAGGCTCATCTGACCCTCTGATGACTACCCCATGCTGTTCATCCATGTGGGCGCCAATGATACTGCCAGGATTGACCCTGAGCAGATCAAGAGTGACTACAGGGCTCTGGGTGCAAGGGTGAAGGGAACAGGGGCACAGGTGGTTTTCTCCTCAATCCTTCCAGTTAAGGGGAAAGGCCCTGGCAGGAGTGGACATATCAGTGCATGGCTGCACAGATGGTGTCACCAGCAGACATTCGGCTTCCTCAACCATGGAATGTTGTTCCAAGAAAAAGGATTGATAGGAAGAAATTATATTCACCTGACAAAGAGAGGAAAGAGCTGCTTTGCAGACAGGCGTGCTAACCTAATGAGGAGGGCTTTAAACTATGTTCACATGGGAGGTGAAGAACAAAGCCCTGAGGTAAATGGGGAAGCAAAAGCAGGAGGGGGCAACAGGGGAGATCTCATTCTCCCTGAGAAAGTAGGGCACTAAATAGTCATCTCAGTTGTCTGTACATGAACGCACAGAGCCTGGGAAACAAGCACAAAGACCTGGAAGTCCTCACACAGTCAAGGAACAGGGATGTGATCAGAATAACAGAGACCTAGTAAGATAGCTTGCCTCACTGGAGCACTGTCATGGATGGGTACAGACTGTTAAGGAAGGACAGGCAGGGAGAAGAAGAGGAGGAGTTGCACTTTATGTAAAACAGTGGTATGATTGCTCAGAGTTCAGTATGAAACTGAAGATAGGCCTGTAGATAGTCTCTGGGTTAAGGTTAGAGGGGAGAGCAACAAGGGTGATGTCATGGTGGATGTCTGCTATAGACCACCAGACCAGGAGGATGAGGTAGATGAGGCTTTCTTCAAACAACT
Organism: Alligator sinensis; assembly: GCF_000455745.1. Classification (NCBI taxonomy): domain Eukaryota; kingdom Metazoa; phylum Chordata; order Crocodylia; family Alligatoridae; genus Alligator; species Alligator sinensis. The sequence goes on along the minus strand of NW_005842205.1, from coordinate 1,271,394 downwards.
AGCAAAAGTGTCCAGATCGCAGGCCCTGGTTCTCATGGGGGACTTCAATCACCCTGACATCTACTGGGAGGACAATACAGCATTGCATGGGCAATCCATGAAGTTTTTGGAGAGTGTTGGAAACAACTTCCTGTTGCAAGTGTTAAAGAGACCATGCTCTTCCTGACCTACTGCTCACAAACAGGGAAGAATTGGTGAGGGATGTAGAAGTGGATGGCAAGTTGGGCAGCCGTGACCATAAGATGATCAAGTTCAGGATCCTGAGGAAAGGAAGAAAGGAGAGCACCAGACAAAGGACCCTGGACTTCAGAAAAGCAGACTTTGACTCACTCAGGGAACTGATGGGCAGAATCCCTTGAGAGGTCAGTCTGAGGGGGAAAGAAATCCAGGAGGGCAGGTTGTACTTTAAAGAAACCTTACTGTGGGTGCAGGAACAAAGCATCCCAATGTGAAGGAAGAATAGCAAATGTGGCAAGCAACCAGCTTGGCTTAGTAGAGAAATCTTCAGTGAGCAAAAACACAAAAAGGAAGCTTACAAGAAGTGGAATCTTGGACAAAAAACTTGGGAGGAGGATAAGAATATTGCTCAAGCATGCGAGGATGAAGTCCAGAAAGCTTAAGTGCAGTTGGAGTTGGAGTTAGCAAGGGACATGAAGGGTAACAAGGAGGGTTTCTACAACTATGTTAGCAACAAGAGGGAGGTTGGGAAACATGCATGTCCCTTACTGAATGGCGGAAGCAACATAGTGACAAATGGTGAGGAAAAAGCTCAATGCCTTTCTTACCTCAGTCTTCATAGGCAAGGTCAGCTCCCAGACTTCTGCACTGGGCAGCACAGTTTGGAGAGAAGGTGAGCAGCACTCGGTGGTGAAAAAAAACAGGTTAAGGACTATTTAGAAAAGCTGAATGTGTTTAAGTCCATGGGGCCAGATGCAATGCATCCAAGGGTGTTAAGGGAGCTGGCTAATGTGATTGCAGAGCCACTGGCCATTATCTTTGAAAATTCATGGCAATTGGGGGACGTCCCAGACAATTAGAAAAGGACAAATATAGTCCAAATATAGTGGCCATCTTTAAGAAAAGTAAGAAGAACGAGGAACTACAGACCAGTCAGCCTCACCTCAGTCCCCAGAAAAATCATAGTGCAGGTCTTCAGAGATTCCATTTTTAAGCACTTGGAGGAGGAGAAGATGATTAGCAGGGATCCAGGTTTCCTGTGTCCAACGGAAAACTGAGAAACATGGATTTTCCCCTTTACCGGAGGAAAACAGAAATATCCCATTGTAGCAGAGAAACCCACAAATTTTGCATTTTTGCTAATAGCTCTCTGCAAATTGGCAGAGTTCCAGCCTGTAAGGGACTGGGAGGGAGCAGGAGGAGGGTGGTCAGGCAGGGGGCGCCAAGTGCATGTATATACACATAGCCACCAGGCAGCCTGGAGAGCAGCTCCGGCAGGTAAGTTGGGGTAGGGGGCGGGATTTAGGAGGACTGGGAGAGAGTTTGGCAGGGCTAAGGCTGGGTCTGCTGCCCAGCTGGAGAGTGCATGAGGCTTGGGGCCTGGGAACACAATGTGCAGCCACGGGGCCCTAGTCGGGAAAGCAGGCAGCTCATCTAGAGGGCAGGAGGAGGTGAAGCTGGCTCCCCACTGCTGCATGAACTCCCTGGGGGGCAGAGGGGACTCGTGCCCTCAAGATCTGTGCGCAGGGTAGGGTTGGGCTGTGGGCTTACCCTGCTGCCCTTCCCTGGGCCCTCTGCAGCCCAGAAGCAGCAACCCAGCACTGCAGGGCAGAGTGGAGCAGTGCAGGAGAGCTGCTTGCTGCTGCGAGCTCCATGCTGCCTTGGCAACATGCCCCCTGTGCATGCAGCTGCAGTACAGGGCACAACCCCATGTTGCCATCCCTGCTGCTGCTCTTTGCACAGGGAATGTGTCATCAGGGTACTGTTCCATTTCGTTTCATCGAAACTGTTTCGCTGTTTCGACGTTTTGCATGTAGGCTGTAATGGGGAAGTACACAACTGCCTATAACTTTGTCATTTCTAGCCTGATTCAGATGAATTTTGACGGGATGGTAGCCACTTCTGAGGCCACAAAGTCTACCAAATTTCAAGGAGATAGGTGCAGGAGTTTCTGGGAAACTGTACCTCAAACTGTTCAGAGCAAAAACTTGTGTCACTTGTAAGTGTGAAGGCACAGAGAAAGCTCAGTTCAAACAATGCTTTTTATGCTGTTTTTCCATCCCTCCCCAAAGCACTGTGATTGGAAGGGACCCCAGGGAAGGATCACAGTCCCTGGCCAGCTACACATGTCAATACCAAAGCAGTCCTTCCCTGCTTTTCCCCCTCCCTCTCCTTACTTTCTGTTTCCCTGAAGGCAAGTCCAGCTTGAGCTTCGAAACTTGAAACATTTTGAAACTTTCAAATGTTTCGACTGCCCTCATTTCATTTCCAAGGTGTTTCAAAGCCCTTTGTTTCATTTTGATTTTACTGTTTCAAGTTCAAAATGAGTCAAAATGAAACAGCCGGTGAAATGGCGCACAGCCCTAATACTGGGCTGCATTAGTAGGAGTGTTGCCAGCAGATCAAGGGAAGTCATTCTTCTGCTCTATTCAGCAGTGGTGAGGCCACATCTGGAGTAGTGTGTCCAGTTTTGGGTCCCCCACTATAGAAAGGATGTGGACAAGTTGAAGAGAGTCCAGCGGAGGGCAACAAAAATGGTTCAGGAGCTGTGGCACATGACTTATAAGGAAAGGCTGAGAGAACTGAGCTTATTTAGTCTTGAGAAGAAAAGAATGAGGGTGATTTGATAGCAGCCTTTAACTACCTGAAGGGTGGTTCCAAAGAGGATGGAGCTAGACTGTTCTCAGTGGGAGCAGATGACAGAACAAGGAGCAATGGTCTCAAGTTGCAACAAGGGAGGTTTAGGGTGAATATTAGGAAAAACTCTCTCATTAGTAGGGTGGTGAAGCACTGGAACAGGTTACGTAGAGAAGTGGTCGTCTCTATCCTTGGAGGTTTTTAAGGCCCGGCTCAACAAAGCCCTGGCTGAAATTATCTAGTTAGTCCTGCTTTGAGTAGGGGGTGGGACTAGATGATGTCCTGAGGTCCCTTCCAATCCTCATTTTCTATGATTCTACAATTTAAGCTTAAAGGAAAAGAGAAGAAAACTGATCTCCTTGGTGAATCAAGCTCAGATGAAAGCCCATAACACACAGCACAGTATATTACACAAGTATTGCTAAAATTACTTCATTTACAATTCAAATGCATATTAATGGAATCATTTCTTTTTATTATTCACCCACCTACCCTTATAATCCTGGCTTTTGTTTCTTGATTCCCTTTTTTATTTCTTGCATCTGATTTCCCCCAGTTTCTCATGCTCCCTTCCATTCATGTTTTTCTAGTCTGTCCTTTTATTTTTCTTTATTTTTCACTTTATATTTTAACACCACACACCCTGCATCTTAAGTCAGCGGATGACTGTGCTCTTTCATTTAGTAATCCCTGAAGTGTTGAGGTCATTCCTAATTTGACATCCACTCAAGCCCACCCAGCCTCAGAATTTTTAAACAACACCTCTGCTAAGACATCTAGGCTTAACTGTGGCTTTGTCACAAGCTCTGCAAGAGATGCAGCACATAACTACATATCCCCAAGAGCAAACCAGGAAGATGACAGAAAAATGTTAAAGAAAAATGTTAAAGGCCCACCTAGATCTAGGTCATCTAGGTCTGGGTAGCTAGATGAGCCAGTGTCCTTTAGAGATAGTACAGTTAAGGCACATCAGTTTGTGTGCCACATAGACAACAAGTGACAGGATTAATATCGTGTCCAGTTATTTGAATGACAAGGTACCCATTTGCTGTGGAGTTGACCCTAGGCAGCCTCCAATGGAAATCTCGAGGAAGATTCAGTCTTATGCCTCTGAATCCATAGTGAGACCACCACCCTGCCACCACACCCGTTTGAGAAGTGGTGCTACTGGGTTATTTAAGATAGAACCAACACTCCATCTGTTCTCATTCATGCCCACCACATCCCATCCACATGCACAGAAGGGGACAGTGATTCCACAGATTCTCCCCTGCTCCCTTTGCTGCTACCCGTAGTGCAGGTAGCAATACAGTAAAGGGGCACATCATGTTTAAGGCAACTCCCTTTTCTCTTATTCCCAGGATCCTTCCTATGGTAACCATAGCTTCCTTATAGGCTCTTTTCCTTCTATAAAAATATTTTCTATGTATAGTTAACTTTTTTAGGATGTATTTTATTAAGTTTTTGGTATGTCTACATTTATTTTATTATGAAATGCATGTATAGTTCCCCAATATTTTGGCAGAATTTTTTTATAACATCCATCTTATTCTGCAATTTTTTTTATTTTGATTTTTCCTCTCTCTCCTTTAGACCATTTAACTCTTCTTTTCTCTTATTTGCCCTTTATTCTTTCCTCTCCATCTCTTTTTCTGTTCTCCCTCTATTTGTCAAGTCCCCTTCTTGCATTCTAGTTTCTCAAGTTATCGTGTCCTCTCAGTGATCTTTGTACAGCTCATCCAAAAAAAGATAAAAGAATGATGATTTCTGCCTCAGTAAGAACATTTCACAGAATGGAATCAATGTTATCTGACATTTAGGCCCCTGCCAGATGTGCAGGTAAAGGTACAATGAAATTTCATGCATGAGCCATACAATCATACTTCCTGCCATGCTACACATGCATGACAGGAGGGATGATTGTTGGATCATGTGTGTCACATCCATCACACTTCATTGCCAGTGCAGGGGGATCCCACACTCCCCCTGAACAGGCAGATAGAAAGCTCCTGCAGCTGGGAGCTCCCTCAGCTAACAGGGCTCCCAGCCATGGGGGCACACCATGAACTCCTGTAACTGGGAGCCCCATCCTGGCTGGGAGCTGATTCTGGCAGCCAGCCACAGGGGTACACAAGTGTCCCTGAGGGTGGGAGCTGGCAGCTGATGGAACTCTTAGCTGTGGGGGTGCATCAGGCACCCCTACAGCTCAGAGCCCCATCAGCTGATCTGGGCTCCTAGCCACATGGGCATACCATGCACTTCCAAAGCTGGGAGCCCAGATCAGCTGATGGGGCTCCTGGGTGTCATAGAATCATAGAAGTAGGGTCGGAAGGGACCTTGTAGATCTTCAAGTCCGACCCCCTGCCTGGGCAGGAGGAAAACTGGGCTCAAATGACCCCAGTCAGGTAGTTTCATAGTTCATAGTTTCAGGGTCGGAAGGGACCTAATAGATCTTCTAGCCCGACCCCCCGCCAGGGCGGGAGAACAACCCAAAAAACACAAACAAAACCACTCACCCTAAAAACAAAAACGGGACTCAAATGAGTCCAGCCAGGTAAGTTCATGAGTAATGTTCATGAGTAGTCTCCGGACTAAAGGCTTTGAAATGGTATTTTTAATTTGTTCTCCTGTGCAAAGGCTTCAGGGACATGGTGATTGTCCTTCCAGCCATACAGAGAGCTTGCTGTTACAGTTCTTTTATCTGCCACAGGGCACACTGTTAAGACACATGACTCTTCCATTTTCTTAACAGATATTTGCTGTATGATTTTTTGCTTCCAGAATTGGAGCAAATTTAATCTTTAATTTAAAGCCATTATGTAGTGCCCCTTCCAATGGTATTTGGATGTTTATATTTAGGTTTGAATATATATTAATTCAAAAAAATATTGTAAGACCCAATAAATATATACACAAGGAACTTTCTCCTGCTGCTTTTGAAATCAGCAAAGCTCTTACTTATTTCAATAGATATAGTATGTGGCTCTAAGATACTTGCTGATGGCTTTTGAATTAAAAGCCAGAGTGAACTTTACATACTCTGTCTTAACACACTTGTATGTTTTGTGACCCGGACGCTAAAAGGGGACAACATCTTTATGGTTTACTTAAGATTAAAATGTTCTAGGTCCAGCTTCAGCAGGCAGGGTCCAGATTGTGTTCCACTTATTAAAAGTGTAAGGTGTACATAGGTACCTAAATATCTAAGGACATTTGTACACATGCATGCACCACATGCATTTGTGTAAATGGTGAAATGCATGTCAGCACTGAGAAAATGGTGGCGGCACACTTTTGAGCTAAAACACATTGAAGGTGTTTTAGTTCAAAAGCACATCACTGCCATTTTCTGCAGGCTGACACGCATTTATCCATTTATACAAATGCATGTGTAACCCTTGCCAGTATGCTAGGCCAGGCAATATGTCAGATTCTGGATCCTCAGGGTTCCAGTAACCCTGGGTACCCCCTAAGGCAGGTCTGCTGACTGAGGTGTCCCTTGGAGAGGTGTGTCCCTCCACCTCACTGCCCAAGAATATACTTTAAGTCCAATAAACAAATGGGTTTCTTTATTATACACAACTATATACAAAAAAGAAATTAATCAGGACAAGAAATTGATATATAGCCAATTTCAATAGCCTGTAGTCTATAGAGTAACTAGAATCAATTGTTAATAATAAAAGCAACAATTTGAATAGGATATACAACTGCAAGAATAGATGAATAATTCCACCACACTAGGTGGTCCCACTTATATCAAACAACCTCAATGATTACATTCACCTGGTTATAACACTTTTTAAAACAGTTCTCCCCCCATAACCCAGGTTGATTTCCCTCTGCTCACACTCCCCTTCCCATAGCAATAAATGGCAATTCAGCTTTAACTATGATCCACCACTAGGTGGCAGAGGTGAGGCTTTTGCTGCTCCAGGGCAGGTGGACTCCGCTTTCTTGGTAACTCAGCAAAAAAACAAGTCTCTGATCAGCCACTGCAGGTAATAGGCTTCTTTTTTTTAGTTTCCTTTCTGAAAAATACACCTCCTGCAAACACTAAGTGTTAAGTATCCTCTCTCACACCCATGCAGATTTGGGATTCTCATAACCCGCTCCCTCTCTGGTCTGTCTTTCTCCCCCAGCACCTCTACGTGAAGACAGAGGATTCCCTCTGCAGGCCTCTGTCCTACAGTACAAGTCTTTCCAGCCCATACAGAGGACTTCCCCCTGCAGGTCCCTGACTAGGCAGTTTCTCCCAGCTCACAGCTAGGTTACCAACCCCTCCCCACTCTTTCCCGGGGTACCTGTGTCCAT
>NW_005842205.1:1251018-1262378 GCF_000455745.1 Alligator sinensis | reverse complement strand
GGATCATGCAGGTGGCCCTCCTCTGGACCCTCTCAATGTTGTCCACCTCCCTCTTGAAGTGGGGTGCCCAGAACTGAACACAGTACTCCAGCTGTGGCCAGGCCAGTGTCGCGTAGAGGGGGAGGATCACCTCCTTGGCCCTACTTGAGATGCACCTGTGGATGCACAATAGGGTCCAGTTAGCCCTGCCGACCGTGACCTCGCATTATCAGCCCATTTTCATCTTGGAGTCAATGATGACTCCAAGATCCCTTTCTGCCTCCATGCTCTCAAGAAGGAAGTTTCCCATCTTATAAGTGTACTGCCGGTTACTACTACCCAAGTGCAGCACCCTGCACTTGTCCGCATTGAAACGCATCCTGTTTTTGTTAACCCACCCTTGCAACCTATCCAGGTCTTTCTGCAGTCTTTCCCTCCCTACTAGCGTGCCCACCTCACCCCAAATTTTGGTATCATCAGCAAATTTGAACAGGTTGCTTTTCACCCAGTCGTCCAAATCTCTGATAAAGAAACTGAACAGTGCGGGCCCAAGGACCGAGCCCTGGGGGACTCCGCTGCCCACTTCCCCCCAGGTCAAATATGACCCGTCCACCACCACCCTCTGAGTATGACCCTTCAGCCAATTAGCAATCCATCTGACTGTGTAGGCATCGATGCCACAGTCGCCTAGTATTTTAATGAGGATGGGGTAGGAGACAGTGTCAAAGGCCTTGCTGAAGTCCAGAAAGACTACATCCACGACGATACCTGCATCCAATGCTTTTGTGACCTGATCGTAAAAGTCAATCAGGTTGGTCTGACATGACCTGCCCCTAATGAAACTGTGCTGGTTGCCCTTGAGCAACATCCCCGATGCCGGCCCATCACAGTGTGTGTGAACACATGGTGTTCTCCCATGGCTGGAAGTTCCCTCAGCTGATGGGGGTCCCAGCCATAGGGTCACACCTGACCATATGTTCAAATAATGGCATGATAGGAACCAGCCACAAAGTTGTTACCCTTTTTTGTGGAATAACTTTGTGGCTTATTCTTTTACATGTCATACCATTAATTGATTCAACATGTGGCCAGGTCACAACTGAAGAGATGATTAACTGATTAATCACACCTTAAGTGTAACATCTGGCAGGGGCCCTAGTCAGAATTTTTTTTTTATTTTGCAGAGCTCTAGGCACAACAAAATGTTGTCCTCAGCAGTGCATGTGAAGCCAAGAGTTGGAAAACAGATATCATTGGTACATACAGGGTACAGATTATCCATCAACTAGATGACATCATGATAAAATGTCTATGGCAAAAGTTCCACAAGGTGATGTCTCTTGCAGGGTAGTATGGCCCATATTTTTATAAAAGGTCTGTCCCCACAACTAGCCCATATTCTCAAAAGAGTTCAGCTCCCAGTTAGGAATCCAGTTTACTGGCTGAGTTTTTGCAACACCAGTCAGCTCTGTCTTCCTTCAAAGAATTGGCTACAACTGTCACAATGAGAACTGATTCTAAAATCTGACCCTACACTCTCACTACAGCTCCTCTTCCCTGCTCCTAGAAGATCTGTAATTTCATTTTTTTTCAGTTTAGCCCTCCATTGTTTCAAGCATTTGTAAACCTTTCAATATTTGTAAACCTTGAAAAGTGGCCTGAGAACTTCTAAATCCATTGGCAAAACATTCCACCCCTGGATGGATGGGAAAGACCAAGTGAAAGAACGGTACAGTTTGGGGGGAGCAAGGAATGGGCATTTTACTTAAAATAATAAATAAGCAGGTACAAAAAAAGAAGATGGTGTGTAGCCACTATAAAAATACTATTCTGAAAAAATACTAGGAGGATGCCACTACTGCTTGACCCAGACTGAAACCAGACCAGAAAATTAAATGCAAGGAAGAAGAGCACTCCAGGGACCACATCTCATACACTAGAATTAGGATTTATTGAAACCACATCTCAAAGGGTGAAATCCCAGGCAATTGTCTAGTCAAAAGAGCTTCTTTTGTTCTGTGAAGTTTATGACTTCTCTATTCAGGACATTTGTTTTCAGTAAACCCGGGATGCAGCACATGCAATTCATGAGCAATCTATTTTCTTGTTTATTATTTGTACTACATCCAACAGCAGGCAAACAGTGGGGGAAAAAAATGTCAGGGTTTTATAGACTTCATAATCTAGAACTGTGTCCCTTAGTCCTAGAGCAGAAATCAGAAGTCGCATCTACATGAGACGCTTTACTGTGCAGTAGACTAATATACTACACAATGAAGTGTCACTGTTTACACATGAATGGCATTTACTATGCAGTAAATTAGTCTATTGTGCAGTTACCTAGTACCTGTACATAGAGATACTATATTAACTGTGTAGTAGTTACTGCATAGTAGCGCTTTTATAGATGCTGACCAGGAGCAAATTTGCTCCCAACCAGCCACACCAACAGGGAGCCACAGGAGATGGGGGAGTTCTCTGTCCCTGGTCCTGGTGCTGCTTGGCTGTCAGCTCCCCACAGGAGCCAGGAGCTGAGTAGGCCACTCTCTGCCCCGTCCTCATCCCAGCACTGTGCAGCTCCCTACTCCCCACAGAGTGCATGTGTAGACATGCTCCTGAGGAAGGCTTACTGCGCAGTAAGCCGATATCGCATTAATAGCATTTGTGAGCTCTGGGTGGGTCTACACATCAACTCCACCACTACAGGCAAGAGTAATAATGTATGTGTTTGGCAAGCCACATAGTACAGCATCTGCTTTTTAATTTTCTATTCATTCTGCACAAACTTCCTATTCCACCTGTGTTTTGCTCATTTCTCTACTTTTAGTTACATATTCAGTTGGAAACAAAATTTGATACCTTTGTAATGTGCATGAATGATGTGTGCCCCAGGAGGCTGGGGGGGCATGGCGACTGGCTACAGGCGGTGGCGGGGGTGTGGTGGTAGGGGGGTTGTGAGTGCCAACTAGTGTTAGCAACCACCCACAGATGCCACCAGCGGTGTTAGCAGTAATGGGGGGAGTGGCAAGTGGTGACCGCCCGCAGGCACCACCAGCAGCATCAGCGGTGGCCAATCACAGGAGGTGCATCACCAATCTCAGCAGGTATATGTACACCTACATGCACCCCCTATGCATCGCCTATGGTAAATGCACAGACACAGCTGCCCATCTTAATCCAGGACATGATCCTAAATTGTTTGTCATGCACTATACCTACCAAACATGTACTATTGACATTCAGGAGTAGGTTCTGGTTTATACCTGCTGGCAATCTTTTGTTGGCTCCTGAACTGGTAGTATGCTCACTAATATTAAAATGTACGGTTTATCATGGGGTCTCATTTCTCTTTATCTCCAAGCATTGCTTTAAAATTATAGCCATTTACAATCTGAATTAAGGAGATAGAATTATTCTCAGGTTAACAGAAAAGATCGTTTGCTTAGTTTAAGCTAAAGATGTGCAACTGAGTTACTCTTTGGATTCTCTCAAATGTTAGAAGAATTATTTCCTTCCCAATTAATTTTCATCCTTCCTCTGTTTGCCATAAATTGAAAGTGACCATAGACAGTTCATATCACAACCTACATTGTAAATATGTGATTATTTTGAGGAAAAACTAAGACAATAGAAAAAAAAATCTAAATATTTGTGTTGGATGAAGAATCAAATCGTGGTGCACTCCAGATGACCATACCTAAACATGTATGCAGAAAAGGGCAGGGGTACTTGGAATTTTCATTTACTACTGTATAAAAATACATATAAGCTTTTTGCATTTTTAGAAATAGTAATGAATGATTGGTTTACAACACAGACTGGAAGAATGTTGCAAATTCTTGAGAAATGTCCTGAGAGAGCTCTATTTTAGTCATATTTTATATCTTAGCAGAATCTCATATCTAGCAAATGGAGTAATCACTGTCTGCATCAGGGGCTGCACTTTGCAACCCAGCCTCCTGCCACAGGCAGCAAATCTGCCCCTCCTAGAGCAGCCATCTGCCTACACTTACCCTCACTGGTGATCCCGAACTCCTCTGCAGCGATGGTAAGCACAGACTCAGTATTTATTTAATTAGCAGATGCTGTTTTGACATATTGTTTCAGCCATCTTATGGTGATGTCATCACCAGTGCAAAGAGCTTGAAGGCTACCAGGTAGCACAGTAAATGGACAAAAGTCAACAATGTGGGACATGGCTTGAACTTGTCCACAAGGGCATTTGGAAGGTTCTTGCGCTGCAGCCTGGGTCAGCTCTATAAAGCCCAGGTAGGCTTCTTCCCTTGTTAAATGTAGTTGATCCACTCATAATAAATCAAGGCTAGCTGCCCCCCAGTCCCTGTCCACCTGGAAATAGCAATGCCTAGGATATCCACAGAGATGCATGACAGCTTATTTTGAAAGCATTTATTTGGTAGGAATTCAGAGTTAAAAATACAGGAACAATATTTTATACTATTAATACCAATCCTAATGTGATGATCTACCAGTTAAGGAACTGGCCCAGAACTCAGGAGGGCTATGATTTATATCTCATTCTTTCACTAATCTGCTGCAAGCTCTCCAAGGACACACTACAGCTCTCCTTGGCCTTAACAGATACCTGAGCTTTTTCTGCTCTCCCTGATCTCTCTTCACCCCATGCTGTGTTTGAGCCTGAACCCCAAGCTATTATACCTTAATAATTTTGACAAATGTTCTATATGCAAATACAGCTTTTATTGCAATGAAACTTGGATATCAACTGTTGTAGTACAAATAAAACAAAGGAAAAACAACCCTGGACAGTAAAGAAGTGTAGTGTATATGCAATTGAGGAATAACAGAACATCCTAATCAAATGTCAGACTATGTCAACATGCCTTTACATAACTTTCTGAAAACTGCCAAACTCAGATGCCAGTGGCCAGCCAAGGAAAACCAGTTTCAAACATCAGACAATCTACTGGAAAAATCTACTGTGGATCCTAGAGAACTCATATTTATGAAGGGATAGTAAAGGCATCAAACCTGATGGTAATTGCTCTAAAAAGTGAAAGGAGATATTTCAGCTACATGAGTCCCAGACTATTCATGACTATAAATTAGCAGCTTTGTGTGAAACTGCACTTTAAAGCTCATAATAAGCCTTAACTATTAGCATTATGTGCCAGTAACTATTCAGTTAGCTTAAAAGTGGTCAACTGCATTTTAATATAAGCTTCCAGGTAATCTCCTGGGGACAACCTAAGTGGAGTGCAGTACAATGGTCTAGCTCAGAAATAACCAAGTTTTGCATGACTATTGAAGAAGAGAGTAATAATCTTTGGATCAACCATCACTCTAGAGGCAGTATAAAACACAGCTTCTACTTAAAAATCCATTTTTGCAAACATACTTAATTACTTTTGAATGTTGCAGACATCATCTCTGCCCACCTCTCATCATCATCTGATCTGCAAAGAAACTGCAGAAAAAAAACCTGATGAGCACATACAGGATGTAGCCCAGTCCCTACCATGGACTCCTCACTGGTTTTGCGTGTCAAAATTTATTTTATTCAGGGGATGGCCTTGGAGATGGGGCACCAACTTAGACTCAGACCTGTGTTCTCTTCCTACTCTGTCCCTGGCCTGCTGAGTTACCTTTGACAAGTTGCTTCATCTCTCTGTACCTTAGTTTCCTCATCTGTAAAACAGAGATAATGATGTTGACTTTTGTAAATCTCAAAGACATACTAGTGATAAATAACTGGATATTAGAATTAATGATATTAACATATAAATGACTGTGCTGTTTGTGTAGAAGATATGTTCTACCAAAACCAGAAGAGAAACTACTAGACATAGGTTGCTCTGATTGCTTCATAGTGGGCACATCTACACATTCATTAATGCACCCTAGTTACTGCAGATTAAGTTTAGTACTTGGTTAACTGCACAGTAGCACCAGTGCACATTTTTTTTGTGATGCTTACTGCACGGCACTGAATTAGCACAGTATTTGACCAGCACGCTAGAGCACAGTGTTATTAGGCTACTGAGCAATAAACGTCTCATGTAGACACACCCACTAAGACATACTTCAGCAATGTATCAACATATTGAAGCCATGTGGGGAATTTGATAGAGAGGTAAATAAAAATGATGTTTTTAATCAAACTGTAATAACTGTGTCCTGACAAGCCCTTGTTGTTGCTGTTGTCTCCATACGGGGTGAACTAGAAAAGAAGAAACAGGAATTAACTTGTATTTAGGACTCTGGCTATCTTTTAGCATAAATAAATCCTTCTATAGTCTCAGTCAAGACAACTAAGGATATTCATTGGACACTTCTCAATTTTAGCAAAACTGAAAATGGGGATGTATAGTAATACAATAGAACTCCCTTCAGTTTATATCAGTAACATATATATATTGTAAAAAGTATGCTAAGGCAGATACGCTAAAGGTGAGGAAAGAGACTGACCATCTTTAATTTTGGGAGAGCTTGACTGCAAGTGCAAATGCCAAATGCAGTATGTAAATGTCAGAGTAAATCCAACCTTCCTAAGCCTCAATTAGTTATCTTTATTATGTACGTGGCTTCTCAAAAGAAAAAAAAATGCTGTGGGAGTTCTATACTTGGAAAACAAAGAAACACTTTGTAAAGCCTCACAGAGTTGAAATAAGTCCCCTAGCTGTAGAGCAGATGCAGGCAGAGATGAATAACTACCTATCTTAGGTGCTTAAAATCAGAACAAACAGGACATTAACATGAAGCAGGAGCTATGGCACCGTGCATGTGTGCAAACACACACACAGATACTGACATCTTGCCCCCATTACTATTCCTTTGATAACATAATCTAGTTAAAATGGAAATGTATTAAGAAAGTCAAACAATTAATTGATCCAAAAAAGGTTGTTTTATGTTCTGTGTAAATCAAAGCTAAAAATTCATTTGAGGGACGCTGGCGTATTGTAGACTAAACATAGTTTGGCATGAGCCTAGGGTTTGGTGTGGGTGTTAAAGTTGTCCTGCACTACACATGGTCAGTAATCCTCAGCAGAAATGTTAACTCAATTTGTCAGTATTATCTTTATGTCAACAGTAATGCTTAAATATTTACAATAGGCATAGTACTCTGAGGGTTAGTAACGCAAGATAAATTGGAAAAATGCTAACAAAATGGATGGTACTAATACAAGCCCTTGGCACTTTGTACTCTTCAATTTTATATACAAGAGGGTTTGCCTGGAAGTTGGGTTTTATTACGCTATATGGTTTATTTGTGGTCCCAAGAGGTTTTGCTAAAATATAGCAGAATTTCTTATTATCATCAGAACAACCAAAAAGGCACTGGTTTAATCATATGAACTGGATTCACATGAGGAACTAGTTTCACATGAGAAAGGCATAGGTTAGATATGCTGGACTAAATCACCTCCTGCCATAAGTGTATGCAAATATTATGTAAATCATTGGGGGCTCTACCTGCAGACAACCTGCTTAAAGTTGGCCCCATGACTTTGAAGCGTTCTAAAAATGCACCACGTGTTCCTTTTCTATAGGCTGTATAAAAACTATCCCCCAATGAGTCACAAGTTACATAGTAGAATGGCAAATTTCAGAATTAGCCAAGAGAGGCAAATTAAAAAAAATAACTATAAACAAGGGAGATGATTTCACATGAAAAGTAGGTGGCTATTCAATATGGCAAAGAGACAGTTCCTTCCTTGTCTGTTTTCACTTTCTTTCTATCTGTATCCATATAGGTTCTTCTAAAGCAGCTATTACTATGGTATCAGGGTGAGCTTTCTTTTCTCCCTGCTGTCCATGATCTTTCATCACTCTTGATGTGGACCTCTACTTCTCCTCTGACTAAGTTTTCCCTTCACCACTGTTATATCACTGTGCTTGTGCTCACAGCTTCAACACCAGTTCTTCTGGATTCCCCATCAAAGCATTCATCTCCTCTCACCTTTGCTATTGCAAAATCCTTCCCAGTGCTCTCCCAAAGTCCTAGATCTCAGATTGCAGCATGTGCAGATTGTCACTGTATGAAAACAGGCAATGACAAAGAAATATGTAACTCCACCTCCCATTTTCACACAGTTCCAATAACTCCTCCAATTAATACAGACCTTTCAAACACTGGCTTTTAGGGACTTGTTCTGTACTAATCATGAGCATTGCCAGTATTAATTTCTCCCCATCTTCTGCTTCCTCACTTCCTAGCACTGTATTCTTATCTCTCAATCTGTATAGTCCTCCCACCAATCACACAACTACCTGCCATCTTGTACAGCCCATCTGTATCTCTCTACCTTGCTGACTTATCACCCCTATTTTGCTTACTTTGCTTTTATCCCCTATTTTCCTTTTTCTCTATATCATTATTTACTCTTCTTTTCAACTCTATAAAACTTTCTTGGGTGAGTTCTTGTGGCATAAAGGATACTATACCTACAGTTGCATTGTTCTTGAAGTCTTCTAGAATGAGATAGTATATGATCCATACTAATAAAACACCATGGCACACGAAGTAAATCTTAACCATGACACCAGAAGGTGGCACTTGCTACATAGATCATATCATGCTGTGGTAGCTTATGGGCTCTACATTTCATGTTTGTTATTGCTATAGTTCATCTCCATATATAGTCCTCATTCTCACTTCCAGTGAAGAAACCTAGTCAACAGAATTGCCAGGGAGTTTGAGCAGCAATTAGGTACTAGAATAGCACAAAGCCACTATGATTTCAAAACACAACATGGCCAGTGCAAAAGCCACACTTCATTTAATGGACTCTCCAGAAAGTTTAAAGTGACTTGTAATTTAAAAATTACAACCAAGCTTATTCATTTGTAGTAACAGACATGTAAAATATTGCCTCCCATGCATTTGTGCCTGCTCAGACAATTATAGCGGCTCTCACATCCTCTGCTATTGCTCATTAGAGGTATACAACAGGAATAAGAATACTCAAAACAGGAATTCCCCACTATGAGCATATATGTAGTTAGAATAATTTTGGGACCTCTGAATACTAAAACATTATTCTGAGAGCCTGGGCCTTGAAGGAAAGCAATAGAAGAAACGATGTTGCAAGGTACCTTTGTTAACCTAAACTACTATGCAGGATTACTTGTTATCAGATTTTAAGACTTCCATCTGTTTAGATGCACATTTCCTTCCATCCCCCCAAATAATTTTTTCACCGCTTAACCATTCAATTTCAACCTAATATATAGTGATATACCTAAAGAGTCTCAAACTTTCTCACTTCAATCAGATCTATTTAAAAATTGCATACAGTCTACCAATCTGCTACCTATAAAACACGCACATCACATATGTAGAACATTCACTATCCTTTAATTAGAGAAACCAGCTGGGATTTGAAAATTTCTTTGAAGAAAGCACAGAAGCAATGTTTAGAAAATGTATGAAATCCCATCTTGCCTTTGAGCTGTCAGTCAGGCTTTGAGTCTTTTGCCCCATATTCTATTAGCCATTCTTATTCTGGACCTGTGATATCCGATTCCCGTTTCTGTAATTTCCATCTTTTGTTCACAAGTCTATTCTCTTTACAATAACACCATTCAGATAAGGCATGTCTTTGAGTTGTCAGCTACTATTTTTTTCCTTGTAAAGATACCATTAGTGCCTCAGGACTCCGTGATAGAATTGTACAAAGCAAGGGCCCTTTGCTGAAATATTGCAGCTCACTTTTCAATGCTGCTTCAGAGAGCATTAACGGGGAGTTTTTATAGTTTACCTTGCAGATGATGGAAACTTCTTTTTGTTAAACAAAAGAATGAATGGAGCAAGGCACATTTCTTGTGGGTGATGGTGTCCTGGCACTGTAAGAAAAATGAAGGGGGATTATACACAGATAAGGCACCCTGCAAATATAATTCATGCATATTATGACATATTGCCCACATAAGCCTCATTTGGTTCAAAACAGTCTGTTTTAAAAGTTTATAAAATATCAGAGCATAATAGAAAGATACTTTCACAACTCCTCAAGGCAGGAGCTGTCCTTTTATTCTGTGTTCTTATCTGTTTGTTAAATATATTGGCCAGACCCAGATGTGCAGGCACATGTGGTTTGTGGCACTGCAGACCTCTTTGCAGTACCACAAACTGCATGCCTGGTACATTAAAAATGTGCCCTGCACTGCAAATTTGCAGCACAGGGGCAAAATCTGTTACTGCTACCTTTCTGGCACTGCAAACGCACAACCCTGCATATGGAGACACACCCATTGGGTGCATCTACACATGTGCTTTACTGCAGAGATGACTAGTTAGTTCCACAGTAAAGCATCACTGTCTACATGTGCACTGGTATTAGGGCACAGTAAATTAATTCACTCTGCCATAAGATAGTACTGTCAGAGACAGTACTATCTTACAATGGAGTAATTAAGTGCTATGAAATGCATGTATAGACAGTGACAGGGGCTGGCTGGGACACGAGGGTGCTAAAGTGTGGGGATTGTCTTGTGCACAGCACCGTATTTTAGCACACTCATGCCCCAGCCAGTCCCTCTGCCACCTGACACCACCACCCTGAGCCTGCTGCTGTCCTGGGCGCCTGTATAGACACTGTGCCCGGGAGTAGCTGACTGGTGCAAACTGCTCTGGAGTTTATCACATTCCATTAATTGCACGTGTAGGTGCCCCCATTGTTTAGTAGATGAGCTGGAGACTCTCAGTTTAACAGACTAATTCTACTGCACATTAACATGACTTTTGCCCATTGAATGTAAATACTAGTACTGTGGGGTTCTGTGATAGAAGTAAATGAAACATGGCACAGTATGGCTGTGGCCATGCCGAACTAAATGGGATTTGACCTTGTCAAATCTTAGAATCTAAGCAGTCTTGGACCTAGTTAGTTTTAGAATGAGAGACAGCCTTGGAATCCAAGGGACTATAGATACAAGCCAAAGCAAATGAACGGCTTGGAAGATTTTATTGAACTCCATTATTGTTACTGAGCTGATACAAGGAGGTACAATATAGCTCCCAGTCCTTGTCCTGCTCAAAAAACACAAAGCAAGTGAGGGACATTTCATCTGCCTCAGCGTTATTTTTCTCATCAGTAAAACTAACACTATTTGCATAAACTCAAAGGAATGTCTGAGGCTGGATTCATGCATTTAGCGATTCCTGATTAAAGTGTTATTTATGTCCAGCACTGTTTTCGAAATATAAATATGTTTATACAACAATAACACAATTCTAGTGTCATTAATGGCCTGAGTATAACATTAGTAATTGGTATAGTCTGTCTTTTCAGGATGTTTGCAAAGATTTTTTTTTTTTGGTTTAAAGCAATCTTTAAAACATTCTATTGGCCAAAAAAACAGATATTCCACAAAGAACTCAGCAACTGTTTAAAACT
>NW_005842205.1:1222145-1250987 GCF_000455745.1 Alligator sinensis | reverse complement strand
TATATCGGGAAAGAAGTGAACAAATAATGCCATCTCCATCTGTAACTTTATGAGGAATCCATATAAAATGACATTGTTTTTAAGTATATTTTTGAAGTGTGACCCCAGAGTAATATTATCACAGTACTTATTTAACAAGTCTATTTCTGTATTGTTCCATCATGTCTTCTTACAAAGAAATAAATAAGGAGGGTAGCAACTATTTCTAGAAGTGCTAGTTTTATAACATTTTCCAGAGGCGCCAAGAGTTTGTTTACAAAAAGAATATTTGGACCTGTATTTTTCCCCTCAGACAGTGGTTCATTTGTTACAATAACAAAATCCCAAACACAAGTATTGGTACTTATGCATTATGTTTGGAATTCAGGCCAGTTTATTGTGCATCTCTAAGTCCCTAGTTGTGCCTGTAGTCAGGATTTCATCCTCTACACAATTGAAAACCATACACAAATAACTGCAAATTTACATGTGTATGTCCGAGCTCAGTAAATGACTTACCTGTGTGCTTAAGTCCCATTGAATCCAATTGCAGCTAAGAATCTACTTAGTGAAGCATCTGCCTAGGTGGTTTGCTGAACTGAGGCTATGGTCAGACTCATTTCTATTTGCACAACTGGAAGCCCACTTAAAATTAAATTGTCCTCAAGAACATATTCATTGATGATTAGTACAAATGAAGCCACAATAGAAGGGTGAGGAGCTATTCCTACTGGCTGTATCAAGTCCTTCCTCCTGACCTTCTCTAGCACTACTGATCTCCCAGGTATCTCTACCAAGATAGAAAGCGGAGGAAGTATATTTGCTAGTCATGGCACCTACTCCTTGGCAGACTGCAACAGCAGTTGTTGGCTGCAGCTTTAGTTTTATCTAAGGATGTGTCACATAGTGAGGCTGTTATGTGATCTGTCTTTGCTGCTTTCTGCTCCTAAAAGCTTTCTCCATTCTCTGAACTTCTACACATTTTTAACATTTGTGAATTAGGTGCCATATGACTCCCTCATGAAATTGCTACGTAGGCTATTTTTATAATTACAGAAGTGGAAGAGAGGGCTTTCTTTGCCTCACATACGTTCTGCCTGTAAGTAGGTGAGACTGGTTCTACTGTACTGAGTCACCCACTACAGTAGGCAGCTCATTTCTGAACTGTAACACTTCGACTTCAGCAATGACAGGGCTGGGAAATTTGAAGTTATACATACACGAAGAATCTCTTGCTTGCTCTTTCAAATCATTATTTTATTTGTTCCTTATGCCCTAAGATCACTATATAAAAAGTTTCTATGTTTCTCTTCATTAGTCTTGTATAGTACATTATAGAATTCAGGGCAGAGTGACACCTTATAGATTAAGTTAGAAAGGCACAAGCTCTTGTATGCAACAGCTGCTTTGTCCGATACTATGACTGGGCCTGCAGGAAGGAGGGGTTCTAACCAGAAAGCAGTTAGGTGCTGCAATGCCCTGCCTTCTGCCTGACTACAGACTAACACAGCTGACTACCTCTCACTGTTCAGTAGAGCACAACTCAGCTTTTTGCTAAAATATCACTTTGATCAAGTTCCAGCATTCCGAAGTCTCCCTTAAATCATTAGTTTTATATTAAGCAGAAACACAAAAAGACCGTTAAAATAAAATCCCTAACAGTAAGGACTTTGAAAAACACATTTTTAAATACCAGTCTTTAGGCAGAAGCTACAGCATATTAACACACACCTGTTACTCATGCAATGCCTGTATTTGCATATGCAGACAGTTTCACCCAGACCTGTTGTAGGGTTTGCAAGAAAAACGATCAGATTGCAAACTCAAGATACCAGTTTTCCGCAAGGTACAAGCCACCTACAGGTGCAAATTAAGATTTTATACCCCTTCCCTCACCCCCACCCCCAACATGCACAGATTTTGTGGACTCAATTTTGTGGACTCAATTTTGGTTCCAGTACTGAGGCTAAGCAGAATAGGACACGCTAATAGATTTATTTAGAGTCTCAGGCAGAGTAGAATTCAAAAAGGGCTCTCCCAGTTTTATTCTTATAGTGATGACATTGTCAGCTTGAGATAAGTAATTTGGATTAACCTGTTCCAAATGTTAAGTGACTGAGTTATAAGCAAGTAAAAATTTTGACTAGTTTCACAGATTTCATAGACATTTGGGCTGGAAGGGACCGTGGAGGATCATCAAGTCCAGCCCCCTGCCCCAGGGGAAGGAAGTCAGCAGGGATCATAGGATCCCAGCAAGATAAGCATCCAAATGTGTCCTGAAGGCGTTCAAAGTGGGTGCTTGAACCGCCTCCGGTGGCAGTCAATTCCAAACCTTGGGGGCTCGGACAGTGAAGAAGTTCTTTCTTATGCCCAACCTGAAACAGTCTTGCAGGAGTTTATAACCATTCGATCTTGTCATCCCTTGGGGCGCTCTGGTGAACAGACTTTCCCCCAGATCCTGATGAGCACCCCTGATAAACTTATAGGTGACCATCAGATCACCCCTGAGCCTGCACTTTTCCAGGCTGAAGAGCCCCATGGCTCTCAGTCTCTCATCATAAGGTCTGTTTTCCTGACCTCTGATCATGCATGTGGCTCTCCTCTGGACTCTCTCAAGCTTCTTCACATCCTTCTTGAATTGTGGAACCCAAAACTGGAAGCAGCACTTCAGCTGCAGCCTCACCAAGGCTGAGTACAGTGGGAGAATGATGTCCCGGGATTTGCTTGAGAAGCATCTATGGATGCAAGCCAGCGTTTTGCTCGCTTTACTAACTGCAGCATCGCACTGAAGGCTAATGTTCATCTCTCCTTCTTGAATTGTGGAACCCAAAACTGGAAGCAGCACTTCAGCTGCAGCCTCACCAAGGCTGAGTACAGTGGGAGAATGATGTCCCGGGATTTGCTTGAGAAGCATCTATGGATGCAAGCCAGCGTTTTGCTCGCTTTACTAACTGCAGCATCGCACTGAAGGCTAATGTTCATCTCGTGGTCAACCATGACCCCTAAGTCCCTTTCATCCATAGTGCTAGCCAGCGTAGCACTGCCGAGCCTATATGCATGGTGCAGGTTTTTCCTCCCAAGGTGGAGAACCTTGCATTTTTCGGTGTTGAACACCATCAGGTTCTCGTCCACCCATTTCCTAAGCCTGTCAAGATCTGCCTGGATCACCCTCCTGTCCTCAGGTGTGGATGCTTTACCCCAGAGTTTGGTGCTGTCGGCAAACTTGGCCAGTCCGCTTCTGACACCGATGTCCACATCATTAATGAAGATGTTAAATAGTACAGGCCCAAGGACAGAGCCTTGAGGGACCCCACTGGTCACTGCTCACCAAGATGATTTGCTCCTGTCGACCACCACCCTCTGGGTCCTAACGTGGAGCCAATTCCTCAGCCAGCGGATCATGGTGAGGTTGAGGCCGCAGTTAGCCAGTTTAGCCAAGAGGTGATCGTGGGATACCAGATCGAAGGCTTTTTTAAAGTCAAGATATACAACATCGATCTCTTCCCCCTTGTCCAGGTGATAAGTCACCTGGTCATAAAAGGAAATGAGATTGGTTAAGCAAGACCTACCCGCAACAAACCCGTGCTGGCTATCCCTTAGGATGCTGCCATTGGCCAGTCTATTAAGAATGACGTCTTTGATAATCTTTTCTAAGACCTTCCCCAGAATAGAGGTCAGGCTGATGGGCCTGTAGTTTGCCAGATCTACTTTCCTCCCTTTCTTGAAGATAGGCACGACATTGGCCCTCTTCCAATCATTGGGCACTACACCAGAGCACCAGGAGCTCTCAAAGATCCATGCCAGGGGCTGAGCTATGAAGCTAGCCAGCTCCCTGAGTACCTTTGGGTGTAACCCATCAGAGCCAGCTGTCTTGAAGGTATCCAGCCTGTCAAGGTGTTCCTTCATGAAGTCAAGGAGGGCAAGGAATCTCCCTCACCTGGGCTTCCCTGACCCATAGTGGGCAGGGCTGTCCCATGGGACTGGTGAAAAATTGACGCAAAATACCCATTTAGCAAGTTCGCTTTTTCCTGGGCGTCAGTTGTCAGTTGCCCTATCTGGTTTAGCAGGGGTCCAGTGTTGCCCTTGCTTTTCCTCCGGCTCCCCACATATCTAAAAAAGGACTTTTTATTTTCCTTGATATTTGTAGCTAGCTGAAGTTCCATCACAGCCTTGGCTTTCCTGATTTGCTCTCTGCAGGTCCAGACCAGAGCAAAGTATTCCTCCTTGGTGGCGGTTCCAGTCCTCCATCCTTTGTAGGTCTTCCTTTTATGATGCAGGAGGTCCGTCAGTTCCCTGGAGAGCCAAGGGGGCTGCTGTGCCCTTTTGCTGCCTTTCCTCTGAGACGGGTTGGACTTTGCTTGCGCATCCAGGATAGCTCCCTTGAGGAGCAACCACTCCTCTCCATTGGGTTGTGGCCTTTTAGGGCCTCTCTGACAATCCTCCTTAGCTTGTTAAAGTCAGGTTTCCTGAAGTCGAGGACTTCTGTATTACTGACTGATTTTCCAGCTTTATGGCAGATGGTGAAGGTGATCAGCTCATGGTCATTGTCACCCAGCTTCCCTTCGATCGTTAGGTCACTGATTAGGTCATCCCCAGTTGCCAATACGAGGTCAAGCAGCGCTTTACCTCTTGTCGGCCCATAGACTTCCTACATCAGATAGAGGTCATCCACACACGAGAGAAAGCTTTGAAACCACTCGGATTTGGCCAAGCATTCCTCCCATGAGATGTCTGGGTAGTTAAAGTCTCCCATGACAACTATACACTGGGATCGTGCGGCCTCAGCCAATTCCCTGGTGAACTCCTGGTCAAGGTCTTGACTCTGGGTAGGGGGTCTGTAGTAGACCTCCACCACAGTATCCCTGTGCCATGTTCCCCACGGATTTTAACCCAGAGGGTCTCAAGTCATCCACTATGGGTGCCAATGTCAGCTTGCAGGGACACGTAGCTTTCCTTGACATAGAGAGCCACGCCCCCGCCCCTTTTATCCACTCGATCCCTCCTGTACAGGGTATAGCCGTCTATACCCATGGTCCAGTCATGGGTGGATACCAGTCATGGGTGGAGTCCCACCAGATCTCCGTTATCCCAATGACATCATAGTTATTTGCATTTAGCAGGAGAACAAGTTCCTCCTGTTTATTACCCAGGCTCCTGGCATTTGTGTATAGTTTGCATCCAAGAACATTTCTTTGATTATTAAAATACTTGCCGCTCAGCTACTATAGAATGAAGTAGCTTCTTGCTTATTGAAGATTGCTTTTATCAATACCTAATATATAAAAGAACACATATATAAAAGAATATGTAATATTTATATAATATATAAAAGAACATGTAGATCATATCACACTGGAACTCATGTTTGCCATGTTGATAAAGAAGACAACTGCTTGTTCCATTGAACCAAAATGTCACACAAAATCTATTAGCTGAACAAATTGATCAATTTATTTTTATTGTATTAGTCAATTTGTATACCTATAAAGTCTATTGAAGTCATTCTCTGACTTCAAATGACTATTAGGTACTAGCATTAAAACAAAGAATTCTTAATGTGCCAAGCATACTATGTATTATATGGAAAACATTTTCAATATTTTTTTGTATGGTGGGCTAAGAAACTTAAATGCGTTTAACACAGGTTTATTTATGAGTCCCTTTACCTGAAGAAAAGTGCCTGAAAGGTGGTCAAACTTCACTCCCAATTATACAGTTGCTCCAATAAAAAATATCACAGAAAAACTCTTGCCTCAATGCTGGATAAAGTAACATGAATGCTTTTTTAGGTCAACATTTAATAATTACTTTTCTGACTAACATGTCATGTGTTATAACTATTTCTTAAAGGTTATAAATCCAGTTATCTTTTCTGTGCTCTAACAATTTGAACAGAATAGATTAAGTTGTCTTCTATGCTCTATACTGGTACTTGTTTGGTAATAGGGGAAAAAAGGAAGCTCAAAAAGTACAGAAATTGCCAAGAACTCATTTTTTAAAGAAATAGAAATAAAACAAATGCGCATGTCAAAATGGTGCCTATTCCAAAGGTATCGTTCAGCATGGCTGGAATTAAGTCAAAACTAATTGAGGTGATTGATTTCATAGGGACAGATAATTCAGTAGCCTTTTCCTGCTTATATCATATCCAGGAATACATTAGTTCCCTTGATCTTATTTAATATTAATTTAAACAAATCAATTATATGCGTAGTCTCTGAGGTGGTTATAAATATTGTAACTTTGAATTAAATTGCTTAGCTGCAATTAATGAAACAAGTAAGAAAATATTGTTTCTCTTCTCTGATTGAAAGTGCACTCATTTTTCAGTATAAATATTATTGTGTGCAAATTTTAATGTTTCTCCCAGAAAAACTCAGAATTATTTAAAAGTTCACAGGAGTTGAGCACAAGAATAGAACTAGAAGCAGGGCTGAGGTATTCGCATGTACAATTTCAAACCAACATAGTTAAAAAAAGTTTTACATCAGTAGCTGAGCTCTAATCACAATAAGCTATGCCCATTGGAAGCAGAATTTGCTTTTAACAGTAACCTACTTGATTAATAGCACAATTTTACAAGGTAGTCCAGTATAGATATGGAGGGAGCCATTAACCTTGTGCCAGGATCTGAAGGGGGAGTGTATACACAACCAAACAGTAGACTAAGGATTTTGAGTTCATCAAACACAAATAGGCTGCCAAAGACAGTATTCCTGTATCTCTTAGATGTTCTGTATCGTCAGCACATGTAATTCAATTGCCTTATTTTGTGCTGAATGCTGATGATAAGGGAAAAGAGCTGGAGTTTCACTCCTAAAACCTGATATGATTTGTGTAAGAAATGTAGAAGACATTTTTAATTATTTACCTATCAAGGAGATACAGCAATTGTGGGGGTTCCTTTTTCTTCCACAGTTGCTGATAAAAGCAATGATCAGAAAGGTGCTACATACAGTCTATGGTGCAATGTAATATGTGACATGGTGACCCCGTGTGTACCTCCCCTTTCAACAAGGCACTTTAGTAAAACACAAAGAAAAAGCTGATGAGGGGAATGGGAAGTAATAGAAGGGGAGGCTTTTACAAATACAGATCTTTATAAATGGAGCAGGCTACTATTAAAATTTACTATTGTACAAATCAAGATTGTTAAGGAGGGCTAAGGATAATTTAGGAGCTTTTTTCACTCCTAGATAAGCCTCCATGCACAAGTAATGCTCAAACACCAAATTTCAAAAGTCCTAACTCAGAGTTCAAATGACATCTTGCCGCTCAAGGAGAGGAGACCAGGACTAGAGAGGATCTTTGAGGATTGTGGATCCACTCATTTCTCAGATGGCAGCCTGACAAAATGGAATCAGAACTCATGGCAAAGGTGATCTCTTTTATTAAACCAACTAGATCAGGGGTCAGCAATCCCTGGCATGCGTGCCAAGCATGGCACTCAGGGCAGGAAGATGATGTTTGCAGCCAGGAGGCTGCAAACAGCTGCTCTGGGCTCTGGCATGTTGGCACTCCAGCACCTTCCAAGGTAGACATTGTGGGGTTTTTGGCACTCCGGCCAAAAAATGTTGCCTACCCCTGAACTAGATATTTGAAAAAAAAAAATTATTTGCAAGCTTTTGGGGGTACACACGTCAGGCACAGAAGAATGCAAAGCTAGAGAACACAAGAGTGATAACCTCTGTGTGGTAAGGCAGCAAAGCTTAGAAGAATTCATCATTGCTGATGAAACCTGCACGGGCATTGCTCTACATCTGTGAAAACTGCACAAATAAATATGGCATCAAAAGCAGATAAAACTTCAAAATTGCACATTTGGCCAAAGCTCTAAGAGTTAGAGACTGCCAAAATCAAGTCGTTACTATGGCTGGCTTGTGGAACTCCTTGGAGACCATTCACCCTTCAACCAACTGATGTTGCTACTGTCTCTGAAAGGGAAACATCATCTTCCTGCAACTCCCCTTCAGAATCTTTCTTCGAAAAATAAATATTATCTGGGATTATTACAGCACTAGCCTCATAATTTTGATTTGTGTCTTATTTTCAGTTCCTTCTTTTACCTATATCTGCACTTGCTCATAGCGTCTTCTCACCTATCCATTTAGTGTTCATATGATTCCTAGGCTAAACTGGAAATGGAATGGCTGGGTCTTCTTTGCCAGCCAAGTGAAAGCAGCTATATTTTTTTTTTATTTATGCTTTAGATGTATATATCCTGCCCCCACCAAAAGAGGATCAGGTTGAATTAAAATAAAAACAAAAGAAAGGAATAGATTTTGTATACGCAAAATATCTCAAGTTTGAGGTCTGGAGAGGGCAGATACAACAA
Organism: Alligator sinensis; assembly: GCF_000455745.1. Taxonomy (NCBI): domain Eukaryota; kingdom Metazoa; phylum Chordata; order Crocodylia; family Alligatoridae; genus Alligator; species Alligator sinensis. The sequence continues at coordinate 1,242,673 of NW_005842205.1, read as the reverse complement.
TATACAATCGCTCCTAATGCTGTTTGCCCAAACTGTACTACCTGTAGTCATGTTAATCATTGCTCTATTCTCATAGTAGCCAAAAGCAGTAGAGCTATTCACTGCTGTTCAGGAGTGAAGGTCTTATCCACGGTCAACTGTTCCAGAGCAGGCAGGATCCTGGAGGATAGGTTGCGTCAGACACTTGATAAAGGCTTATCTGACCTTTCACCATGAGGGGACAAACTGCAGAGCAGCTGGGTAGGCCACAGCAGAGGGAAGCAAGCTTATCAGTGGGCAAAGGGAAAATTCCCAGTGCCTGGTTCTGAAAAAAGAGATCCGATGACCAGAATGGGTAGAGCTGAAGGGAATATAAACCCAGCTCCTGAGCCAGAGAAGTCAGTCTGGCTCTGAGCAATGCAGGGACAGGAGCTTTTCGGAATGAGGCTGCTAGTGGGAGATTTCTAGCCAGCAAAAGATACCCTGGGGAGCTAGAAGGAGAAAGCTAGGAGTTGCTGTGCTATTGTGACCTGGAGTGGGGTTTAAAGTTGGTTTAGATTATTTTGTTCTTATTGACTGGTTTACATCTGCAAGGAAGTAACTAAAGGGAAGGTAGGAGGCCATGAAGGGGTGACCTAGGAGGTGTTGCTGATGGTTTTGGTTTAAAGGCTGGCAGCCTTGTAATGCTATAGTGGGTGCTGGTGAGACACTGGGTGTCTAAGTGGGCCTTGGGTCACACTACTGGATAAGGGGTAGAGAGAACTTGAGGGGAACCAGTGGAGACTGGCCCTGGTGGGTGCCAGGAAAGGCATCCCATGCTTAGCTTCAGGCTTTGGGGTCTGGTGCTGCAGGGCAGGGGCAGGGCGGGCAGAGCAGAAAGAGAGAACAAACAGGGGTCTAGCTGGAGCCAAGGGGAGGGAGATGCTCATTGTGTGGGGACAGAGTCAAAAGATCAGGCCAGACATAGGCCAGCCCACAATGAGCATGGTGGAGTGAGGCACTGAAGACTTCGTCTCTGAGGGCAGCCTCCTTAATATAGATTAATAGCCCAGCAATGTGTAGCAGGTAGGATCAGAAGGGTACTCCAGTGCGACCAGGTGAGAGTAAGTGGGATAGATTAGTTTCACCTCAAAAGGGTGACACAACCAGCCTCTGAAGAGTCCTGTAACAGTTACCACAAGACCCAGAATAGCAGCTGGGAGAAGTTGTTAGATAAGATACCAGGCCTGTCACAAAGGTGTTAAATCAGTCTCCTACAGTCTACAAATAGGTAGCTACCAACATTCAAACTCTGCAAGTTGAGAAACTGAGTAAGCCTAATCATGTACTCTACTGAAAAGTGTGACAAACAGAGCCACTTAGAAATATTGTCCCTCCTTTGGGTGGAGGGAACTAGCCATAACTGGAGTAGGCCATAACTGTGCTGCTGACTGTTGAGTAATGACTCCACTGTAAGATAGTACTGTCCACAACAATCTTACATCAGAGTTAGTTAATTTACTGCATCCTAATACCAACACATATGTAGACAATGACACTTTACTGCAGAGCTAATTAGTCAACTCCACAGTAAAGCACACATGTAGATGCACCCAATAAGCCTTGATAGTACTTCAAGGATGCCATGAACCCCTAGGCAAAAGAGTTAGCACCCCTTTGTACATAGGCACTACAAATGAGCAAAGCAATAAATGGAAAAAACAATTAACAGGTGGTATGTTATAGCTGGGTATGCCAAGTAAACTAGTCAGAATTGTCACAGGTGACAATTCAGGCCTTAGACCTACCCTGGCCTGAGATTAATGACCTGTAACCATCCTAACAGAGCATGGGTTGCTAGAAGCACCCCAGTGGAAGCAGCATGAGAGAAGCAATAAAAGTGCTATTAACTGTCTACTACTAATGCTGGGCTTTCTGATCATCTAAGAGCAGTGACTGACCTTCTGGTAAGAAATTAGATCTGAGAGGGGCTTAACATTCATGCTAAGCTCATGCGTGGGAGATAAATTCTTATGTTAACTCAAACTACCAATTGGAAATGACTTTAAAGAAATGGTGTGCATCTCAACAAATAGAAATAAGACCCCAGCATTCTAAATATACAGTGGTCTATTAGCCTTTTAGTATATTACCTTTATAGTGAGTAAAAGCCAGGTACAATGATTTTTATTAGTCTGCATTACAACTGGGAATACAAGCTAACCAGCCAGGACTGTCTTCTTTCCCTTCTCTCACTTTGTTTTAAGAGCCCAACCCTCTGGCACTGAATGCTTAGCTTTCCAAACAATCTTGGTGCCTCACGCTGGTAAGCTCCTTTGCTGATCCCAGTTAAAGTCAACAGGAGCAGGCCCTAGAACACCAGCCCTAGTTACATCACAAACTAAATGCACCACTTAGATTATCTGTTGTTTAAAAGAGACATCTTAAGTATGTTATCTATGTGAAGAAAAGCATAAACATTTCAGCTATCAACTCATCAGAACTGCTTGAGCAAGCATAAAATATATTCTTGGCACCAGGTAGTTACTCCATCCTCTCAAAGAGATTTCTCTCTCTGGCTTACTCTTAAACTGCATGCTAATGGGTTCATCCCAAGATAGTGAAGCAATGCATGTTTTTAATATCAGGCCTCCTTGGATGGATGAGATTTTAGCTGACAATACAGTTTCAGAACTACATGTACTGTACAGATTTTTTTTTTTTTTTTTGAAAAAATGAAGTGAGCAAGAACTCTCAACTGCAAATGACATAGCGTGGATGAATAAATTGAACCCAGAAAAAGTTACAGACCTCTTTAGCATTGCAAGTGAAGCAAGATGAATAGTATTACAAAAAGCCAGTTCTTACCAATACATTTGTTAAATAGCCTTCATTCCCTTCACTGTAATTACTATTTACACATTTGTTTTCTCTTAGCAATGTAAACCAAAACAACTGTCATCATTTCTTTTTCACATGGTCCCCTCAGTTTTTACATATAATTGGGCAATGGACTGAGCCAAACAGTGCTTCTGGAGCTGCAGCCACAGGATGAGACTCTGGATGACTGGTGACGCAGTCTACCAGGCAAAAGTTAACATTTCTAGCCTGGTGATTATAGCTAATGACTGAGAGCTGTGTGATGGCAGAGCTCTGTGATAGCAGGAGTGCCCTATGGAATCTAGGTGTCTCTTCTCTTAATCCCAGCCCTGGCTGAGACAAGTCGGTGCAAGTTTCCCTACTACAAATATTTAGCAGGAAGCCTCCACCCATCTCCTCTCCTCCCTCTCCATGTGCAAGCACACGAATACTCTATTGCACATCTAGCCCTGTCCCCTCACCCTCTTCTTGTCTCAAATGGATGGCAAAGGCCAAACGGGAAGAGAAGACTTCCTATGAAAACTTGGGTATCGGAGACAGGAGGGGTTCATTAATCCTTTGAAAGGGAGGCCTACATTGGTTTGACTCAGTCCTTCTTGTGAAGACAAATATCAGAATTTATTTTCAACTCAGTCAGCACCACACTAGGTAAGGGCTTTACTCATTCCAAGCTCTACTTCCACACTGTAAAGGACTACTGACTTCCTCTGTATTACTGTGGGTGACATACCACAGGAGATCAGGGAGGAATATAAGAGAAACCCACTCCTATTCTAGGTTACTTTGGTGAGCTAATTCCTTCTGGATTTGTATCAAATTCCATTTAATGCCAGCCATTTCTGAGGTCTCTTTTTTCCCCTCCCACAGAAGTTCTCTCAACTGTCCTGCTGACAAGTCGGCCTTTTTCTGATGTCCCTAAGTGCCTGCACGGACATGGTATCAGATAAGCACCAGGGATGAGTGACTGGGTTAACTGATAAAATTGCTAATTAAAGCCCTGTTTTCAACACTCCTGAAAGATTAACTGGGCCAAAATTTAGAGCACAGAGGAAGTTTTACTTTTAACAATGTGCACTGTTTGGTAAATAAAAGGCTCTAACAATTTCAAAGAAAGTCATGCCAAGAAGCTTGCAAAAACATTTTCCTCCTCGGAGAGTTATACAAATGGTACAATTCACTTTAAAGCTTTGTAGGTTTAACTCTGCAAGTCTCTTGTTTGCCTGGGAAGTAAACATTGAGGCTAATTCACTGAATGCGCTGCTGCACTGAAAGCACAATCATCCTATAATCTTAACCACTCATTCCCAATTACATATTCCTAACATTTCAAACTGGCCAAAAATCAAAATTGCTGGAAAACTGGAAGTGGGTTTTAAGAAATTATTTTTATCATGCCCAACATAAGCTAGATATTACTTTACTGTCAGGACTACAAAACTGAGATAATGAGGTAATATTAGTATGGCAGTGGCTGTGCTGATACCTGCATTAGGCCACTGAACACATTCAGAGAAAATGAGATGGTTCTAGAAGCCCGAGCCAATTCCATCTGAGCTGAAGGCTTATACAGTACCTAAGCAGCAATTATCCTGATGCTTAACTGATTATTAAACATTGAACCATTACCTCTTGTTTAAAGCCTTGTATAAAATCCAGCCAGGTTATCCAAAAATGTTGTTCATATTACAAATGTTCTGATGTGTGCAAAATAGAATCAGACTCGTATTTGCTAACTTGTTTTTCATAATCACATATGTGAAATAATAAAATAGAGAAACAGATCTATTTTTTCAGTGCTTCACATCAATGTTCCTGGGAGAATACTTTTGGAAACAGTGAGGGGAGCTGAATTGATCATTATCTAATAATGAACATGAAAGATTCCCAGGATGTATTTGGCATGACACCCATTAGTTTACTGTAACATAAGGGTAACTGAAAAGAGGGAGAAAGCTTAGTTCACTGATATCTCCTGGGCATGCATATAGCACATGGCTTATTACTGTGGAGGGAGCAAAGTTAAAATTGTAATTTTGGTGCCCACTTCTTTTTGTAGTGATTTAATACTCAGTAAGTGGAAAATAAGGTAAGAGGGTGGGGGACCTCCCAGAAATACCTAGATGCCTTAACAAGTGGCATTCCCTTTGAATCTGTACAGAGCCAGTAACTAAGCATGGGTGGGGATAGAAAAATTGGATCCAGGTCTCACCCTGACCTCCAGAGTTTGAGGCGGTCGAGATCTGAACTTCTGTATTGTCCCCACTAGAAGAACCAGGTGTAGAGTTCAAACCCAGACCTACAATCAATGCAAAATTCCAAAGGGACATGGATCTGAGCTTTTATTTCAGACCTGTATTTAAATAGTTTAGTGGCACTGTGCTGCTGGAGGCACCAACACTTCAGAGACTTATAAAATCAAAAGGCAAGGTCTTGACATGCAGCCATTATATCTCCTGGTAGTTTTTATATGCATGGGTGATGACTGTGAACTCCAATTTCCTGGGAAAATTCCAAGTCAGTTAACCACATTCTAGCTAAGAATGCTGTGATAATATATTAACATTTTTCACTTCTACTAATCCACTTCTAAATAGACTGTGCACTTTTAAGCCATGGCCATGGCTTCTTTTGGCAGAGACACTATTCAGTGGTGAATAAAATAATTCCAGCAGAGAGAGAAATGAGTTAAGTTTGTAAAGGACAAAAAGGATGTGATTGTACAATAAAGCTATTAAGATAGAATTCATGTTTCAAAAATCCTCTAAAATATATGAGAGGTATTGGCTTACAGACTGAAATCTCTCTCAAGGAAACAAGCTCAATACAAGCAGCATCGTTGTTGGATCCCATACATTACCCAGCCAACCTCCTTAGCTCAGACTCAGAGACCAAACATCAGAGATGAAAAACTAATCTAATCCCCATCTTGGCATCTCAGTGAAGATAGCCAATGAGTGCCAGCTGTAGCGGTGGTTCTTGGACTGAGACCAAACTCATTTCACATAGAAGGCAAAAATTTTAGATCACTGTCAACCTGGACTAGAGTTTTAACTGGTAGCCTTATGAGGTTTAGCATACTTTCTATTCCATTCATTACGTTTGTTGCTCAACTTCACTTCTTGAAGCTCTATGAAAGTTAAGAGGCAAAACCTGATTTTGGCCGAGAAGCCTGTGAACTTGTTGGCACTGTAGTTTTCAGTAGCAGTTGTAGGGTAAGAACTCAGTACTTCTCAGGCTCAAGACCTTAAACTGTAATCTCTTTGTCCTTTCTTCTAACCCTTCAGGTCTGCATGATATGTAATTTGCAGTTTGGTTCCCAGCATGAGAGGCATGCTGGGATTGGGGTCTAATAAATCCCACACTGCATGCATTCTATTCCTCTTAAATTACTGAGAATATAATTGCATTAGACTGTTAAGGGTACTAGGAAAGTCACACTGGGTGTGTCTAAACAAGACGTTTTACTGTGCAGTAAACTAATCTACTGCACTGGAAAGCATCACTGTCTAAATTACTCCACAGTAAACATGTAGTCTACTGTGCAGTAGGGCTGGGCAAAATGGCTGTGTGTCATTTTGGTTTTGGATTTGGCCATTTCAGAGGGGCAATGATTCGTTTTGGAGTTTTGACACTGATTCAGATTGGCCAGGGAGAGGCAGGCACAGCTGGGCAGCCACAGGTTCTCCCGTGGTTCCTCCAGCTGTGCCTCCCTCTCTCCGGCAGTGGGAGCTGCAGGAGAAGCCCCCATGGCTTCCCTGCTCGGGCCCCAGCCTCCCAGCGCTTAAAAAAAAAAGCCCCACACTCACTGGCTGTAGCAGTGGGGATCAGGGCATCTGAGGGCTTGTGGCAGAGCCCCCCCACCTCACATGCAGCGGGGGGCAGTGGGGATCCCCCCCCGCATCTGACACCTGCACAGCAGCTGTCACATCTCACAAGTACAGCGTAGCTCAGCAGGGCACCGTGCGCTGTCTAGGAGCTGGGGTAGCTCCAGCAGTCAGCCAGAGCCTGACACTACTCAACCCCATCAGCCCCAGCTCCCAGACAGTGCACAGCACTTTGCCGAGCCACACTGCACCCGTGCAATGTGAAAGCTGCTGCACAGGTGTCAGATGGGGGGGGCAATCCCTGCTGCCCCCCACTGCATGGGGGGGCTCTACCATGAGCCCTCAGAGGCCCTGGTCACCACTGCTACAGCCAGTGAGTATGGGGCTTTTTTGTTTTAAGTGCCAGGAGGCTGGAGCTGGGCAGGGCAGCCATGGGGCTTCTCCCATGGCTCCTCCAGCTGTGCTCAGTGCAGGCTGCGCCGAGCAGACTCGGGTGCTGGCACTGGCCCTAGCTGGCAGCAACAGCATGCTGTCATCCCACACACAGTTCTGGGGGCCCACACCCCCCAGGAGGGCTGCAGAGCTGTGCCAGACTCCTTCCGGGGACACGGGCACCTGGATCTGCACGTGGGATGACAGCAGGCTGCCATCCCTCCCCCAGAACACTGGGATTGGAAGGGACCTCAGAGACAGATCACAGACACTAGCCAGCTACATATTAAAGCATTTCTTCTGCCCCTCTTCCTCTTCCCTCTTCTTAGTTTCTGTTTCCCTGCAAGCCCGGCTCAGAAATGTTTCAGATAGCTTGGTTTGGTTGCGGAGCCTTCCATTTCATTTTGGATTCGGTGTTTTGGGCACCGAAACACCTCCAAAACAAAACGGCTGGTGAAATTTCGCATAGCCCTACTGTGCAGTAACACTCATTTAGATGCTAGCCAGGAGCAAATTTGAAGGAGCTCTCTGCCCTGTGTCCCAGCTCGTAGCATGAGGCTGGCAGCTCCAGAGAGTGAGCAGGGCTGGGAATCCAACCCTCACCTGTCCCCTGGAACAGCTCCCCACTGCATGGGGACTGCATGGAGAGCAACCAGCTCTGTGACAAATAGGGAAACTGCTGGTGAGCCCCATGCCCCGCTGCCCAGCAGGAGACTCATTCCTAGCAAGACTTACAGCGCAGTATTTTACTGTGCAGTAAGCCTGTTGCCAATTAATAGTATGTATAAATGCACCCCCTGTTAACTTTTCTTAAGAGGGAAGCACTAAAATAGATTCGTATCTAGGAACTTGTTTTTAACTCTATTATCCAGGCACTTTGGGTGCCTATACACGTGCAACGAGCCTGCTCTGATGTTCTGTAATTACAGTGTATCAGAGCAGATTCGATTAATCAAGTCTGCTGGAGCGTGGTAATTACCGCACTCCAGCAGACTCCAGCATCCCGTGTATCAGTAACATCCCCATGCTAAAAAATGGCACAGGGGCACTTTAACTAAAGCTTATTTGATGAGCTGCCATTTTTCAGGACAGGGATACTAATATATGTGACGCTCTAGGCAGTTTAATTAGAGTGGCTCTCAGAGGTGCTCAAATTAAAGCACTCCGACCCCCTTCCCTCCCATTCCCGGAGCATGTGTATAAATGCCCATAAAGCCTGTCTCTGCAGTTCTGTAGCCATAGTTCCAGAATAGCCCAACAAAATCAGGGACCTAAAATCTATCAAGGATAAAGCAGAATCTATCCAAAAGGACTTAAGGCTGTAGCTTCTCTATTGTTGTTGATAAGTTTCTTTTCTCATTATGGCCCAATTCCATGCCCATAGAAGTCAATAGAGATATTGCTACTGACATCATGAGAAACAAATGAAAAGCAAGTGTGCACTTCCTTGAGTTTATTACAGCTTGCATATTTTTAACTGACATTCCATAAAGAAATATTTCACATAGCTCCATTTATGAGGCCTGATCTTGAAAGCCCTTACTCACCTGACTTGTCCCATGAAATGCAATGGGAATGATTATTTTTATAGGAATCCCTCCTTCCTTTTCATATTCTTGTGACAAGGTATTTAACAGAATTTGCAGATTCATTTGAATCTGACAGGGCTCTACCATGAGCACTTCTGCTATGGCCTTGACCTTGCAACCTCTGGGCTGTTAACTGTGTGCCTTAGCGCACACACTACCAAATAAAGGTTTGTGGGATTTGGCTCTCAGCTGGAAGAGAACAAGTCATGAGATTTTTGCCCAATATTTATCCTATGGACTGCAGATTCTTCATTTCGGCCCCAATGGTTTTATCTCAGAATGGAAGGAGTTTCTCTTAGTTTCCCTATTTTCATGTATCCTCTTACTTTCTCACAAAGCTTTATTGAAATTTCTAATCTGTTGGATTTAAAGCAATGTCTAATTTATTTTTCTTATCAAAACAACTTCTTTCCAGCACCTTCACTTTGCAGTTCTAGCTCTGTGCCACTGTCTATGTATTTTCTTTCCCTCTGCTTTACACCTATTATTCCCTTCTTTAGAATTATTTTACTTCCCAAACAAAATAAATGCTGTCTGAAATGGAGTCAGGTGAAAGGGGTTGGAATCATTCTACACATGAGGGATACTGCATAAAGCATCAGTGCAAAAGCTAGGAGGGTTCTTGAAGCAAAAGAACACAAGTAATTAAAGAAACTTAGAAGTCTAGAGATGTCAAATATTAGGGTTGATGATTTATTTTCAAGTGCTTATAGGAAGAGGAAATCCTACAAAATTCCTTTGTATATTGTAGTACGTAACATGTTGCAATGCACTCAGTAGATGATAAAGCAAAGTATGGTAACATAGACAAGAAAGAGGAACATACATTCCCTAGCTCAGAAATTATTGATTGTTTAAAGCCAGAGTACAGACATGGGGAAAATGCACTGGCTTCATTCCCTCTACAGAAAAACCAGTGGTAATTTGAAAATGGCATAAAATAAATGTGTAAGACTTGAGGAAACTCATAAATGAAAGAATTTAGCACAATCTTCTTTCCACTTCATATTTTTTGTTGATACCTTATTGATTTTAAAATGTTTCACAGTATATTTTAGTCCTGGAACTAGCTGTAACAGAGATGGAGGAACTGTTCTTTGGAAACTGCCTGTTCAAAGAGCTTTGGGTCAAAAGCTCTCATCTGAGCAATTGGTTTCTGCTTTTTGCTACATATTTCCTTTGTTTAAAGGCATATGGTTTTCTATTTCTTTCACACCCACACCACCAGTGTAACCTAGTTTTAAGGAATGGACTACAGCTCTGCAAGCTGCAAGAATAAATTGGTGTGTGAAGTAGTACAGTCGAGTGCTAGTGGTAGCAATAAATAGGAAATGATGTCCAAATATCAATATACTACCTAGATAGTAGCAGAAGTCATATAAAGTGGACAACACTGGAGTAGAGAAAAAATATACTAAAAGAATAAAGGAAAATTAAGAAACTAAAAACACTACTATTTTGATATCATATGTATACACTTTTGTCATGTATAGTGTCCTGAATACTGACCCCTGATTGTCAAAGGACACAGCTATTACCTATTATACTCCTGACCCATGCTTATGGCTGGGACCAAGAAAAAAAATACCTTTCTCCTAGCAGCACTCCTGTATGCCTCTCCATATATATTACTAACATATAAATAATGGATCACGTTTGAAGTTGATACTAAGTGGGTCACTTTACTGTGCAGTAGACTAATCTACTGCACAGTAAAGCATCACCATGTAACTGTGCACATAAACTACTGCACAGTCAACTACACAGTTAGCTAGTACCTGTGAATACGGGTACTAAACTAACTGCGCAGTAGATACTGAGCAATAGGGCTCATGTAGATGCTGACCAGGAGCAAATACACTCTGGGTCAGCCACACCCAGGGACCCAGTCCTGGCACTGCTTAGCTCCAAGTTTCCCCCAGGAGCTGGGAGCCAATCAGCGTGGGAACCAGGTCCCTCTTCCCCCCCTGCCACATCCTGGTGCTGCGGGACTCCCAGCTCCCCACAGGAGCAGGGAACTGAGCAGCACCAGGACTGGGGAACTCTTCCTTCCCCAGTCTGCCAAGGGCTTGGCGGCAGCTGTCCCGTCAGTGCTGACAGCTGCTAGCTGCCCCACTGGAGGGACAGCTTCTTGCCACCCCTAGCTGAGTGGGAATCCCTGTCCAGCTGGGGGCTCACTGCTAGCTGCCTCACTGGATGACCGGGGCAGGGGGGGAAAGACTTGCCCCCCCGCCCCCCAGAGCCCAGGCCTGATCCCAATGTCCCTGCCCTGAACTGTACACATGCTCTCACAGTAATCTTTCTATGTATTAATTGCACATGTAGACATACCCAGTGTCAGGTATAAAGCAGGGTAGGGTGGCACCTTAGAGACTAACTGGTTCAGGCAGGCATAAGCTCACTACACCATCTGCTTGATTTCAGACTAACACAGCTAACTGCCTCTAGGTTCAGTGTCTTTATTTATTTTTTTTAATTTCAGCTACTCTGGACCCTATAAACCCTTTCACATCATGTAATTGAAAGCATCCTCTTTTTAATTTAATAGTTCAATTTCTTGTGTTTTCCCTTGTTTATCATCTCAGATTCTTCTCTAAATTTTCCCGTTTCTAACAAACCTTTTTCAGTGGTGACCCTCCACTTTTTCACCATACAATTTTGTGCTTTGCCTGACAGTTACTTCTCCTTAATCAAGTGCAGCTACAAACAAACTTCTAATTGCCTCTGTCTGTGCATCAGATCTGTACTAAGGCCATCTGCCCACAATGAAACATCACTATCTACCCATCCCAATCAGAAAAGGCTGTTATGGTGCACATAGAGGGCAGAATTTATTAACTGCATTCGTCTCTTTTTGAATTAATGAGGAGAAAAGAAGACTTGGATCCGGACTGAAACAATAGTCCTGTGACCTACAATACCTCTTACAGGATACTTCAGTGGATTTTTATGTTTGCTAGTCAAAAGAGGCACGCGTATGATCAGAGGTCAGGAAAACAGACCTTATGACGACAGGCTGAGAGTTATGGGGCTCTTCAGCCTGGAAAAGTGCAGCCTCAGGTGCGACCTGATGGCCACCTATAAGTTTATCAGGGGTGTTCACCAGGATCTGGGGGAACGATTGTTCACCAGAGTGCCCAAAGGGATGATGAGGTCGAATGGTTATAAACTCTAGCAAGACCGTTTCAGGCTGGACATAAGGAAGAATTTCTTTACTGTCTGAACCCCCAAGGTCTGAAATAGCCTGCCATCGGAGGTGGTTGAAGCACCCACATTGAACATCTTCAAGAGAAATTTGGATGCTTATCTTGCTGGGATCCTATGACCCCAGCTGACTTCCTGTTCCTGGGGCAGGGGGCTGGACTCGATCTTCCAAGGTCCCTTCCAGCCCTAATGTCTATGAAATCTATGAAAATCTAAGGCTATACACTAACACTGGCTGTGTCTACACAAGACACTGACTGCACACTCATTTTAGTACTTGTATAAACTGTGCACAGTCACCTGTGTTACACTAGCACTGAGAAACAGCTGTTTTGTGACACTGACTATGCAGTAGCCCGAGATTACTGTGCAGTAGCATCACATCATGGTTTCTGCCGTGCAATGCTACTGCACAGTAGTCTGGCGCTACTGCACAGCCAGTGTCTCATGTAGACACAGCCACTGTATCACAGAATCATAGAAAAGTAGAACCTCCAGAAGGGACCTCCAGGGGTCATCTAGCCCAACCCCCTGTCTGCTCAGGATCATCCCTATTACTAAAACTACATGGGCAAACTACCATACAACCACAATGCATAGCATCCTAAGCTGCCACTGGCCACCATTGTCCCCTTGGTTTATGGATGTGCTCCTGCTGCAAAGACTGTGAACATATGCTTAAGGGATGCAAGGAAAAGAGCCATACCCCCACTACAGATGAAGGCAAAAACTCTCACAGTCTGTACCAATCTGACTATACTGTAAAATTCCTTCCTGACCCCAAACATGCCAATCAGTCTGGCCCTGAGCAGAGGGTCAAGGCCCTCTAGCTAGTAACCTCCAGGTTTTAATCCCAGCAGAAGCACTGGAACACCCCAGTCAGAATCCCTAACCTTGGCTACAGCCAACACCCAGTACTTCTGAAGGAGGGAGGGGGAGAGACAAAAAAAAGCAGCAGCAGCTCTGGCACATGTAGCAACAGGAGGGGACAAAAAATTCCTTCCTAGTCCCATGGAGCAACTAGCAAGGCCCAGAATCAAAACTCCCTTCCATTCTGACATAGATCCATTTATAATTACCCTTTGCTTGCATCTATCAAGTCATTTGTCTATCCACTTTATAGTAGTTTTGTCTAGACAACATTTCTCCAATTTGTTTATAAGAAGGTCATGTTGTTTAGCAGCTCACCCACAGCATGCAAATTGGGTCCCACAAATTGGGTCCTGCCTAGATTGGCAATCTGTTGACTGAAAATACAGTCAACAATTAAAATTTATAGTTAGAGCAGGTATGGGCACAGGCCATCAGACCCTATAATAGTTGGCTGAATCCCTAAACAAAAAACCCACTGCCACACACTAATGGGGGAAAGAGATATTGATTAAGAGGGACAAGAAGCAAAGTAACAATACCAGCAACAACCACCACTGCAAACAAAACTATTCTGGTTCTACTCAGGATGAGCTATCAGCCTCCCACAACCTCCAGCTCTCAATCCCGGTCTCTCAGACTGTCTGCAAGGGAGGAAGACACACTGCCCTCTAGCTTCACCTATGGGAACAGACACTCAGTCCTCACACAAACCCTTCACAAACACATACCTGCACCTTCAAGCTGGCCCCCAGCTCCCCTGTGTGAATGCTTCAGATCTCCAAGAGCCACTCACTGCTGGACTACGGGGAGTGCCATCCTTCACTGCTTCCACCCTTACTGCGTGCAGGGTATTGGCTTTCTCTGGAGACCCAGTCCACAGATGCTAAAGATCCTTTAGCTGCCAGAGCTCTCAGGACCTTCCAGGAATCAAAGCATCCCAGTCCCTAGGCATTTCACATGCTAGTTATTCACTCAATCCACCAGGCTCACTCCCTCATCACAACTCAACTCAAGCACAAACTCATCTCAGACTCACCCTGTTTCTCAGGAGAAGAGGGACAAGGAGGAGAAGCAAATTCCAAGAGAACCCACAAAAACTTAGGATCGAGTTCCTGGGATCCAAGCGCCAACTGGTTCTGGAACAATTTACTTGCTCACACAGGAATGTGAAGAACTCACTGTTCTCCTCAGCAGTACGTGCCCAAGGAACAAGGAACCTTCTCTCCGCTGGGCTTTTATGCACTGATAGCCCAGCAACAGGCATCCTCCTCACACTGACCAATCACGTGCCTGCACACACACTACCATTCCATTGCATACCGCACCATTCTATTGCACACGGCATCCTACTTGTCACTCTCTATTCCCCTCAAGTTTTACCTCAGCGGGAGGATGCTTTCTTCCTGCCCAAACCACTCAAGCACTTGTGCGCGCCTGTACCCTGAAAGTAAGCAAATGACCACATTAGTTCGAGTTCACACTATTCTGGAACTCTCTGACCAGTGTAACCAACTGCATGTGCTTAACTACAGAGGGGAAGAGCCATACCAAAACTAGGCCCTCAGTGTGGGATTATTTTTTTCATAGTAAATCCATGCTGTATGCTTGTAATCAACTTTTTCTTCTCCAGATGCTTGCAAGTAGACTTCCTTATGATATGCTCCAGTAACTTCCTGCGTACTAAGAGGAGGATAACCCATCTATAGTTTCCACATCCCCTTTTTGCCCTTTTTTTTTAAAAAGGGGCAATATGTTGGCCCTTTTCTAATCCTCTGCCACCTCACCTGTCTCCCACTACTTCACAAATATTATTGCCAAGGCTCCAAGATCTCTTCTGCCAAGTTCCTTCAGTAACCTGGGATGAAGTTCGTCAGGCTCTGCTGACTTGAATTCATTCAGACACATCAAAAGCTCTCCGACTGCTTCTTTTGATATCTCTCCCTCAGCTTGTCCCCTTCCTTACCCAAATAATGCTTGTTATCCCTCTCACTGCAGCCTTTTTTTGTGAGGATTGAGGCAAAATCGTGAGGATTTGAGTTGTTATTGAGCAGCTCCATCTTCTTTGAATCTTCCAATAAGAATTTACGCTTGTTATAATGGATCCACAGTTTCCTTGGTCTTTCTTTTCTGGACAGCATAGTTGTAAAATCTCTTCTTCATGTCCTTAACATGCCTCATGAAGTAAAGTTCTTTTTTTCTTTTTTTGCCTGGATACTTTCCTTTTACATTTGAGGCATCCTAGAACTTCCTTCTGCAACCACACTGGTCTCTTCCATTCTTCTTGAGCTTCAATTGCATCACAATGGCTTCTTGTTGGGCTCCCAATACTGTGCCTTTTAGAAGCCCCTAGCCCTTCCAAGTGCCTTGATCCTTCAGTTTATCTTCCCATGGCACTGTGCCTACCATATCTTTAAATCAGTTGAAATCTGGCTTTTTGAAATCTGGTGTCTTAATTCTGCTGTCCTCATGCTTTCCCAGTGTCAGGACCATATATTATATCATATTGTGATCACTTCCTCCCAAGTTTCCCACCACCTTCACATCCTCCACTAGTTCTTCCCTGTTGGTCAACGATCCCCTAGTTGTATACTCAACTTTCTGGAACAGAAGTTTGTCCTCTACGTGAGTTAGGAACTTGCTTGACATTTTATGTTTAGCTGTATATTCTTTGACAAGATATCTGAAAATCTGAAACCTCCCATCAATACCACATTATAACTTTTGAATAATTTTGTCACCTCCTTCAAGAGAGCCTCATCCATCTCTTCTTCCTGACCCACTGGTATATAATAAATCCCTACTATCACATTAGTGCTGTATCTTTTATCTTTAATCTTCATCCAAATACATTCTGATCTGCTACCTTCCTTCTCCTGAACCAGGGAAAAAGCATACGTATTTTTTAAGTACAAGGCAATGCCACCACCTTTTCTCCCAACCCTCTCCATCCAAAACAGACTGTTGCCCTCAATGTTGATATTCCAGTCATAAAAGCTGTCCCACCATGTCTCTGTGATACTAATCAGATCATAGTTCCTTTTATAGTCTGTGACTTGCAGCTCATCTTGTTTGTTCCCTATACATGTACAAATGCAAGAAGTATATCAGACATATTTTGCATTTTGACTTACGCATTTCCCTTTTGCACCACTTGTTACTGTCCTGTCGCTTTCTGGCCATTTCCCACAGCTGAGCTATTGCTTCTGACCCTTTTCCCTCTGGATTGTTTGCTCTGTTGATGGAGGGTTTTGTTCACCATCCCCTGTGGGAATCTAATTTAAAGCTTTCCTTACTAAGTTAGTCAGACAACTCCCAAAGGTACTCACTCGTTCTAGTCAGATGGATTCCATCTCTTGATAGCAGTTCTCCTCCCCATAAAATCTGCCGGTTGCCAAAGAATCCAAAGTCCTGTGGTGACACCACTGTCTCAGCCATGCATATACTTCCATAATAGAATGGTCCCTGTTAGGGCTCTTACCTTTCACAGGGAGCACTGCTGAGGACACCATTTTTGCTTCAGATTCCTTAATCCTCCTGCCAAAAGCCTCAGTCTCCTCTGATCTGCTCAGTGTCATTCCTGACAGTATCATCAGTGCTTATGTGGACAAGCGGGAAAGGGTAGTGGTCTTGAGGGATGGATGAGCTCTGGCAATATTTCTTTGATACTCAAATATGGACTCTAGGCAGACAGCACACCTCCACAAACTCTAAATCTGGACAAGAAATTGGACCTTTTGTCCCCTGCAGAAGGGAATCACCAATCACCACCACTCTCCTCTTCTTTTTTTGGTGCAACGGTCTTAAGCGCCCCCATCCCTGGGGCCCTGTACTTCCTGCTCCCTAGACTGCTGGGTCCTCTGGGGAGGGACGCCCCTAGGGGTGTGCAGGGTCCAAGGCATATCAGCTTGTGTGGGGTCTGTAAGGGGGAGCAGGGGGAGCAAGGAGGCGAGCGGCCAGAGCATGGAGTGGTGGAGGGGGGCCAGCAGCCGGAGTGCAAAGCCGGCAGTGCACGGCAGCCACACAGAGTGGTGACACCTTTGACACTGTCCAAGGGACCACCCAAAGCATGGGGTCCAGGGCAGTTGCCCCATTTCCCCCCCGCCAAGGGACAGCTCTGCCTCTGGGCCTTGCCTGCTGATGTTCTCATCTGTTCTTTCCCAAAGCTGTTCCACTGCAGAGTGCTTAAAAGCAGTTTCTGGAGTTCTTATGACTACCCCTAATACTGTCTCTCTGGCTTTCAATACTGAAGTTTCTTGTGTTCTCTTCTCCTGTTATAACATGCAAGTCATTAAAGGCTGGGTTCCATTCAACTTTACCCATGAGGAGCAGTACTTTATTTCACAGAGTTGTGACCCTGTTTTAGTGATTTAAATTAAGTTACTCTTAGAGTTAGGTATTACTAGATAGAAGACTATAGTCCTGAATCAAGCACTTGTACATCCTTGCTGCACTCTGGTATTTATGGTAAGGCACACAGAGTGGCTTACCACAAGTACCTTCAGACTATCTTAACAGAGCCTTCTACTCAATTGGTGAATTGGCAAAGTTCATGTGCTGAGGCCTTAGTAGTCTACAGACAATAGACATAAAGGAGCCATCCACTACAGTTTCTGTGGGGTGTGGGAGGTCTGTTAATTCTAGAAGTTTTCATTTGTATGGCCTGTATAATGGGACAGCTTTGGCGCTGTCTTCCACTCCATATATAAGTCAATAGGATTGCAAGAGCTATAAAGGAGGGAAGTCAGTTTCCTGTAAGTAAGCTCAGAATATTTAAATAATTCCAAATAAAACCCTCTCGTTCATCAAAATAACAAGAGGTAGTACCGATTCGCTGCATGTCAGCTGATTCTAATGTTTGCAGTGCAATTCACTTTGTTTTTAATAGTACTGCAGTTGAAAAGATTTCTGTCTTAGCATTCATCATGGAAAATTAACTAATTAATGGGCTAGTCATGAATGACACAATGATCATTTAAAAATAGATAACGCCTAAATCACGGTTATTTTATTTATAATGTATACCATTATTTCCAACCACAGTTGCAAGTCACCTTAATCTAGAGTACTTATAATGTGGTATTTGGCTGAAATCGGACTCAGCACCTTGTTTGGAAACAAGAAGAAAGATTCAATCATCTGAAACCTATGAATATTACTCCAAAATGCAGGGACTATTTTTATTTCCAGGCACAATAGCATCACTGAAATTGGTAGAAAACAGCAATGTTTTCTGAGACTTGAAATGGTGGAATCCTTACGTTATACCTTTTACTAAAACAAAAAAACAAAAACAAAAAAAAACCTAAAAAATGGCAAAATGTTATTTTTAGCTGGTTTTTTTAATTGGTCTTTGCTAGCTTCTTTACCAAATTGTTCCTTTATATAAAGTACAGCACTGAAGTACACAATGGTCCCCATGTCAACTCACTCACACAAGAAAGCATGTGCATAACAATATGTTCACATGTCAGACTGTATAGTTCCTTAATTTCATATGAACCCTGAGTAACACAAACTTCCTATTTTACATGCTTCACTCATCTCAGACAGATGACATCATGTAGCAGGATTAATCAATGGGAAAAGGAGAGAATAATATACAATTCGAGTCTGGAATTATCCCCATTAATTTAATGTATAAAATTCTGTTAAGAGTTAACATGAGTAGTTTCCTAGAAAGAAATCTTAACTGAGAAGAGATGATTTTAGGGAATGCCACAATTAAAAATACTGCAGTATTGGTCCAAAACACTATTGCAAAATGTGTCAGGTATCCAAGTTTAGCTGCATTGGTCTAGAGGCAAAAGGAATCAAAACACATTGCAGAGGCCAACTATTAGACCAACTAGTAAGGCTGTGCGAAGCTTCAGTAGCCAATTCAATTCAGAGGAGATTCGGCCCGATTTGGAGACTGAACCTCCGAATCCGAATCGAATCAACAGACCAATTAAAAGCTCCAAATTTATTTGGATGCTTCAAATAGATTCGGAAAAACTTCAGCCGCTTCAGAGATTTGGCCATAGACTAAACAGGCACCTGACAACTGCCTCCAGCTGGTAGTCTGTTGGGGTTGGGGGAGATTGGGGCTGGGGCTGGGACAAGCTGCCCAACTGGGGCAGAGGGGCATGTTAGCACTCGGAGCAGAGGCTCTTCCTTGCTGCCATTTGCCCAGCTGGCACGGGGGGTGGGGGTAGGGCGGGGTGTGGGCATCTCTTACTCCAGGTGGAAGGGGGCAAGGGGCAGGGGGGGGGGGGGCCCCCCCCCCCATGCCCCCTGGCAAGTGGCAGCAGGGCAGAGCCCATGTTTCCAGTGCTGATGCGGGTGCAGCAGTGCTGGGAGCGGGAGCTATGCCCTGCTACCGCCCAGAGCAAGCCGTGCCTGCATTGCTGATCCAAATCACCAAATCAGCGCTGAATCTTCCAAAGCTGATTTAGCCAAATAGATTCAGGACAGTGATCCAAATCGAATCACTGTCCTCTGACCCATCCGAATCTGAATCGAATACTTCCCTGTTCTCACAGGCCTACAAACTAGATATTTGTAAACAAATATTTTATTTGTTTGCAAGTTTTTAGGCATGCTCACCCTTCATCAGGCATAGGAGAGAGCAGAGATTGTAAAAGTTCTCTTAGGTAGAAATGAAAATTCATATTTCACAAGAGTGCTAAAATCTCCTGTTTAGAGATGGTAAAATCTCCCATTTGGAATAGTTCATTTTGTTCAGGTTAGGTAGGGGTTACCATATGTTCATGTTTTCCTGGACATGTCCTCTTTTTTGGGCCCCTGTCCTTCTGTCTGGGCGGGTTTTTGAAATGCGAGCAAATGTCCGGGTTTTTGCTCTGTCTCGACTTTCCTGGGCTGGATGCTTGGGGCTGGGAGCAGAAAGCAAGGTGACTGGCTGTCGGGGGTCATGTAGTCTGTGCATGGGCCCCGGCAAACTCCCAGGTTGTTTGTGTGTGTGCATGCACATGTGTGTGCACTGAGTGAACAGCAGGGCTGGGGGGGCAGGGTGGGTGGGCAGAGGCTTGAGAGCAAGGGGCAGAGGCAGGGCACAGGCCTATCACTCCCCACCATCATATACCCCTCCCCCTCTCCTCTGCCCTCCCCCTGCTTCTCCCTCTCAAGCCCACAGGTGTCCTCTTTTTTGGTACTGAAAATATGGTAACCCTAGATTAGGCACAAAGAAAGGTTGAAAAAGTCTTTTTACCTTGAAATTGTCTAATGGCCAACAAGATGTAGAAGCATATTTCCTTCAGGTTATGATGTTTCATATTTCACAGAAGGGTGGGATGATGGAAAGTAGGCCTGTGCAAGTAGGCAGGTATTCGATCTGGCTTTGGATCCAGCCACTTCAGATGTCGGCGATCTGATCTGGAGCTCTGGATCGGTTTGCCACTTCAATCCAGCTGAAGCGACTCTGAAGCTTTGGAGCTGCCTCGGAGATCCAGCCATAGGGGATAATGGGGGAATCAATGAAATATCTATAACTTTGTTGCTTTGTCTCTGATTTGAGTGAAACATGCAGGGATGGTAACCTCTGCTGAGAGTATGAAGCCTCCCAAGTTTCAAGAAGATAGGTTCAGGGGTTTGGGGGGAACTGTACCTTAAGCTGCTGACAGGCAAAACACATGACATAGGTGACCCTGTGTATGTTAAGGTGCAGCGGGCTGAAAACTGCAGGGGTGGTGGCCCCTGCTGAGGCCACAAAGCCTGCCAGCTGTGTGCGTGTCCTCGCTGGGGGAGTCTGTCTTCTGGGGCCCTGCACCTC
>NW_005842205.1:1199497-1221592 GCF_000455745.1 Alligator sinensis | reverse complement strand
CCCATGGCCCACATTGGCAGTGGCTGGCGTGGATGAGACTGGCTGGTGCTGGTGCTGGTGCTGAGGCTAGTCCTGGTGCTGGGAGTGCTGGCACGGGAAAGTGGATCCCCCTCTTCCACATCCCCTCACCTCTGCACTTTGGCCTCCCTGACTTTGTTCACCAGCACCTGTGTCCAGTGATCAAGGGTTTGGGGGCTGGCAGTGCACATGCTACCCTTCACCCTTGGGTCGCACATGCCCAACATCATGTGGACTGTACTGAACTGCAAGGGATCCAGCCATCTCCTGATGCCCTCCTTCAGCCACCTCACCAGTGCCTGCACGTCTGGTGACAGTGGCCTGACCCAGCCAGGAACATTGATCCCCTGGAACTTCTCCATTTTGTTCTCCATTTCCCTCACTAGGGGGATCACCTGGCTGAGGAGGGCATTGCCAGCGCTAAAGATCTTAGTGGCCTCAAGAAAGGGCTTGAGGACCACCAACATCTGGGAGATGGTACCCCACTCAGCTTTATTCAGGGGGGCGCTGATCTCTATCTCCCCAAGCAAGGCCATCTCATGGAGGGCCTTCTGTTGTTCCACCAGCCTCTCGAGCATCAGGTATGTGGAGTTCCACTGAGTCTCCACATCCTGCATGATTTTGTGCTGCAGGATGCTCAGCTCTGCCTGTTTCTCCTGCAGCATCTTTCCCCCTTGATGCTGAGGTGGAAGTAGCCCACCACCTTCCTGCAGTTTGAAATCAGCTGACTGGTAGCAGTACTGGTGGCGGTGCCATCACCGGCAGCCCTGTCCCCCTCCAAGGCATCCTTCACTATTAGGTGCAGTCTGTGTGCCACACAGCAGATGCCAACAAAGTTGGCACCATGGACAGCCTTCACCATATTGGCCCCGTTGTCAGTGACCATGAACCCACAGGTGAGCTCAGCCTGTCCAACGAGCCACCCCTGCACCATGTGGTTCATGGCCCCCATGATCTCCCTTGCTGTGTGGGACTCATTCAGCACCTCGGCTTGCAGTAGAGCCCATCAATGACCTGACTGATTTCACCAGTGCCCTGTGAGGGAGAGGTAGGCGTGATTGCCACCCCAGCTGCTCCAGATGTTGGAGGTGAAGTGCAAGGCTACCTGTGGCCCTGCCTTGCACAGCTCCTCCCTCAAGTACTCCCTGCATGCCTCATACAGGGAGGGCACCACTGTCCTTCTAAAAGGTGGTGCATGTGGACACTTTGTAAAATGGGGCCAGAAGTGCTACAAACCACCTGAACCCTGGCTGCTCAACTAGGGAGAAGGGCTGGCTATCCAGAGCAAGTATCTTCCCAATGCTCTGGGTGAACTCGCTCACCTTGGAAACGTGCCCCCCTTTCTGTCCACCTTTCCTCCACTGGTCCAGGGTGGCCTGCCTCTGCTTTAGGGGGAAGGGGGCTTTAGAGTGAGCGGGGGATTTCTCTTTCAGCACACTTGCACTGGTGCCAGGCTGAGCAGGAAGAAGGGCAAGGGGATGCTTCCTCCTCGGATGCAGCAGCATCGCCGTAGTAGAAAAGTGTCTCACATCCTTGCCACAGCTCATGTGCCTTCAGCAGTGCTGGCAGATGGCAAACCTGGGATCATCTGCCACCTCAAAATGCTCCCACACTACACTACTCCCCTGCTTCTGGGTTGAGGGTGAGGATCCTGCCTTATCCCACTCCTCAGCAGGCTGAGGCTCAACAGCAGGAGGAGCTGCCTCAGCTGAGCCACTTGCCTCCACAACCTCAGCCTCCTCTGAGGTGCTGCTTTCCAGAGGAGACCTGGGTCTAGGGGAAATTTGAGGAGTGTGGAGCACAAACTCTGATTCCCCCTCAGTCCCCAGAACTGCTTGAGCCAGCGTGCTCAGCAACCCTGGTTCCAACTCCAGCTCCTCCTCTGGCAATGGGAGGCTCACGCTGAGAGATGCTTGTGATGGAGGAGACAGTGCTGATGATTGTGGTGGAGGAGACAGTGATTTCACTGCTGTTGCCTACTTCTGGGGCGGTGGTGTGGGTGCAGGGACATCAGGTGCCGACACTGCTCCCACCACCTTGCTTCCACTGGCAGCACTGATATCATGGCTGCTTGGGAAAAGAATGCCTCTGTGTTTGGGGGGGCAGGGGGAGCTTGCAGCTCTAGCTCTCCCCCTACCCCCTCTCCCTCCCCTGCCAGAGGACCTGGCACCTGCCTTTCCAGCACGCTTCATATTGATCTTTCCTGTGCTGCAAAAGGTCTGTGTGTGTCACTCCTTTTGTGCTGTGTGTTTTATTCCCTCTGTTGCATGCATGCACTGGACTCTTCTTTGACTGTTTGCTTCAGTGTTAAGAGCTATGTAAAAATTGTGTGCTATCTGTTTTTCTGTCTTCTTCTCCTATGAATATCTGATTTTCTTCTTTATATTGTTTATGTGTGTGCATGTGTGCAATCTGTGCCTCACTGTACAGCGATGGATCACACTGGCAGGGAAAACACAGCTTTCTTTTTTCAAAGTTGGCAACAACAAAAAAAAGAGTAAATATAAATTGAAAGAAATGAATTGAATAGTACTAAGAGATAAGCTAAATCCTACCCAATCCTTTCTAACAACAAAAAGGAGTAGGCAAGTTCAACTACTAAGTAAAGTAACCAAGCTGAGATGCTTGAGTCTGCTAGGGTACCTTTCTCACACAGTTCCTGAGAGGGAACAAGCTAGCAAATGGAACAGCACACCTCCAAACAGAGGCTTTTATGCTGTTTCTAGGTCCCTCCCCCCAGACTCTGTCATTGGAAAGGCAGCCAGAGAGAAATCCTTCTCACTGGCCACCTACAAATGTAAGTCTTCTCCCCACTCCCCTTCCCCCCGCCATTCCCCCTCCCTCTTTTAACTTTCACTTGAAGCATCTGAAGCATCCTAAGTGCTTGCTTCGGCAGCTCCTAACTGCTTCAGACAGCTTAAATGAGCCCATGCTTTGCTCTGGACAAGCTGCTTTGGACACCGAAGCATCCAAAGTGGCCCCGGATCTGAAACGTGATCCAAAGCCTCACACGGCATTAATTGAAAGCTCTTTTGGGCAGGTATTTCTTTTGTGATAAGGTATCTGCGTGTCCCTGTGCTCCAAGATGTAAATTTGCTGAAACAATGGCAGGAGCCTGGTGTTAGCATATCAGGTGGTAAAATGCTTCCTTGTAGAAGTCAGAATTTCAGGCTTCCTTACTCTAAAATTATGAACTTTTCATTTCCATATATACCTAGTTGTTCTAATAAAAAAGACATCACCTCTTCCATGAGTTTTGATTCCTATTGCAAAAGGTAGCATTTAAGACATTGCAGTAAGCCGGGGTGAGCAAAATGTGGCCCAGGGGCCAGATGCGGCCCACCAGGCCATTCTGTCCGGCCCACGGGGCCCCTGAAAATTTAGAAAATTAATATTAATTTGCCCTGGGCTGCCTGTCATGTAGCCCTCGATGGCTTGCTGAAACTCAGTAAGTGGCCCTCTGCCCAAAATAATTGCCTGCCCCTGCAGTAAGCACTGTGTTGTCTTGTATTTATATAGGAAGAGATCATTAATATATATATATATATATATATATATATATATATATATATATATATATATATATATATATATGTATTATATGCCTCTACTTATCTGCTGAGGAGAGAGAAAACCTTGGGGGAAGTAAATGGAAACTTTAATCTCCGGGCCCATTAAATCTTTGGGCTGTCTGCTTAGACTGCCAGTGTGGTTTCCAGCTAAGGCCAAACATACTAGCAGCATTATTTGTGATGCATCTAAACTAGGATCTGATTTCATATCAACCACCAAATTAACACGCTCAGGCTTTGATTGGGGGAAAAGATAAAATGGGGAAAGAATGTGAAGAACCTGAGTTTGTATCAACCTCCCTGAGTTGTTGGAAACAGTTGGTATTCACTTGAAAAGGTTAATGGCTGACTAACACAAACAATTTGTAAATACATCTACAAGTTGTGATTTTCTGACCTCTAATTTTATGGGACTAGAAAGTTGAGCAGGTGGGTCATGTGGGGGAAAGTCTGTGCTGGAAAAGATTATGATGTTTGCTGCAGTAAAATCTAGTTTTCCTTTCATAATATACAGATCAGGTCAGTGACACTCAATCCTGACTGACTCAGATGCCACACGCAAGCAATCATGTTAACCCAAGAGCCACAATAACATATACATCCCCAAGATGGATTTTGGCAGATACAACACATGCAACTCCATTCTCTCTTTTTTTTGTGAACTGGAGTATATTAGTCATGATTTCAAGACATACCTGATCTGTGAAGTAAAAAAATATCTTTTAACATTTTCTGTAAAGAGCTGAATTGCCCCTTATAGCTGCTACCTGAATATCACTGGATAAGGTAAATTGGACCACTACAGAGCAATCTTCCTAGATTTATGGTGACTCACATCTATATTTTGTGAATGCTACATTGATTTTTACCTTTTATGACCTTAAATTTGTATTGTAATTTCCACGTGGAACTAAGATAACCAAGACAAAATTTAATCTTGCAAGGGTATTCTGTTCTCTACAATGACAGAGCCCTCAAGAATGGTCAATGTTAAAAACATTTCCCTACTAAAACAATGGGTTTTCTATCAGGCTACTGACTCTGAGTTGGGGGTTGCCAGATTGTATTGCAGATGGGAGAATTCTTAGGCAAGAGTGACAAGAGAAAATGAGATGGGTTTTTTTCTACAGCCTATTCTACATTACAGAGGATTATCAATAGAATCCAAGCCCCTCCTGCAAAATTTTGGGTGAATTCACACTCAAAGCCCATCTTCCACAGCAGAACACTCCACCCTGATGGCAAAGATATATCTCCTCTGCCAAGTGTAGTAAGGCTTCTGCCACCACCTAAGTAGCTTAAGGTGTATGAAGATACGCCAATGCCTAAAACCACCAGCAGAAGTGCATTCAGCAGCTGATGGTTTTCCAGGGAGCGCTTTGTACTCTGATAGCTGCTGTAGTGGATCTGCGCAGAGCTGCCAGTAGTGCCCCTCAAGTATACACTTCCTCTAGGGCTTAGATGTGGCAGTAGTTGTTGGCCATAAAAAGAGGCAGCTTAGTGTAGACCTGGGGCCACATTCCTGAAAAAAAATCACGCTAAAGAAAGGAGGGCTCTCCAGCCATGTTAAGTCTGCATTGCTCTGGTTACTGTGGAGCCAGGGTGTTCCTGAAAGATGGTGGCCATTTTACCTGCTACCAGGCCTTTTGTTGGAGATGGAAGCTAGTGGCTATTTTGATTAGAGGCCTGCGCTGTTTCCCTGTTGAACATGTAGGACCCGGGGGGTGGGGAGGATGTAGCCACCCCATCACCTGGTCCCGCTTTGTGGTCTGCCCCACTTGCCAGCTCTTTCCCAGTCCCACCTCACCTCCAGTCTCTCACCCACCACAACTTTGACAGGTTTTTTTGTTGTTAGGGGAGAGGCCCCAGGGGCTGGGAGTAGCCTCGCAGGTAGCTTTATGTGCCAAGCCAGACCAGCCCCACCTGGGGTCTTTGCTTTCCTTCAGCACTTCCCCTTTAAGGCAGTGCTCCCGTAGGCTCCTGAGAGCTTGTCAGAGCTTCTGCTGTTGCAGCCTTTGTTGAGGGCCAGATTTAAGAAGGCATTAAATCCCACTTTCTTGCAGCCCAGAAAGGGGGTGAACAGAAGGGTGAGGTTAGCCAAATTGCCCAGCAGTGCTGGTTAGGATGCCTAACTTGGTTTTCCCAGTGTATTAGGAGAAAACAATAATGAAATAATAGAGGTGTCAAATAGAAAACAAGAATTTCTTAACAATAAGAAAGAAAGGGAAAGCAATAACAATAGCAATGATAACGAGTTCTAACATAGTCAAAAAGATCAATAGGGACAAATGCAAAGGCAATATCATCAATACGTTACCAAGCCACTGATGGGATGGTTGGTCTCGGAGCGATGCTTATGCAAAAGGGCTACGCGTGCACCAAGACACTCCCACACCACAGCTTCGCTCTAAATCAGACTCGTCTGCTCCAATGCGATGACTGCACCTTAATACATGCATTCAAGCAAGCAGAGACGCACACAAGGATTTATCCACCCAAACAATGCAGCCCCATAAGGATCCGGTAAGTTCAAATAGGATAACTGTGACAGGAGCTCTTCTCCACTGTCTCAGGATTCAAGGCCAAACATGAAACCACACGCCAACAAGATTACTGCTCTCCAGAGGCGAGGTGAGACTGAACCACACCTCAAACTCCAGCCGACAAACTCTCTGAAAGAACCACAGACGCCGCAACCACCCGAGAAGCCTCTCACACATGCTTTTATACTTTCTGGCTCTCCTCATCACACCACCTTTGCTCAGCCAACCATCCCAAATCACCACCTCTCCATCATAGACAGCACCAATCACTTTCATTCTCACCTTGATACATTCCTGTCACTCAAAACTGTCTCTCGCATTTACCTCAGAAATCTCTCTCTGTCTTTCCACCAGTTTCACGAACACATCGGTGCATGCTCACCACTTCTCAGTAGGCCAATGGCTCATAAGTTCACTCCTTCTAGGAGGTGCACCAATTGACCATTGCTGCGCATGATCGTAACTTTAACATTACATCAATATTAACATGAAAAGTACTGAAACAGGGTCGGGTCTATACCTTGGCCCCTTCTTCTCTAAACGCATCCTCTGCCTTGGTCCACTGTTTAAAACCTCAGCTCCTGGGTATCAGCCCTGCCTTGATGGCAGCCCCTCCTGGGGTCCACCCTCACTACGCTAGTCTCTGTCCTTCTGGCTTGGGGAAAACGGGAGCACACCCAGGCACCCCTGCTCATGGCCTCCCCTCCTGAAGCCACAACCCAGTCCTTCAGTTTTAAGTTAAAAAATGGAACAAAAAACACAAGTCAGCTGCTTCATAAAACAAATAGTCTCAGGGTTAATGTTGCCCACAGGCCCTACCTCCACCAAAGCTATCTCACCTCCAGCTCCCCAGGGCAGTTTGGGTGCCTGCCTGTTCATCTCAACCAGCCCCTCTCTCCCAGGAGCGCCTCTCCCTGCTGCAGGCAGGGGCTGCCTCCCTTTGCATGCTCAGAAACTGGGTTTATGACTGGATCTTCTGCACTCCCTTCTGCCCCCCCAGGAACCAGGTGCAACCAGGTGATTCATTAGCCACCTGGGCTTTTTAGTCCCTGGCTCATTCTACCTGTGTCCCTGCCCCTTGCTGCCCTTCCTGGCCCTGGGTTTCCTACCCATTCAGGCCTTCCTAGTGACAGATGTAGGGGTTCCCTGTTACACTTGCCCTGTGTAAATGTTTGTAAGAATCTTGTAGTGGTTCTGCTTTGAAAAGGTTTTACCAGGGGACAATGGGGAAGCAAAAGTACAATTGCAATGATTGTCTAAATTTGCTCCTTCACATGCAAAAACCTCACGTCATGTGACTGTGATATAAAATCTGAGACTGTATGGGGGACCCCGAGCAACATGAGGTGTTGAACTACAACTCCACATACATAGTGAGCTCTCACAGGACAGCCACAATAATCTGCATCCAGTTCTTTCTTCCCAGTCCTCCTGACTGGAAGTAAACCAAAGCTCGTTTGCTACCCTTAAGCTGTTGTCAACCACTAACATTTCTTTTTCTCCAATAACATTTATTTTACCTGTTTAACAAATGCAGCTGGCTCTGGTGTCTGGTTGAAAGAACACTCTAGCAGTCATAGCTAATAGCTGACAGGGCAAAATGAAAAAGTGGTTTTGTTTAGTTTTCGTTCAGTTTGTGCATTTAGCTGTACCAATGAAACCAAAAGGGTTAGTGCCCCAAATGGTAAAGTCTGTTATGTGATAACAATTTTAAAAGGTTGTCTCCCACTCTGTTTAGTAATGTGCTAGGTTCATTTTTGGACATTGAACAAATGATAGTTAGTAGTGGCTAAAGAACATTTAATGGGATACAAGGAGCTCTTGGGAATCTCCTCTCTTTTCTCTCGCCTTACCCACAAAGCTGTGCAGCGCAGGTATTACATTCTGACCAAGAATTACCCAAGCGTTCTACAAGCTCCACATCACTTGTTATTTGCTGGGGTATGTCTATGAGGCTTTGCTTTCTGCTACAAGCCAAATCTGATGCTTTCATTGCATTCCCAATTTCTCCTGTCCTCAAGAGGAAGGAGAAGCAAAGGATAAGAATCAAACCATGGTGTGTCACATGAATCGAAAAACATCATTCCTAGTGCAGGAGGCTGTCTCCATAATTGCATTGTTTGATTGCAAACTAAACAAGCACAGTTAAAGATTTCACTTCAAGGCAGTGGTGGATTCAAATTTATTGGGGCCCTGGGCAAACAGAAAATTGGAGGCCCCCCACACCCTATTATAAACATGAATGTATCAAAAATCATTAATAAATAGCTCTGTTCAATATGCTGTTCTGCCTGTCCTCAAGGAGATCAAAATCAACACCCTTCAGGGGGAAGAAAATTGCAAGCACTCCTCACCCCCCCATACAGCATCCTCTAAATTCTTCACCTCAGGCTCTGGGGAACCCTGCCAAACTCTGCTTTAGGCATGGCCCATCAGTGCAGTGTCTCCCTCCATGCTTCCTTCAGGGTTTTCTCCCCAGCTCCCTGCTATCAATGACCCATTGGAAGTCAGAGCTATATTACCTTTCCAGAAGAGCTCCATAAGCTACTGGAAAGTAACAGAGTCCATCCTCCTAGCTCTATCCACCATCATAAAAAAGGGGAGAGTCAGATTTTTGGGTGCCACTAACTGCAGAAGGGACAGGATCTGTGCAAAGTAGGAATTATCACAGGAAGTTCCTGAGTTCCTTAGTTCCTGCACCTCAGGGGAGGGTATCTTCAGTCTAAGGGGGGTGTCTTGAACCTAGAGGGCTGCCTTGAGTCTATGGGGCAAGATGCCTTGAGAAGCACCCTGACTTCAGCTCTGAGGCAAAGGGCCAGATGAAAACTAGGGCTGTGTGAAATTTTGCTGACCATTTTGTTTCAACACTGTTTGGACTCATTTCGAGGTGAAAACAGCAAAATCGAAATGAAACAAAGGGCTGCAAAACAGCCTCGAAACAAAACAAGGCTAGTCAAAATGTTTTGAAAGTTGAAACATTTCAACCATACCACTGGGGAAACAAACTCAGACCAGCTGGGATGACTTCCCATCCCCAGCGCTAGATGGCGCCAGGGTCAGGGAGTCAGCTCAGATGGGCTTCTTCCCATCCCCAGTGCGATCTAGTGCCGGGGATGGGAAGCCAGCCCAGCTGCGCTGACTTCCCATCCCCAGCGAAACATTGAAACAGTGTCGAAACAGCCTCTCTGTTTCGAGGGAACAGAACAGAACAGCTGTTTTGAACCGAAATGAAATTTGAAACAGAACGCTGTTCTGTCAGACCTCAAGGCGAAACAGAACGGTGCCATTTCATACAGCCCTAATGAAAACATCCTCCCTCTGCCTTCCTGAAGGCTCCTCTTGCCGCCTTTGAGCTCTGGGCTGGGCCAGGCCTGGCCCATGGCCCATGGCCCCGCTCCATCTTTGCCAACAAATTCCACCCAGGTCATCTTGGAAGTGGGAGGAGAGCAAATGCAGCCCTGCTGCCGTCCCTCTGCAGAGCCCTAGCACCCTCCAGGAGAGGGTTTTTTCTTTTTCCTTCCCCTGAGGGGTGAGAGACCAGCAAGGCATAGCCAAGAGCTGTGGCTGCCCAAAGAGGTAGGAAGGCAGGTGCTGGAGGCTTCCCATCCACCTGCCCCCCACATCCACCCATCACCCCCTATCCCCACCCTGGGGACCTGCTCTGGTGCTGGTGGTCGCTGGGCGGGAGGATACACCCCTAGCCTCTGCCATGTGCCCTGCTGATGCCACCACTGCCGTTGCCCTGTACAGCTACCCGCACAGCTCTGTGCTGAACCACTGAGCTGTTAGAGATTTTTCCCAGGAGGCCACTGATTGGCAGGGCCCCCTTGGCCCAGGCCCTGTGAGCCTGTGCATTAATAAGCCCCTGCATCAAAGGTAACTAACTGATAAGAGCATCAGCAATAAGAAACTTGACAAGCTGTTTTTTCCACTTTACTTCCTAGTGCAGGATTTTTTTTTCTACCTGACTTCTTTACACAGCAGAGAAATGAGATGGAATGAAGAAGCGGACTAAATATCTTGCTAAAGGAATGATAGATGTTAAGGCAACATGGAGACTTATAAAGTGTATATGAGGACATCTGCATCTCAGTGCCTTACACATCATTAGGACCAGACCATGCATGTAAGCCCCTAAATAGGTGAGTGAAACAATACAAAAGGATCACAAGAATATTAACTAATCCATATGCAAGACAGCATTTTTTTTCCTGGCTATGACTGTAGTGCATACTACAAGAATATAAAAAGGTCTTTTGTCTAATAAGAAATGTATGTAAAAATCATCATAAGTAATCTACTACACTGATCTATTCATTGAAGGCAAGCTTATGGAAGTATTTTATTCCTTTCCTGCTATTTTAAAATGGGAGAGCTTTGTTGAACTTCGTGAGATAATTGTACTGGACTGTACTACTGAGAATAGTTACATGGACAACAAATTATAAACATAAATATATTTATAAATAATTTATAAATATAAATATTTTAAAAATAGGTGTCCACATGTATGTATAAGCAATCATGGGAATGCAGGCATGAAAAGGGGCTACTAACCTCTGTTTCTGCTGACATCACAGGCGATGGTTTTCTGTATGTTCTGTATGTTTCTGTATTCTGTATCAAAAGGGAATCTTGTTCCTTAATTTCTTGATATAAAACACTAGGGGGACAAACCCTATTTTTTCAATAATATGAGTCTGATATTAGACTTTCAAATGCATACCCAGCTGTCTACTTAATTTTCAAATATCTTAAGCACTTAAAATGTTCCCACTGCAGTCAGTAGAGGGAGGAGAATGTGTATGCATAACCATTGTACTTTTTTATAGTCCTCTTACACCACTAGTGCAGCACAGAGTGGCCGCATTGAGAAATAGAATCAAGTCTGTTACCTTATTTTTCATTTATGAAGTGTAACAGGTCGCCATCCCTGGTGCCATCTTTCTGGTTATCTGCACCTTACATGGGGTGCCTTTGGGGCCTGCTTTGTAATTCTTCGGTCCCGCCCTAATCTCATCTGCCACGTCTTGATGGAGTTTGGGGGTTTTTTTTGTTTTTTGGGGGGTTTTTGACCGGGAGACTGCCTATAATTTTGGGTATGTTGGGGTCTCTCCTATTAAGGCTTGACCCCTGTTTTCTCTGGCTAGACCTCCCCGTCCGAACCCACTAAACAGGGCTTGACTCCGAGGCTCTAGCTTTTTTTTTTTTCCTTCCAGTACCTGGAGGCTCATGGCCCCCTTTCCTGCTCCCTTACAGAGCCTCATGCTCCCTGGCCCAGAGGCACGGCAGCTTGGCCCCACAACCAGAGGGTTGTGGGTTCAAAACCTAGGCCTGCCTCTGCTAGTCCAAGTGAAAAAAATAAACAAGAGACAAAATACAACTGCACTCTGGTGCACTAGACCTCCCTGGCCTTTTTAAGACAGTCCTTCAAGTACCGGGGTTTGTGTCCCCCCAAAAGCTGGGCCCTCACTGGTGCCAGGGTCTGTGCCCCCAAAAGCCACACCCTCACTGGCATTGGGGTACCCACTCCATAGAAGGTCCCCAAAATGAGGCCTCCTCTGTCCCTTAATAGCCTTTCCCAAACCTCCAGTTCTCAACAACCGAAAGAAATATGGACAGTGCCATCCAGGTGCAATAACAGCCCTCAATAAAATAATAATTAAAAAAACATGTGATCATGTCATCTTACATTTATGCCGGGTTCGTGTTTCGGATCCCATCCGTTGGCTTCTGGGGTATCTGCTGCCTCTCAGGGTTTCCACAGTCCCCTCTTCCAACTTTTGGACCACTTGCCAAGCCTCTCCCTAGAGCTTTGGGATGCACTCCCTCCTCTTCAGCTGCCTGCTTCCCTACTGCTGTTCTGTCCTGGGTTCTTATAGTCCTGCCCTTTCCGGTCAGCTTACTAGTTGGCCTGGCCCAGCTATTCGGCACCAGTTCTCCGGGCCCAGAAGGGCTAGGGTTCCCTGTTACATGAAGATATAATGATTAGTTGTATTAGGAATTATAGGTATTACCAAAGAAAACTGGGACCCCCATACACACATACATAGGTATAGATGTAGATATTTATATATGGAGAGGTAGTCCCTATCCCAAAGAGAGAGTCTAAAGGACAAGGGGCAGGAGAGAAATCATACACAGAGGGGAAGTCACTCCCCTTAGGAAACCTAACGAATCAGTGGCACACCTGGAAATAAAACCCAGTTCTTCAGAGCTCCACAATTCCCTATTATCCAGAGCACACTGCACCTCCAAGGCTAATGATGCTAAACCTCTGACGGAGGAGAGCTCATTACATTAGAAAAGACTGTGTAATGTTCATACTCCCTGAGCTGGCCAAGGAGGGTCTGCTATAAAGATTAATGGGCTGCCATATTTTCTATTTAATACTGATATGACTTTTTTGTTTATGAACAAAGAGATTAAACATTTGAAAACTGTTTTTATTGCATATTTATAAAGGAAGGGAAAATAAACCAGGAACCAAACTTCGTGATTCTAAAGATGAGAGAGGATCACTGATATGAAATGTTATACTGGGACCTCTGTGAAATTAACCAGTCTTGTAGTAGAGAAAAGACATATTGCACCCACCATATTAGGGAATATTATAGAGTCCTATGCAGGTTGTTGCTAAAGCCTGCGCCTGCAAAGTGTTTTCACAATATTAGTGCCATAAAAATGAAGACTATATCTGCATTCAATGGAGCCAGGGAACAGGGCAGTCTTTGGTGTAAGCTTTAAGCAGCCTGTAGACTACTCTGACTTTTGTCTGAACTGGACATGATTACAAGATGGTGTTGGGGCAGCCAAAAACAACTAGAATATAGTGACATGTCAGCTTCAATCCTTGTCTGTGGCCATTCCCTGCTGTTGCTATAGTGTCTGATACTAACCAGAGATTCCTTCTTCTGCAAGAATTCCTAACTTGGTAGTTTAGCAAACTTGACTCCTGCTTTGCATTACATGTACCGTGGCATAAAACAACAATGGATCAGAATTCAGATTATTGATTTCCATGGAAGGGATTAGTAGTGTGAATAAGAACAGTGGCATATGGTCCTCACTGATATGCTGACAGGATATCTTTGCTGTGCTGCATTTATCTCCTTCCTAAAATGTCAGATTTTCATCAGAAAGAACTGTCTTATGCATAAGGTTTCCTGACACATGATCTTATTGTGTTGCACATGTTACTGTACATCTGTAATGCTTTTGCATGGCCTGCAAAAGGAATTTTTGGTATTTGCAACATCCTGCATTCATGTTTCTCTTTCATCGCTAGTGTCTCTGAAGAAATTAAAATAATTGGTCAAATACAACCAGCAGAGCATAAATATGGCTGTCATATATCAACAGTAGTGCATGTGTTTATGAACTAGACATGCCAGTCTCATGAAAAGCATCAAAGTCAATCCTGAATACTCAGCTGACTTCTCCAAGAGGCGATTCTCCCACTCTCTAAACAAATGTGTTATAAATGTCTATTTGGGACTCCACCAGCTGGAGACCCCATTCCGATAAAGCCACATCAAGTATAAATTATTTGCCTTATTGAGTCCAACTGCTCCAGCATCAAATCCTCTGGTAAGTTTCAATGGGGTTGACATTGTTGGCTCTTGATATGCTGACAAAGATGTTAAGGCAGCATTTCAATTTGTGCTAGGGTTGCTGTGAGTTCATTTACAGTTCCATTGACTTATGACCTAGTGCAGTGTAATGATTTAAAGCAGAGGTTGGAGAGTTCTATTCCTAGTTTAGGCTGTAGGTTACTACATGACTTTTGGCAAGTCACTTAACATTCAGTGATTCCTCTCCGAACAGTGATATAGTTATATTTACCATACCTATCTCATAAGGATTTCATGAAGTTTAATTAATGTTTGTAAGTGTTTTGGGATGTTTGGATGACAGGCCCTGTTGAAATACAATGTGTTATCAAATCTGTTATTGCTGCTTCCATCTGTTTCAAGCAACGTTCTATTCAAAACCACCAACTGAGGAAATTTCGAATTGACATCAGCTATGTTGAGAACATTTCCTAGACATTGCATTATCTGATCTCACCAATACAGCTAACCCATGGCATATCACATAAAACTATACTCTCATGGAGAAGCTTTAGCTCAAAGATAATACCATTTGTCTCCATGATACTTGAGAGGATAACAATGTGTGTCCTTGCCCTGTCCTTCTAGATCTTTGGCCAAAATGCATTTCAGACAGTGACTAGAAGTCAATAATGCGCCATGCTTGGCTGGCTGAAGTTTCAAATGTGCACGTCACAATGAGAACAACTATGGGAACTGTGCAATCTTGATAAAATGCAAATGAAGAATGATTTACCCTCACGCTCTTAGAATTTGGTCCCTTTCAGTTAGGACTGAGAGAGATTGGCATGGCAATGTGAAGAATATTCTGCCACTATTCTTTGGCCAAATGGTGCTATGATTATAGCATCTTTCACAGGTATCGTATTCACAAAAAAGGTAAGAAAGGAGTTAAGTGATCATGAAATGACCTAACCTTCTAAGATAAAGAAATGATTGTAGGATTTTATTTCATAAAATGATGTAGATTCCCAAACTGTGAGCTGAAGTCATGTCAAATTGGAGGGTCTAGAGATATTTCAGTAAAAACAAACAAACAAATAATTAAATACATGTATTGTTCAGTTAACTTAGGCATATTTTCAAGCTGTCAAAGCCCAAAATGATAAGCAGAGTAGTCACTATAGAACTTGTATTATTTATCCAAAAAAGCATGGTGGGTATTACTTGCACTTATCACAGTGGATAACCTGGTACTTATTCAGATGTGTCTAGAGGGTCATACATTTGTGAAACTTGACTGATTCAGGAATTTATAACCCAGTAGTATCTATGCTGATGATCACACCATGCCCTTCTGCACATAAAGTGGGAACTCAAAACAAGACTGCCATATATTGAGCAATAAAATCATCAGACATTCAGTCAACACTGCAGTGTAGAAATTGTAACATCATGCCCAACCAATCACATTTGCAAGAATGTAAGGGTGGATTTTGTGAAATTTCTAGAGTTTTTTTAGTTTGTTTATTTTTCTGTGGAAATAACCACATGAATCATCAAATTACCTTACTAGAATCACAATGCCTAATGCCAGGAGTTTTCAATCCAATAAAAATAAGATGACAATTATACGAGAAGCAAGATTTTTTGTGGCTGATATCTTTTATTGGACCAACTGCATAGTTGGGATAGATTTAGACAAGTTTCCTTAGGTCTCTGGAAGAAAAGCAGGCAGAGCAGAGCTAAATAGCAGATGGAACAAAGGCTTGTGTAAAACTCCATGTGTAAATAAAAACAGGATATATGAGGAAATAAGAGAATATCAGGAGCCAATGGACAACAGAAATGTAAAAACCAGAGGAATAGAAAGAAAGATCATTCAGGAAGGTTGTTATCACCTGTGAAGTGTAGAGATGAGTCAATATCAAGTAGATCATAACAGATCATGAAGTCATTATCTATTTTAAGTCCCTCATTCTTTGTGTCCAATAGGATAATGATTTTTCCCCCCAGGCTCAATCTTTTCAAGGTACTTTGTGAATTTTACATGAGCACAAAAACTGTGAGATCAAACATGGAGTAATTATTTTGTAAAAAATATTATCTTACCTGTGTTCTAGTGTCTATGTTCTTTGTTTTTTTCAGTGATTATTCATTCTGATACATAGTATTTTTTTTGTTTTACCCATATAGTAAACCAAGAGGACATTTATGTACTGAATGAGATATATCACTTTCAGTATATACAGGTATATGATTTGTGGATTCTGAGGGTTTTATTGTGGGTAGGTTTGCTTGTTTTGACAGTAGACACGAGTTCACTGGTCTTGCATTTATTAAGGCAGGGCTGGGTCTCATTAGGCACCTGTTGATTAGTTGGGAGTTTGCTTCTGATGATGAGTTGGGCAAGGTTCAAGGATGTCTGACAGCCAGCAGTGGTGGGGAGGGGCTGGGAATATTTCTCTCAAAATCTGGTTCTTTTCAAGTATATTCTGTAATTGTTTGATATTTTTTATTGGTTCAAATGGGTGCACCTATGTGTTCAATTAGGGCAAAAAAATAAACTCCAGCACAGTTTGTACCAGAGTTTATTTATCCCAAGCACCGCATTTACAAGTGCATCCAGGTCAGCAGCACATTATGCTGGGGCAGAATAGTCCCAGCTGGCAGAGAGCCCAGAGGGGTCAGCCCCACACTCCAGGTGACAGTGCTGGGGGGCAGAGGGGCTGGCTGGAGCATGAGAGCATGTAAGACAGAGTCTGAGGCTCTCTGTTCCTTTAAGGCAGAAACAGCCCAGCGAGGGGCACTGCAGGCCATGCAGGGTGCAGCAACTGCCAGTCACCATGGCAGCAAGGCAACGGGACCAATTAGCAGCCACCTGCAGGCAGCCCAAGCAGTCTGCTGACTGGAAGGGGGAAGGGTCCTGGGAGGATATAAGCCCACGGCTTGGGCTGCAAGCTAATCTAGCCCTGCCAACTGCAGGGTTAGGAGATCCTGCCAAGGAAAGTTATTCAGGGATGCAAGACTGACTGCTTTGCTGCCTGTAGGAACAGTGGGGCTCAGGGAGCTCACAAGGACCCCAGCTAGGAGGTATGGGGTGAGGAAAGGTTTCCCCATTTGAAAGGAGAAAAGAGCTTCTTCCCCTTTTGATGTTTATGTTATAGCCCAGGGGCTTACGGTTTGAATTAGTTTTGCACTGACAACTTGTGTTGGGACTGTAGGGGCAGTACGTGGAGGTCCCATTAGTGCCCAAGGGGCACATGATCACCTAGAGCCCTGCTGGGGCAGGCTCAAGGCTCAAGTGGCTGTTGAGCCTGGAGTGGGCAGAGAGTGAGGCCACAGAGCCAGACAGGGGCTAGAGGCCCAGCACCCAAGAGGGGCACAGCCAGCCAGGGGCCAGGGGCTCAGTGCCAGAAAGGGCTAGACCAGAGCTAGTGCCTCAAAGCCAGGTACAATATGGTGAGCCCAGGATAGAAGGTCTAGCTGAGAGTAAAGGGCTGGAGGCTGACAAGGCTGAAGCCCCAACAAAAGAACCATGATACTGTAACATCTGTGAGACTTGGGTGTAGGGCAGGATTGGAGCCACACAATTAGCCCCTAAGGCTTTAGGTGCCCTGCAGCATCATAGTCATAAAGAAACCCAGTGAGGGGCCTGGGACTAGAGAGGCCAGTAGGGTGCTGGGGCACCTCAGTAGGGATCCAGCTGGACTGTGGCCCATGCAAAGGCCCATGGGCAGCCTCATTATTATTATTATTATTATTATTATTATTATTATTATTACATCGAGACATGGTGGGAAAGAAGGGAAAGCACCCTAGAGGTGGAGTGGAATATGGTCTCTGAGCCATCAGGGGCCACCACGACCACATGTGGGACCCTGACATGCTACAGGGTGCTATAGTGTGGGGCTGGCCAATAGACATCCCCAGTCTCCGTCTACATGTGCAATGTGGCAATGTAAATTACTCCACCATTGGATAGTACTTGTCCCAGACAGTTCTATCCTATGAAAGATGTTATTAATTTACATTTACCCTAATGTGGGCATATATATAGACAGCGATGCTTTACTGAAGAGCTAATTAGTCAACTCCTCAATAAAGCACACATTTAGACACTCCCAGTGTGAGGTGAATATGTAACAACCAAAGGAAAGCAGTCAATGAGGGCTTGCTTCTTAGACTGTAACCTTGAAAGAGCCATCCAAACACCTTGCAACAAACTACTACATTTCTCTACTGCAGTGGCCTTGCTGGAAAAAGGCAGTTTTCTGGTTTGTCAAACTGGATGTTACAAGTACTATTCTCAGAGCAGATAAAGCAGTATGAGAGGGCCTGACTGTAGATCACAGCTTTTGTTAGTGTGTTTTGAATGATTGCTGGTGTTGTGACTGTAACTATGATGGTCTGTGGAGAATTTTTTATATAGTGGATTGAAGGGTGCCATCCCTGATGTAGATCATGGTATCTAAAAAGTTGATGTTAGTGTAGGAGTATTCCAGAGAGAATTTGATTGAAGGGTGGTAGTGGTTGTTGTGAATCTCTAAAAAGTTCACCACAGAATCTACCTCAAGACTCTTCTAGTGAGCATAATCATAGAAAAGTAGGGTTGAAAGAGACCTCAGGAGGTCATCTAGTCCAACCCTCTGCTCAAAACAGGACCATCCACAGCTCGAATATCCCAGCCAGGGCTTTGTCAAACCAGACCTTAAAAGCCAGATTCTACCACTTGTCTAGGTAACCCATTCCATTGCTTCACCAGCCTCCTAGTGAGAGTTTTTCCTAATATCCAACCTAAATGTCTCTTGCTGCAACTTGAGACTATTGCCCCTTGTTCTGTCATCTGACTGTGTGAGGTTTTTTTCATTAACAATGTTTATAGTCATTTTGGAGTTTAAAGCTGACTCCTGTCATAAATAAATGAAGATTTTGCTCAGGTGATCAATCTGGCCTTGTCACGCTCCCTGGTGAGAAGGCTGCAGTGCACTCCTCAGGATCTATTGTTCTACATGAGGGATGGAGACCAGGGTTTACCCATTCTGTGAGTACTGTGTACCTACTTCCAACAACAAAAGGGTTGCACTGGGAAAAGGTAAATGCAGAAGCATTGTGTACCCTGCTATAATCTGCCCTTTTGTTAATGTATTGGTCTTACTGGGCACATCTACATGTGAAATTAGGGCGACACAATACATTCTGAAGCAGTTTGTTCCAGAGTTTATTGCTTCTGGGAGCAATGTTTACATGTGCGCCCAGGACCGCAGCACATTGTGCTGTGGCAGTAGAGCCCTGACTGGTGGCAGCCTGGGGGTCAGCCTGCCAGCCTGGGGCTGCTCCACCCCAGCTCAACATGCTGTGGAGGAGCTGGCTGGGGCACAATGGTGCTACAGTGTCGGAGCTAGCCAGCAGGTAGCCCCTGTACTGTAGCACCCTCATGCCACAGCCAGCCCCATCACCATCTACATGTGT
This sequence comes from Alligator sinensis, assembly GCF_000455745.1. Classification (NCBI taxonomy): domain Eukaryota; kingdom Metazoa; phylum Chordata; order Crocodylia; family Alligatoridae; genus Alligator; species Alligator sinensis. The sequence continues at coordinate 1,202,434 of NW_005842205.1, read as the reverse complement.
GTTTCAGTGGAGTAAATAACTCCACAGTCAAATAGTACTTGTGTCAGGCAGTACCAACTTATGGCAGAGTTTATTAGTTTTCTCCAGCCTAATAGCTCCTCATGTGTAGACGGTGCTGCTTTACTGCAGAGCTAATTAGGCAATTCCACAGTAAACATCTCATGTAGATGCCCCCACTGTGACCCTAATTTAAAGTACTTTATTACAGATACCTATTTATATTAAGTGTTGCCCATTTGTGATTTTTGTCACGAAACTCACTGTTCCTTTTCATAATGCCTTACCTCATGGAGTCAAATGATTAATTAAAAACTCGGCTTTCATTTTATCAAAAATAAATGTTTTATGGTTTAAGCCCCCATACTTGCAAAGGATAGCTTGAAAACAACTCAAGTATACCATAAAGGTTCAGCCCTAGAAGTCAAAGAACACACTGTATTATATTATGTTTAAATCCTGTGATTTCTTTAAGCCAATTTCCTGATTTTTGATGGCTGATTCATAGTTACTGAATGCTTGGCAATGCTGTATAGTGTCTTCCATGAGATGCCATGTCTGTGAAGTTTTGATAGTTTTAAGGGAAGTTTAGGCAGCTGCCTTCACCTAACTACTGCTGCGGTAAGTCAGAAAGTGAAGCTGCTTGAGAGGGTTTTTATAAATAGGGACATGTATGTGTGTGTACCCTTTGAGCTTCTATGCTGGGGAAGAACTCAGTGTGTTTGGATGTGCTTCAGTGGTTGATGGCTGTGGTGTATGCTGTGTGAAAAACAAACTGTGGCTTCAACCCAAAGGAATTTTCTGTTTCAGCCTCAGTGCTGATTATGTAGACTGTAATGCTGCCATGTGGCTGAACTGTTATAACTGTGAGCACATGCATGTACACACACATATAGATGTCTTTTTTGGGAATGCAACTGAAGAAAGAATTTTCTCTCCCTTTAGAATTTCAGTGACTTTTCAAATGTAGTGTGGAATGGTCTCAGCTATACAATATCAATTCAAATAAAATATTCAATATTTCCAATATCCAATTGTAACCAAACAGCTTTTATAGACACTGATCACCTAGTCTTATAACTACTTTTGTGTCCCAACACTCAGGAACTTAGGGGGACACAGTCACAGAGGCCTAGCTCCAAGGTATAACAGGGCACCAGTTGCAGCTGGGCTGCTGTTGGCAGCAGCAGCCAAGCCAAGAGCACTGCAGCTGCAATTTTTGCATGCCCCTCCCCAAGCCTGTGTCTGGGGTTAGTGCCCTGGTCACCCTCACCTCAGCTCAGCTACACTGCTGGGATAACTTGTGGGCAAGGTGGTTGTGGGCATATCTACACACACATTTACTGTGCAGTAAGAAGTTTTTAGACTGGTGTCTACATGTGTAGGCATTACAGCTCAGTAATGCCGTGTGTGCACTGACTTGGGAGTAAAGTTAATCCAAAATCAGTCCACACAAACAGGGTTACTGTGCAGTAAGGCGTCTAAATGTGCCTTACTGCAAAATAACTACTCAGGAGTAAATTTGCTACTGGCATCCTCCCAAGTCTACATACGGTGCCATAGTTACTGTGAAGTGTGGGCGCACAAGTGGTAGATGAGCACTTGTACCGCACAGTACTTTTCAGTTGCTGCGCAGCAACACTGATGTGTAGACGTACCCTGTGACAGCAATGGGCCTTGTGCAGAGAGAATGCAGGCTCAAGGAGACTGTGTTGGGATGGTCTTATATGGGATGTATTTGAATGAAGGAATGAAGACTTGGGGGAAGAACCTTGGGGAGAGGAAGTCTGTGGAGTGAAAAGAGGAAAGAAGACAAAAGAAAAGTCCAGCCTTGTGGGAAATCTGGTCTTGGGTGCACAAGCATGAGAGCAACTTTAACGGAGGAGATAGAGGTACATGAAACATTTTCTCAGGAAGAAGAGCTATTTATGGGGGGAAATGTCCATGGGGAAGGAGGAGATGCTTGAGGGAAACAAGCACTTTGGAGGAGTGTGGAGAACTCAAGATATAGAAAGAAGAGAAAAGGAGGGAATATTTAGAAGCTTATTGGCCACAATAGTGGAGGCAAGGGAGAAAATCAGCTGCTGAGGGAAGGCATTTGTTGAGGTGCCCAGGATCATATGGGATTCTTTGCTCTCTCAACTTCATTGGCAAAGTTACTGGCTGTGCACCCATTTTTAAATGTAGCAAGCACAGCTGGTGATGTTATGGAAGAACCCTGAAGATGCACCCTATTTTAAAGTTACTTTATTTGCTTCACTAGAATGCTTTTTTGCTTAATTCCCACAGTGATGGGCACACCAGGACTATATGGTTTATAGCTGGGAGCTGAGCTTTTTGTCTCTTTCAATTTCAATGCTAAATATTTTATCTCATTCTTTTCTTTTTATAGTTATAAAGCCTTCCCACCAGAAGTCTTGGAAAACAGAAAGAATTGCAGTGTTTAGAAAAGAATTCATAGTGTGCTATGGGTCTTGAAAGGAATTTGGAACATACTGTTTACTGGATGTTAGCAGCTACTTGAAATTGAACTTTTTCTGTGTGTATACATTACATCCTCCTATCCCACAGGAATAATACACAAATAGCCAGATCTTCTGATGGAAAACATGACAGGGTGCATTTGGCAAAGATCTTTCCTTCAGAGTTGAGTTCACTGCCAGGAGAATTAGAGATTTGTGCAGTGTGGTTCACATGGTACCCAGACTTCTACAGACTCCCAGCTTGTAGAAAAAGCTTCCTTATTACATCATCCTTTTACATCTTTATCATTTGGTAATGGCTTCTTCAGTATTAGAAAAAGTGGAATTTGTTTACATATACATTTCTATTAAATGCACAGGGGAGATATCGGCAAACCTCATAGATTCATAGATGTTAGGGTCGGAAGGGACCTCAATAGATCATCGAGTCCGACCCCCTGCATAAGCAGGAAAGAGT